>NC_090931.1:778561780-778873968 GCF_040938575.1 Ambystoma mexicanum
CCGGTATGTGGCTGGATAAGCTTGAATTGGGACCCAAGAAACATGTGGCAAATATTGCACAGACACAGCAAAGTACAAATATAGACAATAATATGTAATATTACAAGATACTTTTTTGTCATAATAATTTAGACAAATATCTCCTGAATAATTAACAAAGTTACTCACCGTAGTGACTATCTTACTTCTAGTCCATAGTCCCCTTTCCTCCATACTTTTGGGACATTCTGTCCTTCGGGACAGGCCAGAGATCTTTTTGAAGCATCAAAAATATGATTGTCCTTCTTTTATTTTTTCTCCGCGTGTGGTTGTAGCCCCACCTTCATGAGCTCAACCCAACGCTTTGCCCTTCAGTCCTTTTGTATCGCCAAAGTCGAAGGACAATTTAGCAAAGAGAGAAAACGTTTTAGAGTGGATGGAGGGCAGGTGTATAAGTGTTTTTAGGCACGACAAGACAAGGAAGGGGAAACAGAGGGAGGACAAAACAACTATCTTAATAGGCCTTGTGTCATTCAAATCGTACAAATGGAGGGAAGTGTAAGGGGAGAAGTGGTGAGGGGGGCAGAAGCGCAGGTAACTTAAAAGTGCAGCCAGTGGGTGGCTCAGTGCAGGTAACTCAAAAATGTGCAGCCAAATGGTGGCTCATAAGTACAGAGAGAAGGGACTATAGGGTTGCAGATACACACCACAAGTGTTGGGGGAGCGGGGAGGCAGTGCAAAGTGCAACAGGACATGCAGGAGCCTCGGCCCAAGTTCAGAGGGTAGCCAGGGGACCAGTGCATGGAGCAGTCGGGACATCAGCAGGGGAGAGGAAGAGAGAAAGCGGAAGCAAAGTGGAATGTCCTGAGTTGCTTCCGGAACCGGAGGTGGTTCTGCTCAAGTTTGAGAGAGGCTGTTCCAGAGGGAGGCCCCAGCCGAAGATAGAGATCTGCCTCCAACTCTCTGCTTGGAAAAGAGTCTAACCCTCAGAGAGTTGAAGGTGGATGAGCGGAGAGCTTGAGAAGGGAGATGTTTAGGTAGAGCAAGTGGGAGGTAGTGCAGTCTCAGGCCCCAGAAAGTCTTGTGGACAATGCAGAGTATGTTGAACTTGATCCTTGCTGCCACTCGGAGTCAATGAAGAGATTTGAGAGCTGCAGAGATATGATCCCTGGGTTTGAGGCCAAGGACAAGTCTTGCAGGCCTGTTCTGGATAAATTGTACAGGTCAGAGGCAGGAAGATTTAAAAAGAGACTGTTGCAGTAGACCATCCTCGAGAGGACCAGAGCTCTGGAGACAGTGAGCTTCTGGGGGAAAGTGAGGAAAGGAAAATTACCTCTGAGGAGGTGCAGCTGATAGTTTGACTTCTTAGAGATGTCAGAGATGTTAGGAGAGAAGGAGAGGGTGGAGTCGAAGATGACCCCAAGGTTCTGAGTCCCACAAGTCGGAGCAGGAAGAGGGCCCAGAGTGGGTGGCGAGAGAGAGGAAAGTAGGGAGCTGGTGTTACGATGAGGAGGATCTCAGTCCTACTGGCATTAAAGCAGAGATCATTGGCAACACACCATTCCTGAATTACAGCCAAACAATCTGGAATGAGAGAAGGAGAAGAGGCAGCCGAGGCAAGCCTGAAAGAGAGCTGGGTGTCATCCGCATAACACCGAAAGTTGGAGAAGAAAGCAGCGATGCGGCGGGCAAGAGGTGCAGGTATTTGTTGAAAAGCTAGGGAGAAAGGTTAGACCCCATGGAACACCACAAGTAGAAAGAGGGATAGACGAGAGGAATATTCTATGCAGAAAAAGGTTGTTAAGCACTGCCTATCCAAACTTGGCATCAGCCTGGGAAATAAGATCAAGACAATAGTGCTTACAAAAAGCCAAAGGTGAGGCCCATAGGGCTGCTTTGGCAATGGTCTCCCATGGAACATATATTTTTAACGCAACAGCTGCATCTTTCCCTCGCATCAAATGTACGTGAATGCCCTTTGGAGCTTGAAGGCTTTGTATCGAATAAGCTTTCAAAATACACAAAGTAATCCAGCGCGAAATGGAAGCTTTGGATGCTGGGGTTCCTTTAGGATTCCCAAAGGTAACGAAAAGTTGAGAAGAGCCTCTGAAGTCGTTTGTTCTTTGTAGGTAAAACTTCAGTGCCCTCCTGACATCCAAATTATGGAGGATTCTTTCTGCATCTGAAGCCGGGTCTGTAAAGAAAACAATCAAGGAAATCGACTGGTTGATGTGAAAATCAGAAATAATCTTTGGAAGGAAAGAGGGATGTGTGCGGCGAACCACCATATCCTTATGAAAAGTCAAGAAAGGATGCTCAATAGAAAGGGCTTGTAATTCACGTATTCTTCTGGCCGGTGTAACAGCTATTAAGAAAGCCACTTTCCAGGTAAGGGACTTGAGCTCTGTAGTCACCAGTGGCTCAAAAGGTTTGTGACTGAGAGCGGTGAGAAAAACGTTGAGATCCCATTTAGGGTGAGGTTGCTTGACCAGAGGGAAAAGGTGAAGTAGCCCAGCGAAATGTCTCTTTATAACTGGATTTGTCAGAGTGAAAGAGCAATCATCTTTGCTAAGGTAAGCCACAATGACCGCTAGATCTGATATGAATGACAGGACACAGTCAATAGAAGCTTGAAGAGGGTCAAGCTCTTTGCCAAGGCACCAGTGACAGAAACAAAGCCATTTGATTTTTGTATTGAGCTTGTGTTGAAGGCTTGCGCACCGCCTGAATTATACGCATACTGTCTTCTGAGAGACTAAACTGCGCTAGGGATTTGAACTCAGGAACCATGCCGCTAAGCTGAAGGATTGTGGGGAGGGATTCCACACATGTTGACTGTTCTGGTGCAGAAGATTGGGAATCTCTGGCAACCTGATCAGATTGTGTATTGACAGATGCTGAAGTTCCAAGAATCAGAACCTGGCTGGCCACCAAGGAGCTATGAATAGGAGAGTGCAATTGCTGGCACTCCCAAGTTTTAAGAGTGTCCAATGAATACAGAGCAGCGGAGGCAAGGCATACGCCGACATGTTGTCCCACGAAATCTCGAGAGCATCCCCCGAGGAAAGAGGACTGAGTCCCTCTCCCTCCTTGGAAGCATAGCTCGGAAGCTTCTTGTTGGCTGATGTTGCAAACAGGTAGACTGTCGGAGTGCCCTGCTGTGTAAACAGGTGGAGAAGACACCTCTCGTTCATCTCCCACTTGTGGTTTGCCACAGACTGACTGCTGAGAGAATTCGCCCGCAATACTGTCCCAACAAATGTGCACTGCCTGCAGCCAGACATCATTCTGCATCACCCATTCCCAAATTTAAATGTCTAGGTCCACAAGTGGGGGAGCCCTGGTACCACCCTGTTTGTTCACATAGAACATAGTCACCAGATTGTCTGTGCGTATTCTCACTACCTTGCCTGGCTGAAAAGCTTTCAATACTAGAAAAATTGCCAAAGGCTCGAGGAAATTGATATGAGACATCCTGTCCTCCAGGAACGTAGCACCCGAGCCCAGAAAGTAGGAGTCTGTTGTTATTGTGACTTGTGGTGAGGGTTCCCAAAAGGTCTGGGTCTGGGTCTGAAGCTTGAGACCAGTTCCTCCTTAGCACCAGTTGCGTGCATCTCATTTTGAACCTCGCCAGAGGAAGGGCCAGAACACATGAGGCCATCAGGCCCAGAAGCCTTTGAAACCACCAAGCTGGCCTGTGGGATGAATTGAGAAACGGGCAGCACGTCACTGACAAATCTGTAATCCTGTCCTTGGTTAGAAAAATCTTGGCTTTGATGGTATCCTAGTGAAAACCTATGAAAATCAGGTCTTGAGAAACAGTCATCGATGACCTTCTCCAGTTCACAGAGGGTCCAAGTTGGAACAGCTGTTGGAGAATTAACTGAAGATTGACCGCTGCAGTCTGCGGACAGAAGTAGCCAGTCATCCAAGTATGAATAGATGTGGGCTCCTTGGAGCCTGAGGAACGCTGCAGTCATTGCCATTATTTTCATAAAGACCTGTGGATCTGAGCTGAGACCAAAGGGGAGGACTCGATACTGAACATTTTCACTTCCTACTGAGAAACGAAGGAATTTGCTGTGTTGAGGCCATATTGGAATATGCATGTAAGAATCTTGGAGATCCACCACGCAGAGCCAATCGCTCTTATGGAGGGAGAATTTGATCTGGTTGGGCGTGATCATCTTGAATTTCTCCTGAGGAAGCTAAAGGTTGAAATTGTACCAGTATAGGATAGCGTGCAAGCCAGCCTTGTTGGGTTTGGGCATAAAACCCCTCCCCTTGTCCTGATGGAGGGACACTCTCCACCACTGTGAGGTCTAGGAGCTTCTACACCTCGGTCCGGAGAGAGCAAGACCCTGTCTGTTTTAAAGGAGGATGAAAAGGTGGGGTATCTGGAAGGGCTAGCTGAAAACCGGTGTG
Source organism: Ambystoma mexicanum (assembly GCF_040938575.1). Taxonomy (NCBI): domain Eukaryota; kingdom Metazoa; phylum Chordata; class Amphibia; order Caudata; family Ambystomatidae; genus Ambystoma; species Ambystoma mexicanum. The sequence continues at coordinate 778,566,185 of NC_090931.1, forward strand.
GGCCATGGACTAAACCCACCAGTCATCAGTAATGGTCCTCCACGCCTCCAGATGAGAAGAAATCAGTCCTCCCACCAGAGACTCGTGGGACCAATGAAAAACATCATTTTGCAGACTTATCTGTGTCAAGGGCACCTGTATTAGAAGAGGAGGCTAAGGACCGGGAGAAAAACTGTCTGCTTTGTCACTGTTGCTTATGGAGGAACAATCTGTTTGGTGTGACTTTCGGTCCTGAAACCCTCTGAAGCCTGAAAAAGATCTAATCTCTCAATTCGGCCTGCCTTATTTTTATTAATGGGATGTGTCTGACTTTGCAGGCATCTTCTTCGTCCCAGTACTAGAGTGGTGAACCGGTGTAGCGTTCACTACTCTTAGCCGCCTCTTCCTCGTCTCAGTAATGTGAAGTGTTATATGTGGGGAAATGAGGCGAACAGCTTTATAGTAACCCATAAAGGTTGGGGGAGGGTTAGGTTGGTCCATAACAGGAAAAGGGGTATACCATGTCTCGCCTGAGTGTACCCCAATCCCCAAGGACCCTCCAGCCAGGGGATCCTCCCTCACTTCTCCAGCCCCAGGGTCAGGATCCAAGAGCAATGGCCTTTCCCTGGCCACCTGAGTAGAGGATCCAAGGCGAGTAGGAGTGAGAATACCCTCAGGTTCCTTACAGCACGCAGGTTGCGAAAGGAGGGTTGCATTTCAGTAATCAAGGCTGCCATTCAGGCATGCAGCATTAGCTTATGCAAGCCCATCCCACAAAGGGCATCAATCAGGGGTTCCATATTCAATGTGGCTGACATTTTTACATCCAAGTTTTTAACCACTTCTGCTAGAACGAGAAGAGATCCCAGTGGTTATGGCCAGAAGTCAGATGTCCAACCATCTGACGAGGCCAGAGATCTGATAATCAGATCCTCTGTCTTCTTGCCATTAAGTTTGAGCCAATTGGCTCCCATCGAGACCCCAATTGCCTGAAAACAAGAACTCAGGTAGGCAGCAGTCCCATCCTGATCCATACCCAGCCTAAACAGCATTTGGGTATCATCCGAAATATGAGAGAAAGTTAAACCCAAAACAGTGGATGAGAACTGCCAATGGCTGGATATATAAATTGAAGAGCAGAGGGGAGAGAGCAGAACCCTGTGGCACTCTCAAGTCACTGCTTTAGGGAATTATCTAAAGGATGCAAGGGACACCAGTTCCATACAAGATGATACAAAAGCGCGAAACCACTCCAGGGCTAACCCAGAGACTCCAGAATTCAAGTTCCTTGATAAAAAAAAGAGCATGGTCCACGGTATCAAAGGCGGCGGACAGGTCCAACAAAATAACACCTGCCCTACCGCCCTGATCTTTAATCATTGTTAGATCGTCAAGTATTGAAACTAAAACGGATTCCATCCCTTGAAGGGGTCAAAACCCATTTGGCAAGGGTCCAAGTTTATCTGATCTTCCAGGAAACAAAACACAGTTGGGGAGTAACTACTGCTTCTATAACTTTCAAAGAGATGGGCCGGTGGTAGAAAAAATCTTCACATCCAACGAGGGCTTTTTCAGTAACGGGATAACTAAAGCTTTCTTTAAAGATCCAGAAATCAGGCCAGAGGCCTGCAAAGAGTTAACTGCCTCAACTATAATATGACACATACCTGAGGTGCTAGAATTAAACAAGTGGAAATGAATGTCATTAAGTGGTGAAGCAGATTTTAAGAGGGCAACAATCCGCGTAATCTCAGAACAATAAGTGTACTGAAACGAAGTAAAAGCCTGATTGGCTTGGTCCTTCTGGATCACCTGATTAACCGGCATTAGGGCACTGCGTGGGACATTGGCAATACTCGCTTTAATAACCTCAACTTTACTTATGAAAAAAAGAGCCGGTTTATCACACAACACCTGCAATCCTGGGCAAATAGATACAGTTCTGGGATTCGCAAGCTCTTTGACTGTCTGAAAGAGCTTCTTGGGCACGCTCACTGCGGACTGAATTGTGGCAGTAAAATGGGCAAGTTTAGCTGTTTTAAGAGGCTTATGATATAAGGCAAGCTGCTTTTTAAATGCATCTTGTAACAGTGGGTTGTAAGCAGTCCGCCATTTACGTTCTGCCTGATGAACTACTAGGCAGAAAGACTGCAGCTCGCTAGAAAACCAAGGAGCGGCAGGGCACAATGTTTTTTTGCCCATTGAAATAGTGCTAACTGATCCGCCGCTAAAGTACAAGCTGAAACCAGCCGCGAAATGGACAAAGGTAATGGAAAAAGGGCTATCAATAGATACATGATAATTAGAAACAATATGGGAGGCCAGTATGGAGGGCTCACCTGACCTCCAATTTATCTGGAACACTTTATTGTTTGTGCCAATCCGGTGTGAATGCTGGAAAGAAGAAGTTCAAACAACACCACATAGAGATCCACCCTGACGCAACTGCAGACTATCCATGCCTGCCAAACAGGAAGTCACTGTAGAGCTGGCAGTAGTCTCTGTCCAAAGATTAAAATCACTTAGAACACACATGTATTTATGATATAAAACTAACCCTGAAACAGCACAAAAAAAAGATTTTTCAAAACTAGACAGAGTAAAAGAAGGGGGCAGTATACAATACAAAATGAAACACAACAGAGAGATTAATAACAATTCTCACTAGCATTGCCTCTATCGCAACATCCCTTCAGACCTTACCTTTCACAGCATTGACTTCATGTCTGTTCCAGACATTGGGCTTCTACGCATTTCCTTCAGGTCTCCTCCAGATGCAGGGTTTCACAGAATTCACTTCAGGTCTCTCCAGACCATGGCTGTCTCAGCATTCAATTTAGGTCTCTCCAGACCATGGCTTTCTCAGCATTCCAGCGTTCAATTTAGGTCTCTCCCAGTCCTGGACTTTCTCAGCCTTCACTTCAGGGCTCTCCCAGACCATGGCTTTCTCAGCCTTCAATTTAGGTCTCTCCAGACCATGGCTTTCTTAGCATTCCAGCGTTCAATTTAGGTTTCTCCCAGTACTGGGCTTTCTCAGCCTTCACTTCAGGGCTCTCCCAGAACATGGCTTTCTCAGCATTCACTTCAGGTCTCTCCAGACCATGGCTTTCTCAGCATTCCAGCGTTCAATTTAGGTCTCTCACAGTCCTGGGCTTTCTCAGTCTTCACTTCAGGGCTCTCCCATTTGTTGGCATTCTCAGCCTTCACCTCAGGTCTCTAACAGATCTTTGCTTTCTCAGTATTCACCTCAGGTCTCTCGCAGACCTTGGCTTTCTCAGCATTCACTTTAGGTCTCTCGCGTACCTTAGCTTTCTCAGCCTTCACTCCCAGTCTCTTCCAGACCTTTACATTCTCAGCATTCATTGCAGGTCACTTCCAAATCTTTGGTTACTTGAGAGTAATACATATTTCTTCATTTTTCAGACTCGTCTTCAGGAAGTCGATATTCACACCCTCCTGTCAGTGGTTCCTCTTCTCAGGTCTCTCTGTGTGGGAAAGTGGTCCTATGTTCCACATTTCCACCAGAAGCCCTGCTGATGCAGTCTCCGTCATTGGCTTGAAAGAGTTTCTACCGGACTTGCATTAGCAAGCTAATTGTGTTCTCCCATACGGAAGAATCCCTATATATCCAGGGAGTGTGTTTCTGCTTGTCTGCTTTGTCCCAGTATGTGTGCCTTTCGGCACTTTCCATCTTCTCTTATAGTCTTGTGCTGGTGGGGGTTCATGCAAGCTACTCCAGGATTGGTTTCTCCCTTAGCAGAATTTCAAGACTTTTGAAATCTCAATAGCCTCATTAAATTATTATTGTTAGCCTTTTTGTTTTGGTCAGATTGTAATTGGTCTAAATTGATTCCAATGGTGGATCTTGGCACAGGGCCATCAGCGTCAATTTGGAATAGCCGGACTTTGCAGTTGCAGTTCCACTGTGCTCCGCATTGGCTTGTGCTTTGCCCACCAGCAGTGTTTGGTTCCCCGGTGTCCAACAAGGAAACTGAATCAGGTCACTTGGCCCTGTCTACAGGAAGACATTTGCTTCATGTATCCACAAGCTATTTTCTTCACGTGGATAGTGTTTACAAATGCTTGTGAGGGTATAATCTATGTAATAGTTGGGATTCTCTGTCATGCCTGTGGGGCTATCTATCATACTCTGATAGCTGCATGTGTCTTTGTGGCCCGGGTCCACTCCTTTCAAGGGCTGCAGAGATTTGCAGTTTCATGTCAGTATATAAAGTGATTGGCTTTTTTTTTTACAGGGAACTTGGTGATACCGCATTTCTGAGGGGATAGTGAACTGGTGGGACCTCACTCCTACTACTTTATCAGAGGCACATCTTGTGGCGGCCGGACTAATGTGTTCCTATCGGCTTGCCTCCCTAACATGTTGAGATGGTAAATTCATTCAACTCACCACAACCCCACACCTCACTCCTATGAAGTTAGACAGTGGAGATGGTGCTGTCAGAAAGTTTTTCCTTTTTTCTTACAAGTATGTTTTTAGTATGCTGGTTATTTCCTGAAGACATAGAATGCACAGAGGGCTCTGTCTCAAAAAGTGTTTTAAATGTGGATTTGAAACTGCCGGATGCACATATTTTGAGAATGAGCTCAGTTTAGTCTGTAACATTCTCATCTCCTGTGACCTAAAGCAATAGTAGAATATGTTGCCATTGTGCATTGCTTTGTTCTGGAATACCATCATTTTGGTCTTTTTTACGTTCACATCCAGAGCCCAGGCCTTGCAATATATTTTGAGGTGGTTAAGATTATGCAAGAGTCGCTCTTTGGTGTATGCTATCTGAATATAGCAGGCATTCTATTTCTGAGCTATTCAGTCTCAGATAGATCTCTGGCCTGGTATTCCTCTTGCAACTTGCAGAGGTCATACATACAGAGATTGGACATGGTTGGGCTGAGGTTCCACTCTTGTCTCACTCCTAGTTCTTGTTTGAATGAGCCAGTTTGCATGCTGTTAATCTTCACCTTACAACTGATTGAGTTTTATATAGATTTTATTCTGACATTTATCTTCCGCCGTAGTCACACCTATAGAAATGTATGGTTCCCTGCTGGGTGCCAGATTAAATCAAAAGCTTTTCTGAAATCTGAAGGCAGCTTTTCTGAATCTATAAAGCAAGCCAGTACATTCCTCTGGGTTTTTGTCTTTGCATATTTGCTGATCAGAAATTGCAAAGTGAAGATATGGGGCCTCATTCTAAGTCTGGCGGTCCGGAAATAATGGTGCCGGTAGCAACGTACCGGCACCCATTCCGGACCGCCAGACTTCGAGAATGCCTGCAGAGGTCTGATCTCCCAGCAGGTTTGACCTGCGGGAGTACCGGCCCCTGAAGGCATGTTTCTCACGAAACCACCGGCACTGTTAGCAACAGTGCCCATGCTTCTGTGTCCCCATTCCCGTGGAGTTCTATTGGACTCCACGGGAATGGGGACTTACAGTTCCCACCGCCTAACATCCCGCACTGCCCTGACTTGTAATGATCCGGTGGCCCCAGTATATCAGGCAGTGGAAACATTGTTACGAGGTCGGCAGCAAGCCGCTGGCCTCGGAAGGAGGCCCACAGTCTGTTGTTCAGCAATTGTGTAGGAGTCCTAGCTGACCCTTTGTGACAAAATGGCCATCCAATGAGGGCAGGACAGCCTGAGCTTTTTTAATTTTCATTAACATGGAATGATTCAGGTAATTTTGTCGCTGAAAGGGAGATATGCTAATCAGGACCCCCTTTTGTATACAGTCCTTTCCAAAGTTATAGTACACACATGGTCTTTGCTAGGACAGTTTACAGGAGGCTTTCAGCCCAGTTCTGTAGGGGAACATAACAATTTCAAAAGTCACATGTGGATCCCTGACCGCTGCTGGAACAGAAATGTCCTGCAGCCAGAGGGGGCGTTTTATGTTCAGCACATCAGATCTAAATTAAAATAATGGTATGCTTTAGTCAGTCTTGGGCAGGCACATCTGTCAATGTAAGCTATGTCTAGTTGTGGCTAGGTGACTGATAAGAACAAACAATTATACCAACACAATAATTTGATATCGGGCTAGTGTCAGTTCTGTGAGCAGGGATAGCTATGAAAGTACATATGTGAATTGGTGTCTTTCTGACTGTCTATATTGCTGCCATGGGAATCAATGGCCAGGATGCTACATACTTGATTCCTCAGAGGGAGGCCAACATCTCCGTCTCAGCTCATAGGGATTTCCCTCAGAAGGTCTCCTGGGAACCGATGCTTTAAAGGGAGCAATGACATGCCAAAAGCTCTCATGCCATGCTGCTGATCACTGAGTCCCTTTGAGGTCAGCAGGCCTTACGAGGGGTCGAGTTAAAGTAGCCAGGAAATAAAGGTGGGCTAAAAGGGCTTCCACCATCTTGATATCTGTTGGTGCTCTCTCCTTCTTCCGGTCTCCTTATTTCCTTCAGGTAAGGTACTCTGGGTATGATGTCATAAAACAAAGTTTATAACAGCCTGGAGTTCCTTACAGCAAGCAAGCTTCCTTTGTGTCATGTTGCTAATGTAACAAGAGGACACCTCTACTTCTTTGATTCATTTTGGACTCTTGTAGAACGAGAAGAATTCACTGAAACTCTGTTGGAAGTGAAGTCCACCAACAATGAGGTGAAGACAGAAGGCATCCAATGGAGAGGAGAGCCTAACAGGGTGAACTGCTGCTGGACCATGGCCTCGCTGCTGGTGGACGTGGAACCAGGCTCCTGTTAACTGGAGGTGAAGGATCTCCTGTAGTTCCCAGCTAAGCTCCCAATATTGGGAGTGCAGCAAATAATAGCTTGACCTATACTAGCGCCCCTGCATTGAGACTGCCAGCAATCCAGAAGCCCATAAGCAGCTGTAATCCTGTTTTACTACCTTGAGATGTCGTCAAGTTGGATTGACCACGCTCGCTACCTTTCGGCTGCCACGGGGCCCTCTGGCAGTTCTTTTTGCGTTTAAGTAAACTGCGGCAGAATTTTGAACCATTCATACCTTGCATCGACCCATTGCCGCAGATCAACTTAAACAACCAGTTTGCAGGCTTGACATAGTGTGAGCTACAGGCACAAGTGAGGGCTCAACTGCTGGAGGCCATCGGACTTGCCTGTCTTGATCATGCAGAGCCATTGTGTTACCCCCACTTTGACTGTTGTCCTAAATAGATTGAAGCCACTATTTTACTGTCTCGCCACCAACTTGACTCATCAGGCGCTCTACTCCTTTAAACTGATTCAATACCGACAGCCACTGGGGCTGTCAACCTTTTTGACGTTGGCCCGACCACAGCTGAAGCGCCAAGAAGCCGAGATCTATGTTTTTGATCATCCAAGCACAAGAAGCACGGTACTGTAAAGAGGTCCTGTCCCCTGATCCACTTCAGAGGCAATATTGACTTTTAATCACTATTTAATCACTTCTCTACCTTTTTCTCCATGAACTTAACTTTGAACATTGACTTGGTTGCCCAATCGGATTTCCTAAACACCTTTGCTCATCTATCCAGAGTTACCTTTAAAAGGTCTGCATACTCTGTCTTTCTATAATTTAGTGGAGTTTCCTAGTGTTTGCTAATTGATTGTTTGCATTTTTCTGTGTAATTCAAAGTCTTTATTTTTATAGAACCTTGATTGGGCATTCATATATTGAGAAACTAGTGTACTTAAGTTGTTGGTTGCTACTGCTATTAGCACACACCCCTCCTGAAGATATAGACCGCCTCCGGCCTGCACTACCTAAAGAGGCAAAGGAGGCATACCTGTCGAGCGGTGCCTGTTTCACCTTTATGATTGGGATCACTACCGATTTAGTAGTAGTGTGGGGCTAAGTATGTGGATTAGCCGCTACTCATTCATGTAGTCATTTCATCACACTCATATGTAAATGATACTGTTGATAGGAAGATCAATATTGTTTTTATTCTTAAGGCTGCAGAATAGCTAGCTGAGGTTACTGCTAACACAGATTCGCCAGGGACCGGACGTAATTTAGGGGTTGCCAGAGGTCTCCCTTACTACCTCTGTGGTCTCCATTGCTACCCCTAAAAAGAAATTTTAAAAAAACATACTATTTGTTTTTGTTTTTTTAATGCCAGCTCCTGGGCTGTGGCCAGCACTGTGTAGCTCTTTGCTTCTGGAGTGCCTGGCTTTCTTGTTCATGCCTCTTTATTTAAAAACATTTTTTTAATGAATTACAGGGGGTCCACAAGTCTAACACTTTCAGCAGTGACCCTAAATAAGAAAGAATAGGAATACCAAATAATTTGTCTTTCTGGAATTCTATGCAATAATTACTAGACTCATCAAAGGTTTATTGCAGGCACACTTTAGGGGGTGCGCCACTGATTTAGTCATTTCTTAGACACCTCAACTCAGGCTTTCATCCTTCTGAGGTCGATAAATGAGTACCAACACAGGTTGGGTGATATTGTATGTATATTTGTTCCATATAAAGCGCTTAAGCGTAAATGCAATATAATAACATATTATCATTTGGCCATGGACGTATGCTTGCATTCGCAGTAATGTGGTAATATGGGCCTATACGCCTGTAGTTGTTTTGACTCCTTATCCTTCTAGATATGGGTGATGAGCCCTTCTTACTATGTCATTCTTTTATGCCAATCACCTGAATTTTATGTTGATGTTGTTCAAGTTTCTCTCTTGCTCTTGTTACCTCACTTTCCAATGTATGGGCTGGTTCACCAGATTCTGAATACCTGTACCAGTGCGTCCAGGCCGGACGCTTATAACAGGCGCAGATGCCTTAAGAATCTCAATGTGGCCAAATTCATTTGAGTAAAGGAACCCAGGAAAATCCTGCGAAAAAAGTACTTCTTCATACAGTCTCAACTTTCTCAACATTCTTTCATACAACAATTGCCTCTCAATCCTTAACATGGTACATTGGCCTAAGATATGTCTAAGAGTTTCCACGGATTCTGGGAGTTTACAAAATCTACAATCCGCTTTGTGGGATCCATTTCGTTATGCCTTCTATTTAAAATTTCACAGGTTCAAATTAAATTCATCCTCAAACGCAAAAACGCCTAGCGCCAATACATATTAGGAAAACTTTTTAAATAAAGAGGAAAAGAAGCCCATTTTCTATAAACCTAATAGTAGATCCTTATTCAGCATATATTTCCCAATGGACTCTCAAATAGCGATCCAGTCCACCTCCCAATATTTTGTTTTACCTTCTCAGTGCACTGGACTAGTTTGGCCTTATTGCACTTAAAATATCCTTACATTTTATACACAAAAGACAAAAAAATGAATCCTTCTTACAGTCATGGAGCATACCTAGGTCTACAAACAAGGAATCCTCAGGTGGAGCTATACTTTTTCTATGGAGGAGAAGAACACTCCATGATAATCTTGCTTTCAATAAAATCAGGCCTAACTCAAATCTAATGGCTCCTCTTGGCACACACTTGGGTATTCGAAGCGTCTTTAGCCTCTAAGGAGTCAACCTCACTCGAGTCAAACCAGAGTATCGTTTCAACCCCGGATATAATTTTTGGGATCACCTTTGACATATAATATTGAACTACTGGTTAAAGAGAAAATCGCCCATATTTATTCTGGATCTTCCGCAATTTAGGCATCATAGATACAATCTTGGCTATCAAATGGGAGGTTAAGGCCCTTGTATTGGGGTACATATAACTAGGGATACCCAAGTTTATAATGTTACACTACCTCCAACTACGACTTCCCTAGATACCAGCTGAACTTTATTGGATTTTTTGGAATGACTTAAGCTCAGGATTTTCATTTTGCTTTTGTTAATGCTGAGGTCATTGGAATTTGTAAAGGACTCTAGACCCATCAAAAGGATCTGTATAGCCACTTGTTTATGTCCATTAAGAGGACATGGTCCACACAGGCAAGCCACCATAAGCGCTGCTCTCCCAGACTAGGCGACACCAATAAACAAATCTCCAACCCATCTTCTATATCCGAGATCAAAATATTAACCAGGCATGATGCCAGAATACCCCCTTGGTGAAGGCCCCTTGATGTAAGGATTTCTTTGGACGTATTCCTCTCATGATATAATCTAACTCTCAACCTGGTGTTTGAATGCAGATGTATCAAAATACAAAGTAAGCCATCTGGGAGGCCCCACTTTTCCAATGTAGCCCACAACTTACCCTCTTTGGCCATGTCAAAAGCTGACGAAAAGTCCACAAAACAAAGATAAAATATTGGGTGCATTTGAACTAATAGCCTTATTGTTAAATGAGTTCAAAATTAGAGAATTACAATTTGTACCCATTTTTTTCTAAACCCTGATTGAAACTTATTAATATGCTCTGATTGTAAGGCCCATTTTTCTAGTTCTCTAAGGAACAAGGAACCAAAAATGGTACTGTCTAGATCTAAGAGTGCAATGGGCCTGTAATTCCAGGGGTCTTTCCTTTTACCCTTTTTGAAAATTGGGACAAGATAGGAGAGGCACCAGGAAGATAGGATTTTCCCCCTATTAATAATATTTACAAATAGGGGTACAGAAGACAGCCACCCATAGTTCTGGCTCCTTTTCATAGATTATATTAGACAGGCCGTTAGGGCCCACGGCACGGGGGTTACTCGCCTTTTTAATTGCCCACAGGATATCGTCTTGGTCAAAATCAATACCCATTTCGATTTCCTCCCCTTCCACTCTAAACTCCCTTCACTCCCATTCTCCTTTTACAGTTTAGAAAAATGTGTCACCCATAGCTCTTCTGCAATCGGGGTAGCCTGTGACTCCACCTGTTAGCATTCCAGTTCGTGAATCAGCGACCAGAATTGCCCATCCTGCTAATTAAGTAACATTTTTAACATTGCCTCTGCATCATTCTGCATCATTTGCTCTTAATGCTGTTTCAGACAGTTTTTATAGCCTTGTTGAGTTCGATAATAAGAATTACTTGTTGATTCAGGGACACTTGGAGTTTTTTGATTCCTCTTGAATCCCTTCTCAAAGCCTTTCTTTTAGTTTGCAAATTTAAATCAAATATATGCACATGGGGTCTTCTGACTGCTCTCTTCTCCGTATGAATGGTATCAATCATATATTTCAGGATGAATGTGAAGATCATAGTCAAGGTCAACTCCTTACCATTCGTTTCCTCTGGGCCGAAAAAGACCTTTCCAATTACATAATTAAACTTTAAAGAGGTGTGCTTGGACCACTCAATACGAGTACCCGCAAAATTAATGGAGCCACCAGATGGCCCGTCGCTAGCAATCTGAGAGTGTGCAAGATGGAATTGTGCCCTCAGCATATCCGGATCACTTAGGTCTTTCCTGAATATGCTACATCTTTCACAAAAAAGGAACAAGTCATTAGTAACCAATGCATAATCGATTTCGGAAGTTTCAATTCCTTTAGACCAAGTGTCTCGGAATTGTAGATCCCTGGCCACATTACAATTTAAAAACACCAGACCCCATTTTTCGATGAACTTCCACCACTCTCTCCTCACATCATTGGAAGAAGTGGCATTAAGTAATATCTCATCTCCTGTTCTATCCAAATCACCTTCCATGTCCAAATTAAAATTAAAATCCGTAATCAAGAGTATAAAGCCTCCCAAACCCTTCATATACCTCTCCTCCGAAATCAAAAATACTTGGTTCAAATAATGCACAACAGAAATTCTTTTCAGATTTCAATAAATATGTGCTATAAATGAGTTATGTGCACTGGAAGCTTCAATTATCATGAACCAGTTTGTCAGCAGCCCATATGTATCAGAATTGACCTTCTTGAGGCTCCAACCCAAGGAATTCTTGACTGCATTCAAAACATCACCCGAAGGACGACTGAGTGATCCCTGGGAGCCCAATTCTTGACTGATTCTATAGCCATACCAAGAAACAGTAGAAGTAAGCCACATTTCTTGCAGAATAATGATTTCCAACTGTCTTAAATTAGCACCCAAGTCCAGGTTATGTAACAACTGGACGTTCCTTCTATTGTTCCAGGAAAGGACCTCCAAGATTTCAACTTGAATAATGAAACTTGGAGGTTCCACGCAACTGGCATGGTTTTTATTTAAAGCTGCTGCTAACCATGTTCAAACCTTCTCATCCCACTTTAGCTGTTTACCACAATGTATAACCCTGCGTTCATGTTGATCCGCATTAATAAAGTTGTACCTAATCTGCACATTTTGGGGGATAGAGATCAGTAGCATAATAAAGATTGCCCACGCTAATATCTCAGGAAAGTCTTAATTCTATTAAAGACTAGGAGGCGAGCATTGTGCTCATACTTTCTTTAATTCTGCCATATCAGCATTTTAAAACTTTAACTTTAACTTTATGTTTTAGTTTTTCTTACATGCTACTTGGAAAAAACAAATCAATAAGTTACAAGTTTCATATTTCAACAAAATTCAAACTGGGTTCCAGAAACCACGCTTCCCATAATCCTGAGGCCTTTGTAGTCCTGACCTCTACCCTCGCACCAATCAGTGGCTAGATCAGGGTATAAACACCCTCCCCCGTAGGTCCATTCCTCTTTCTTTTCCATCAGAGTTCTAGATCCACAGATAGTCCAGAATATGTTACACACAATCCATAAGCTCTGCATTTGATCCGCAGCTGCGAGAAATGGGGACAACTTGCCAGAGGATCATTGGTCCATACTTCAATTTGCTCACACAGTCTTCTGATCGTCTCCTATGAGAACAGAAAAATGCACATGAGGGCGGGAATGAACTACAAATGCTACACAATGCTGCACAATTTTCATTCATTTTAGTCATCTCGGGTAGGATATAATGCTTGCCTCCTTGTCTTTAATAGAATTAAGACTTTCCTTAGCTATTAGCGTAGGCAATCTTTATTCTATGACAAAACAGGAGGCTCGCATTATGCTTGTTCAAAGCTTGCTATCACTCTATTTGGTATATCCGATACTGGTTTAAAATAAAATGTCTTAAAGGTGGATTCAGAAGACCAATCTGCTGATTTCATAATATCTTGCAAGGGCACCCCTGTCGCAAACGCTCTAGAAGCCATTGCTCCCCCAGCGGAATGTGCACCAAATAAAGATAAGTCTATTCTTGCCCATTGCATGACCTCCCTCACCCATCTCGCAATGGTTGCTGTCGCTACTGCATGGTGAGGCTTCCTACGTGCTATAAGCAACTGGGATACGCCGCGCGGTCTAATCTGCGCTGTGGCTGATTCATAATCTTTAATACATTGAGCTACGCATAACTTCTTGTTCTCCGCAAAATACGGGTAGGAAATTATTCTGGAGTCGGTCTTTGTTCTTTTAGCGATAGTAAACGCCACTCCTTCTGGATGAAATATCTTTCTATCAATCTCCAATGCTTTTACGTCTGATACTCTACGGCACGCTACTAAACACAGGAGCATAGCCAATTTGCCTGACAATTGTGAACGGGACAAGGCTTCATTTTCTGGCCACCTAAGGAATAGCTGAAAAACGTCTCTAACGTCCCATAAAACTGCATATTTTGGCTCTGGCGGTCTTCTCAATTTTATACCTTTGAGGAGACGCAGGACTGCAGGGTGCTCTCCTACTGGATTACTTTCCAATTTGTTATGCCCTGCTGAAATTGCGGATCTGTAGACACCTATGGTTCTGTAAGCACAACCATCCTGAAACTTTGAAGCCAGAAAATTTAGGACGTTCACTAGAGGTGCTGAAATGGGATCCAGACTGTGTTCTGAACACCACTGCGCCCAACTGTTCCAAGCCATGTTATAGCTCCTAACGGTGGAAGGCGCCCAGGAATCTCGGATACAATCTGCAGCGAGGTCCGAAATTCCTGGCAAGTTCCATCTTCTCCTGAAACCCTGCAGGCAATCAGCTGCAAGGAACCCACTTCTATCAGCGGGTGGATTTGGCTGGTCAGGTCGAGTAGAAGGCCCGGGATGTTCAGAACTATCCTCGGAAAATCCGTAGAAAGTTCCATCGCTACTGGAAACCAGGCCTGTGCTCTCCAACAGGGCAGCACCAACACCACTTCTACTTTGTCTCTGCGGACTTTCGCTAGAGCTCTTGTGATCATTGCGAATGGCGGGAAGGCATAGTGGACTGCTCTGTTCCATGGGTGCAGAAAGGCGTCTGTACCTGCTGCTCCCGGGTCTATCCTCCAACTGAAGTACTTCTGTGTCTGCGCATTCAGTCTGGACGCAAATAGATCTATGTTTAGGGGTCCCCATATGTCTTGCAAGCGCTTGAAAATTAGAGGGTGCAGCCTCCAATCGCTGGAGTCTACAAGATATCGAGAGTTCCAGTCTGCTATACTGTTCTCACTCCCTGGAAGGTATTCTGCGGTTACTGCAATGTTGTTCTGAAGGCAATAATGCCAGAAATCCTTCCCTAGTTCCGCTAACATTCTGGATTTCGTTCCTCCTAATTTGTTGATGTAGCGGACTGCTGAGATGTTGTCCATCTTGAGCAATACACAGCATCTTATTTTGTCTTTCGGGAATGCTTGAACTGCGAAGGAGCCTGCTAGAAGTTCAAGGCAGTTTATGTGGAGAGTCAATTCCTCATTGGACCATTTCCCACCTGTCTGTATTTGCTCGCACCTGGCTCCCCAACCTGACCTGCTTGCCTCTGACTCTATGGTCAGTTCCGGAACGTCTCCGAAAATCGCTCATCCGTTCCAAGCTTCCATGTTCTCCAGCCACCAATGTAGCTCTGTCATGGCTTCTTGGTCTAGGTTCACTAACTGATGATATCTCAAGCCTCCGCGGAGATGTCTGATTTTGAGCCTTGTAATGCTCGATAATGCAACGGTCCCGGGAAAATGGCTTGAATGGAAGCTGCTAGCAGAACCACTATTCTGGCCAGATTCCGAAGCGAAATAACTCGCTTTGCAATCACTGTCCTGAGCTCTTTCTTTATCGCTCTTACTTTGTGACCTGGAAGCTCCAGAATCGCTTTTACGGTATCTATGGTGAAGCCTAAAAATTCCAATTTCTGAACTGGTGCTAATTGGGACTTCTCTAAATTTACTAAGAATCCCAGAGATGATAGGAACCTGAAAATCCACTGCACATCTCTCGTGAGGGTCTCTTTGCTGCAACCCATCACTAGGATATCGTCCAGATAAATGATACGAATAACTCGCTCCCTGATAGCTGCAGCTACTGGTTTCATCACTTTCGTGAAAGCCCAAGGGGCTGACGCCAGCCCGAACAGGAGGCATGCAAATCGCCAAATGTCTCCTTCCCATCGGAACTGGAGGTACTTCAGAAAGGTTGCTGCTATCGGAATTGCTAGATAGGCGTCCTTGAGATCTAGGCGGGCTAGCCAATCTCCTGAACGCAATAGGTCTCGGAGGAGGTGTATGCCCTCCATCTGGAAATGGTTGTATTCCAGCCAACTGTTCAAATCTTTTAGATTTATGACTGGACACATTTTTTCCCCTCTGCGCACTAGGAACATATTGCTGAGAAAAACCTGTCCTTCTGTGCTCTCGCGCTCTATTGCGTTCTTCTAATTTGCTTAATTCGCTGTGTAAAAGCACTTTCTCTTCTTGCGGCATGCAAATGGGGGCGGGCTCTCTGTCCTGTCTTGGAATGTCTATGAAGTCTAGGTGAAGACCCGCTACTGCTTGCAAAACCCAAGCATCGCTTGATAAAGCTTGCCATTCTTTCAGAAAGTGGAGAGTTCTCCCTCCGATCGGGACATGTGGTGTACTCACCGCCTGTTGCACCGGGCTGACGGAACGAACCTCTTCCTCTACGGCCTCTTGGATGTCTTCCTCTGGCCGGGAAAAAAGTGTCTTGCTGACGGTTTTCCCAATATTGCTCGCGTGGACCTTGAGGCCTTCTTTGATAGTTGTAGCGACCGGACGAGCGACCTCTGAATCGTCCGGTCCCAGCAAAAACACGCCCTGGAAATATCTTCCTTATAGAGCTCTGGGCTTTCTCGAGAGCTGTGTATGTACCAGCAAATTGAGACATCTCCTTCGCGAAGGCCTCTCCGAAAAGAAGGCCTTTGGCACCCTCACCCGCTTCATATGTGGCTAGATCTCTGAGATGTTTATCGATCTTTAGGAGGATGCCTCTTCTCCTCTCTGAAGAGAGAGCGCAGTTGGCGTTACCCAATAGGCATACTGCTCTTTGTGCCCAGTTACCCAGGGCATGATTGTCTACTGGGATACCAGTGTCTTTTGACTTCTCCACTAGGTCCATCATTTTTGCCAGTGGTCCTGCTAAGTCCAGGAGCTTGTCCTGACACCCTTTCCATGCTCGATTGACACCTTTCCTAATGTCTTGCATGGATTTGGTAACAAAAGTGACCATCTTTGGATCTAGGTCTGGTGTATCCGCCAGCTTCCCAGGCAGCTCAGGCCATGGACATTCTGATCGCATGCGGGATCGGACTTCTCTGTCCAGCGGCTTCCTGATGTGTTGTGGCATGTATAACGCTACTCTGGGTGAGGGCACCCACTCAGATGACTTTGGGTGTGTAATGGCCTCTGGGTCAAACATATCAATTATGTTGTCTTCCTCTCTGGGAACATTTTGAGGAATGGGTTGAGGAATATCTTCTTCTTCGCCGCCTTCATCGTCGGGGGCGTATCCCTCTTCATACTCCCCTGAATTGTCCACCCCTGGAGCAGGGGGTCTGTTGTGGCCATCTGCAAACTTTGCTAGAAAGGCTTCTTTCAATCTGGTGACTGGGTCACTTTGGCTTTCGGGAACAGAGTTAACCCTATCCTTTGTGCCCGAGGGGGTCAAAGAGTCTGCACTCTTTTGGGCTTTTTTACATCCCTTATTTTCAACCCTCTTTTGAGGGTGTCCAGCTGACGTCCGTTCCCCAGGGCTGTCTGCCCATCTTGTCCTGGCTGCCAGCTGTTCCTGCTGCTCAGCCATGCATGCTTCCAGCATTTCCAACCTTTCAGTCAAAGGTTGCACCCCCTGAGAGACTGCTTGTGAAAGTGAATCTCCCAGAACCCTCTTGAAGCTGAGGGAAAAATCTGTGTCTTGCCAAGTGGGCTCTTCTTCCCACTCTTGTTCACTCCACTCTGGTGTGGTGGACTGAGAATCTCTGGGGTGCGATGAGTGAGCCATTGAATGTTGTTAGCAGAGCTAACTTCTTGGGAGTCAGCCGTAAATTAAGGCTCTGAATCAGAGTTCGCTTTAACTGCAAAATTCCAACTAAATAATTTTTTTTTTTTTGTGGATAATTCTTCTCAGGCACTGACTCTCACGACTCTCTGCTCCATTTCGCTATACATATGCGCAGAAACGAGCGTTAGAGGGACGCGGAGCATGACGGGAATGTTCTGAGGAGGGATCTGCCTCGTTGGGTCCTAATGTACTCTGCGTTTGGCGGCGCAAGCCGCCTCCGCTTATATGCGTGTATGCAGGCCGCTACAGGGTCCTAGAGCTTTAGTGTTCGCCGGCGCGTGCAAATTTGCGCATATGCCTGAGGAGAACGGGTCGGCTGCCAGAGGCTATCGGCTTTGCTCGCAGCTCCGCACCACTTCTCCTCACTCCCGAAATTACAACTACTATGGGTAAAGGTTGATACGCGCGCGCGCGCGCCTCATACACTGAACGCTACAAACGCTGTTAAATGAACACTTGTCAGTCTATCATCTAAAATATCATTGATAGTAACGGCATTCTAATATCTATCATATTCTAATAGGCAATTGCTAACTTTTATAGAGCATATAATGAGACATAACACATCTCAGTATGGCAGCAAAAAGAAAGAGGAATGGACCTAGGGGGGAGAGTGTTTATACCCCGATCTAGCCACTGATTGGTGCGAGGGTAGAGGTCAAGACTACAAAGGCCTCAGGATTATGGGAAGCGTGATTTCTGGAACCCAGTTTGAATTCTGTTGAAATATGAAACTTGTAACTTGTTGATTTGTTTTTTTCCAAGTAGCATGTAAGAAAAACTAAAACATAAAGTTAAAGTTAAAGTTTAAAAATGCTGATATGGCAGTTTTAAAGAAAGTATAAGCATAATGCAAGCCTCCTGTCTTGTCATAGAATTAATCAGAGATAGCCATTGGTTTGCTTGCTGCAGTATCCATTCTGATTCAGTCAGGTCTCGAATGACTCTAGAGGGGATATTCAGGGCAACTAGGGCCAACCTAGACTCATCAAAAAAATCTATGTTCTCAATGTCAGTAGAGGTTATCAACCGGAGTTTGGGTATATTGAAAAAGAGAGCTAAGGTATTCTACCTATTAAACACCGGTCTCTGGCAATATGAAAGTAAAAATTCAACAATAACTCTCGAGGAATGACAATTCATAGAAATGTCTTTTTTAGGGACTGCAGAAATCCTCTCCCCTTTATTCACCCTACCACACTATTGTATGCTTGGCAAATCAATCTGGGATCCTTTATGCACCAAACCATCCTCCACTGTCCTTAACAAGCAATGGCTTGAAGGCCATGTATTGGTCTGGCTGTTTGCAGTTAGCGAGCCTGGGACTGAAGAAGGTGGAGTTTGCCCGGGCCCAGGCTGCTACTGCTAAAATATTCCAGACTGTGAAGCGAACCTCCTCCTAGCAAGGAGGCCGAGCCCTGCAGGAGGAGCTGGCAGCTGGAAGCAGCTGGCGCATCCAGTCCACCCAGACCCTCACAGAGCTTGGAAGTGAGATGGTAAGACTTTGACGCCCACGAAGGAGCAGAAATCTTCGCCACAGGCTACACACCTCTTATTTTAAGACTGAAAATCATTTAATATGTTATGTGGTTATTCATATTTTCTGGGGGTTTTGTGGTAACTGTAGAAACAAATCAGTATCGAATCATGATGGTTAAAATGGTATTGATTTTGTTCTCCATATTTGAAGAGATATGAACGGCTCGTGGTACAGACACTTATGTGCAATATTTGTTGTACATTCCCCGGCTTTGCTGTGAAAGGCTCAATGGTGGCCGGATGAACAAGACTGCATTATCACGGGGGGGACACATGACACAAGCACGGCTCTTATTTACAAGGTGGTGTTGTGCAGAGACACTGTTCTGCGCAGTGCACCCGACAGCCTGGTATCCTTTTGGCAGGTTGCATTCCCAATAGGCGAGCCATATATATCCACTAAGGACAATGGTGTCTGTAATTCCAGCAAGGGGAAGGGCAACATATGCCTCTATATGAGAGGTGGTCGGGGGTCAAGGTTCTATGCTCCGGTCAGATAGTTAGCACGCCCAGCAGCCTGAACCATTTCACGGCCCGGATTATTTGGAGTCCTGCGCTGCGACAAGCGGGTGTTGGTTGGTTCCATTGGACTTCCCTTTGCCAATCTGACATATTGGTGCCAGACAGTGCCACTGTCCTGCCTAGACTGTATTTGGAATCTGGTTGGGAGTGAGACTGAGCCTCACCTGGTCTGCAGTGTCATTGTGTTGTTACTACGTACCGCCACGCCACTGCTCCATTCAGGTATGTAGGTAAGGGGTTCCCCTTCATAGCTAGCCTAGAGTTCCCTCTCTGCCTCTCTCCTTCACTCTTTCATCTTTTTCTGTCATGGGTATCAGGCAGGTACTTGGGGCAATCTGGGTGGAGGCTTGGCAGGCCTGGCATAGGCACACAAAGAACCCAAAACAAATCCCTTGTTTCATTCCTTCCTAGTGTTTGTAGTAACTTCCTGGTTACCACTTCCTGTTGCCAAACAGGAAGTGCATGATAACTCATGAGCTCTCTAGTGTTTGGGTGTGGCTGACTATATAAGCCACACCCAAGATTCTTCCAGTGCTTCGTGTTGCTTACTGTGAGCTGTATCAGCAACACACTTGCCGTGCTCTGGATCAGCCAGCATCTGCTTACCTGCTACGGATCATCCTGCTTCTGCTTACCTGGTCCGGATTATCCTACTTCTGCTTACCTGCTCTGGATCATTCAGCTTCAGTTTACCTGGTTCTTACTCCACGCCGCAGCTATCTCCAGTCAAGAGGGGACTTCTACACCGGCACCTCTAAGAACAAAGAAGAACAGCGTTAACACGTGCACATCTGTATCACTGCGCATACTCACCGAATCTTCCCGCGACGCTGGAATCCAGGTTAGTTGCACGAGCACACAAACCCTGTAAGAAAGAAGAGACATTATTCATTGCACTTGCTCCAATAACGCGGACACTTATTTAACTGCGCTCTCTCTCTCTATGCGGTGCATACTTACCAAAGGCCTCCGTGCTAACTTACCTAACCACCAAGTCTCCAGTAGCGCTGGACCCGGATTCGAGGCGCTAATACCACATAATTTCTCCTGCAAGGGAAAGGGAGAGACATTACCAGGCACGCTCGAATTGAAGGCGCTGCGCAAACCTACCAGCAGCTAGCTTCTACACGCAGCGCTACTCACCCACAAAAATACCGGCAAACAAAGACAATACGGACAATTTTGGACACTCAACATTCTCAGCGCAACGTTCACTTGTGGGAAGGACTTTCTAGCCAGTGAAGAAACTGGCGCCTTGAACTCTCGGCCTCGCTGTGAAGGCATAAAACAGCCTTTGGCATCTGAACTCAGCCTACAGACATGGGCACCAATCACATGAGTGAATCGCACCCCTGCAAATGCAGGATGGAGTGCACACTCTACTAAAGATCAAGGTATTCCTCCAGGTGAAACAGGGGAAGTGAAGACTCAGTGTTAAGATGGATTTCTGAACTCTGTCCTGGAGGGGCAGAGGTTCAGAAGGCCAGCCTAGTTTCTTGGAACAGGGTAACCTCTGGACAAGCCAGACCAATCAGGGTAGCGATGGCGGCAGTCAAGACTAGGTCTCAAGAGGGGTCAGGGTGACTGAAAGCCCGCAATGAGCACACAAAGCAAGGACGCTTACAAATTACTCCAAGCAGGTGTTATATTAAAAATATAGACACATTTATTACAAGGCCTTTGTAACATTGACCATAGTAAAGAATCACGGTAAAACTCAAGTAAACCAACACATCACAATCAAATACAATATATATATACAATTACTGAAGGGTCTAAAGAGTTCGAAGCACGAAATATGCAGACCACCTAGATGGGGAGGAAAACAGGCAGTGCAAGGAATCGTTAGACCCAGTTCGCCTTCAGAGGCCACCTAACTAGAAGGAAGTCCGAGCCCTACGAAGAGTGGAGCCTTGTGCTCCAAAGTACCTGCACACGCTGGTGCCAAAGGGCCAAGGGGAGTCTCTTCAAGGAAGTCAGGCAGTTCAGAGTGGTGAACAAATGAGGATGAACAGATCTCCGCTACTCAAGCACGGCCTCCACTGGCGGGCAGAAGCAGAGCGTGAGTGCGAAAAAGGCGTGCTGTTTAACACAGTGAGGAAAAGCTACAGGCTACTGCAGGAGGGCGACGGCTCCTAGCGTTGCTACTCACCGGTCCCCGATGCAGGCAGACCCAGGCTTCTCCGCGTCAGTTTCAGTGCTGGCAGGTTCAGATACAAGCAGGTGACGTCTCGGTGTCGTGTAGATTCCGCGACAGCAGAAGTTAGAGTTGAGGAGGTCCCAAACGCAGTGAACCCGCACAGATTGTTACCACAGCAGGGCAACGAAGCGGCTGTGTGTATTTCAGCCCAATGTACACTTCTCACTTCAGACCTGGGAATGCCAAGTGTACAAATCGTGTGAGAGTGTCAAGGACTCGGAATACAGCAGCAACCTGACGGCGGTGACAGACAAGACTCCTGGGTAAGCTGGTCAGTCCACTGGATGGCCCAGAGATGCTTACGAAGGCTTACGTGCACGAGATGATGAAGATGCTGAGAATAGTTGTTCCCACTATTCCAAAGGGTCGAAGTACCAGTACAGGCCTTCTCGTTCGATCAGAGGCAGAATGGTTTCACAGGGCGACAGCAGTGCAGAGGAGCAGTCCTTCAGCGGGTCACCAGCGATTCCTCGGTTCAGCCTCTTAGTTGCAGGATACTTGGCTCCTGTATCCGTTGTTCGTAAGAACTCAGGAGATCGACATGGTAGTGGTGTTTCCAGCCTCCTCTTATCCAGAGTTCCCTTCACGCCAAAACGGAGGGGACCCAATGGGAGATCTGCTCACAAAACACTCACACCATATGTGGACCTATCACGGACTACTGTGGTCCCAGGCATTCAAGACAAACTAGACTCTCTGGCACCCAGGATGCGTATTGGGACCAGACATCCCAGCCCACATCCTGGAGGCACACACAAGGCATGCAGAAGCCCGCGAAAGCATCTGTGTTTCGCGGGAAAGTACATGCCCAAATAAGGATGGCTCCAGGTCGGCTCGACATGGGGAAGGTGAAGGGGCAAGACGGTCAGCGGACAGGACAAAGAACCTCGTGGCATGGCCATTTTGGAAGCCAGGCCGCCCATTTTGGCCAAACGCGAGAAGCGCGGTTAACAGGGCAAAGGGGAGTTCAAAACACAAAGAACCGATCGCTGCCACCAGTCCCGTCCGTGACATACTTGCACAGTTCGTTATAAATCCATCGAGAGTTATTAGGGCGTGTAGAATGACTAGAGACCCAAGAGCACGGTAATGTAAGTTACGGTGCACTCTTGTGCCATGTTGCGCGAAAGCTGCAACATGAGAAAAGAACTACGGAAAACAACGTTTCCCGGTACTGACTGTCTTAATGGCATGTCAGTTTCCCCGTAAGAATGGAGCAAAAGCCCAGAGGAGTGCGGCGGAAGGCTGCGCTTCTCGCTTCTCTGGCAAAGTCTAGATCAGGGTGTAAAACAACAGCAAAAAGTTTAGGGGTTGCCACATGGAAGGAAAATTACCTACAATTATGAAATCTTTCCTAACACTCGCCCCTCCCAGACTAAGGACAGGGG
The DNA here is from genome assembly GCF_040938575.1 of Ambystoma mexicanum. Classification (NCBI taxonomy): domain Eukaryota; kingdom Metazoa; phylum Chordata; class Amphibia; order Caudata; family Ambystomatidae; genus Ambystoma; species Ambystoma mexicanum. The sequence goes on from NC_090931.1 coordinate 778,588,945, forward strand.
GAACTAATCCACCCCTGGATGAGTCTCTTGTTCAGGTCAGTTAAACATTCTGGACAACCCATCAGCATTGCTATGTTGGACACCTGGCCTATGCTAAATAGTGAAGTCAAAGCCTTGTAGACTTATGGACCACCTAAGCAACTTTGCATTCTCTCCCTTCATGTTCATCAGCCACTTTAAGGGCTTATGGTCAGTTTGCACAGTGAAGTGGGTCCCATAGAGGTAGGGCCTCAGCTTCCGTAAGGCCCACACAACAGAGAAACATTATTTCTCCACTGTGGACCATCTATGCTCTCTGTCCTTAAGCTGGCGACTAATGAAACCAATAGGGTGTTCCTTACCCTTCTCATCTACTTGCGATAGTACAGCTCCTATCCCAGCGTCAGAGGCGTCTGTCAGCACAATAAAAGGTCTTCGATAATCAGGGGCCCTGAGGACAGGGGCCTGGCACAAGGAGTCTTTTAAGCTGTTGAAGGCCTTCTCACACTCGTCGGTCCAAGTTACCTTCTTGGGTTTCTTCGGAGTGGTGAGGGCAGTCAGAGGGGCAGCTATGGTGCCATAGTCTGCCATGAAGTTGCGGTAATACCCTGTGAGTCCTAAGAAGGCTCTCACTTGTGTCTGTGTAGTGGGGGTAGGCCAGTCTTGTACTGCTTGTACTTTACTGGGAAGAGGCTGTATCCTCCCTCCACCTACTTCATGTCCAAGGTAAACCACTGCGCCTTGTCCAATCTGGCATTTACTAGCCTTTATGGTCAAGTGTGCTTTCTGAAGAGCCTGTAGTACAATCCCGAGTTGTTTCACATGGTCTTCCCAGGTGGCACTGAAAACTGCTATATCATCCAGGTATGCAAGACAGAATTCATCCAACCCATTCAACACATGATTCACAAGCCTCTGGAAAGTGTCAGGTGCATTCTTCAACCCGAACGGCATTACCCTGAATTGGTAAAGGCCGTCTGGAGTGGAAAACGCTGTCTTCTCCTTGGCATGTTCTACTAATGCTGTTTGCCAATAGCCTGCAGTGAGGTCAAACGTGCTGAGGTACTTGGAAGCACCCAAGGTATCCACCAGCTCATCTGTTCGAGGCAAGGGGTCTGCATCCGGCTTGGTGACAGCATTCAAAGCCCTGTAATCCACGCAGAACCTCAATTCAGAAGTACCTGCTTTTGGAACCAAAACCACAGGTCTGGACCAAGGTCTACTAGAGGGTTCAATCACCCCAAGATCTAACATTTTGTTGACCTCCGTCTTAATGTAAGACCGTACTTTGTCTGACATCCTGTATCCTCTACTTTTGGTAGGAACGCTGTCTCCTGTGTCTATGTTATGTTTGCACCAAGGTGTCAAACCAGGGGACTGCGAAAACAGGGGGGAAAATTGCCTAAGCAAACTTTTCACCTCAGCCTGCTGATCAGAAGTCAGGTGAGGGGCCACTCGGACACCCTCAAAGGAGCTATCTGAAGGACCGCTTTGGAACAGGTCGGGGAGAGGTTCGGACTCCTCTTCCTCAACATCTGAAGCCAGTAGCAGTGCTGCGATTTCGACTCTTGGGACGAAAGCCTTCAGCCTATTTACGTCTTTTGGAGCCTGTCCAGGCCTTCCAAGGTCCACTAAATAGTTGACCTCACCCAGGGGCTCCATCACTGTGTAAGGGCCTGACCATTTGTCCTGTAAAGCTCTAGGCCTTATGGGATTCATGATGAGGACTTGCTGACCAGGTGTAAAGTTGATGAGGGAAGCTTTCTGGTCGTACCAATGTTTCACCAGCGCTTGTCCTGCCTTCAACTTGTCACTAGCCAGACCCATCAGAAGTACCATCCGTTTTCTGAGCCCTAACACATAGTCGACTACGTTGGTAGTAATAGGGGGAGTGGGCATCTCCCATCCCTCCTTGACTATGGCTAAGGGTCCCCGCACAGGGTGACCAAACAGAAGTTCGAAGGGGCTGAAGCCAACACCCTCCTGTGTTACCTCTCGGTAGGCAAACAGTAAGCATGGTAAAAGAAGATCCCATTTTCTTCTCTGAGGTTCTTCCAGAGCTCCAATCATGCTCTTTAACGTCCTGTTGAAACGTTCCACCAGACCATTGGTCTGGGGGTGATATGCAGAAGAGAACTTGTAGGTGACCCCACATTCTTTCCACATAGCCTGCATATACTTTGACATAAAGTTGCTCCCTCTGTCAGACACAACTTCTTTAGGGAAGCCAACCCTAGTAAAGATGCCAAGTAACGCTTTTGCAACTGACTTGGAAATTACAGTTTTCAATGGGATGGCCTCAGGATATCTGGTAGCAAAGTCGACCAGCACCAGGATAAACCTATTGCCTGAGGATGTTTGCGGGTCAAGGGGACCAACGATGTCGATCCCTACCCTTTCGAATGGTATTCCCACAACTGGGAGTGGTACCAATGGAGCTTGGATTGTTGAGCCACTCTTACCAGATAACTGGCAGGAGGCACAACTCCTGCAGTGACTTTCTACTTGCACCCCCATCTTGGGCCAGTAGAAGTGCATGGATAAACTTTGGTTGGTCCTCTTAATACCAAGGTGACCAGCAAGGGGCACTTCACGCGCCAGCTGCAGGAGGAAGGGTCGTACAGCAAGGGGAACCACCAACCTCCTATGGTCTCCTTCTGTAGACTCTGTGGGCTCACTATACAGGAGTCCATCTTCCCAGTAAATCTGATGCTTCCCAGGAGGTTCACCCTCAAGCTGGGAGCAGGCCTGTCTCCTTAGGCCGTCCAGAGATGGGCACTCACGTTGGCCTCTACTGAATTCTTCCCTGTCAGGACCACCTTCTACTAACAAGTCTTTTAGTTCAGGATGGTCATTGGGGTCAAATACTTCAGGTATCGCCGCCTCCTCGTCAGGTCCGGGCGATTGAACATCTTCCTCCACCGCAGTGGTAGGTGAGTTCGGGGGAATATTTTCTTTCCCTCGTTTTGGTTTCTTTACTCCTTTAGCCTTGGGTTTCCCCGCTGGCGGGCGCAGTGCATTGGTCTTGGCCAATGCTGCCCGTGTTTGAGACCCTGTGCAGGGTCTGTCAGCAGTGTCTCCCACGAGCCCTAAAGCTCTGAGATCATTGCCCAACAAGACCTTTCCTGGGACGTTTCTCTGAATGCTCACTGGAATCCTGACTGCTGTACCATTTAAAGTAAGATTTACAGGTATTACTGGAAACATGCGAGGTGGGCTGTCAGCCAACTTAGTGGGCATCAGAGTAACTCTGGCAACTTCCTCTGAGTCTACCAAGGTAGAATCCACTACAGTTCGACTGCACCCACTATCCCTAAGAGCTGGAGTATCTACTCCATTGATCAGCACACTGTCTTTAAAGTAGTGCTTGGTATTATCTGGAATCCTAGCATACGCCTCTGTGACCTTAGACTCCCAGGACCCCAGGGAAACTAAAACTACCTCAGCTTCTATCCCACTGGGAAGGAGTCTGAGGAGAAGGATGCTCCTGTAATCTCTTCTTCCTCGTAGGAGGAGAAGGCCAGATTAGCGGAGTGGACCCCAAAGGTTTAACCTTACACCGGGGATCCCCCTTCACGTGGTCAGTTGCTCCACAAGCAAAACAAGATCCATTGGGTCTGTTTACATAGGGAGGCTTACTAAAACCAGAGTTCTGTTTCGGAGGCTGACCTCCACTACCCTGTGAGTTCTCTTGTGTCTTACCCTTATTTTTCTTTTTGTGGCCCTTTTGGGAAGAAGATTTATCAGATTCCCCACCCTCGTTATCTTTGGACTTTTTCCCTTCCTCCTGCTTACCAGGATGAGTTTTGTCCTTATGGGACACTCGATGTGACACCCATAAATCTGCTGCAATGGCAAGCTTCTTAGGATCTATCTCCTTTGAATGTGCCAAATGCTGCTTAAGCTTAGGGGAAGAAGATGTAAAAATATGTTCCAGCATGACAAGACTTATCAAACCTTCAAAGGTAGAAACCTTATAAACTTCGACCCAGCCAGTCAAGTTTTTTAAGGATTCGGTTACATAAGATACCCAAGTACTACCTTCTTTTTTCTTATACTCTCGGAATCGTTTTAAATATTGGGCAGGAGTCTTTCCAAACTTTAAAATGAGAGTTTGCTTCAACATTGCAAAATCTGCTCGCTCAGCCTTCGTCATTTCCATAATGGGACTGCAGCCAGAATGGGGCAGTCTGCTGAGTAACCAGGCAATGTTATCAGCATTGTCAACTTGTTGAACTTCACATGCATACTCAAACGTATTCAGCCAGTCCATAATGTCATTCTTTTCCTCATACACACTGAGCAGATCTTTTGGAAACCTTGGATAAGAGGAGGCCCCAGACCCATGCCCAGGACCCTTGGATCCATTTGCAACCTGAAGCTTGGCCAGTTCCAACTGGTGATCCCTGTCTTTCTGTTTTTCTGCATGTTCAATTTTTAGTTTGGCCATACTGAAATCAAGCTCCTTCTGTCTAAACAGCGGCTCTTGCTTCTTGAATTCAAGCATGGCCTCCCCATCGACACTGGCAGAGGAAACCTTAGACATCTCATCCTCCCTGTCCTCATGGTCGCGGTGGACCAGTGCAGCGGCAGAACCGTCTGTTCTACCAGTGAGAGCAGCCCCACCTCCATCTGCACTGTCCTCGGAAGCTATAGCGTCAAGCTGAGCTTCTTGCCACGCCACGATTCTTTGGATCATATCCAATTTGGTGCCTTGAGAGGAGACACCTCTCTCCGCACACATCTTTTTCAATGTTTCTGATTTAGAAGCATTTAAAGTTAACAGGGTATTTGTTTCCATACTGTTAAATAGGACTATGGCCTTTTAAAAGTTATACTACGACAATTCACTACGTGTCCTGGTAGGAATAACTCGAAATGCCTTCGCTCGTGCGCAACACTGGAAACCTTCAGTCGTATCCCACCGCTGTACACCAATTTGTTAAGATGGATTTCTGAACTCTGTCCTGGAGGGGCAGAGGTTCAGAAGGCCAGCCTAGTTTCTTGGAACAGCGTAACCTCTGGACAAGCCAGACCAATCAGGGTAGCGATGGCGGCGGTCAAGACTAGGTCTCAAGAGGGTGAGGGTGACTGAAAGCCTGAAATGAGCACACAAAGCAAGGACGCTTACAAATTACTCCAAGCAGGTGTTATATTAAAAATATAGACACATTTATTACAAGGCCTTTGTAACATTGACCATAGTAAAGAATCACGGTAAAACTCAAGTAAACCAACACATCACAATCAAATACAATATATATACAATTACTGAAGGGTCTAAAGAGTTCGAAGCACAAAATATGTAGACCACCTAGATGGGGAGGAAAACAGGCAGTGCAAGGAATCGTTAGACCCAGTTCGCCTTCAGAGACCACCTGACTAGAAGGAAGTCCGAGCCCTACAAAGAGTGGAGCCTTGTGCTCCAAAGTACCTGCACACGCTGGTGCCAAAGGGCCAAGGGGAGTCTCTTCAAGGAAGTCAGGCAGTTCAGAGCGGTGAACAAATGAGGACGAACAGATCTCCGCTACTCAAGCACGGCCTCCAGTGGCGGGCAGAAGGAGAGCGCAAGTGTGAAAAAGGCATGCTGTTTAACACAGCGAGGAAAAGCTACAGGCTACTGCAAGAGGGCGACCGGTTCCTAGCGTTGCTACTCACCGGTCCCCGATGCAGGCAGACCCAGGCTTCTCCGCATCAGTTTCAGTGCTGGCAGGTTCAGATACGAGCAGGGGACGTCTCGGCGTTGTGTAGATTCCGCGGCAGCAGAAGTTAGAGTTGAGGAGGTCCCAAACGCAGTGAACCCACACAGATTGTTACCACAGCAGGGCAACGGAGCGGCTGTGTGTATTTTAGCCCAATATACACTTCTCACTTCAGATCTGGGAATGCCAAGTGTACGAATCGTGTGAGAGTGTCAAGGACTCGGAATACAGCAGCAACCTGACGGCGGTGACAGAGCAAGACTCCTGGGTAAGCTGGTCAGTCCACTGGATGGCCCAGAGACGCTTACGAAGGCTTACATGCAGGAGATGATGAAGATGCAGAGAATAGTTGTTCCCACTATTCCAAAGGGTTGAAGTACCAGTACAGGCCTTCTCGTTCGATCAGAGGCAGAATGTTTTCACAGGGCGACAGCAGTGCAGAGGAGCAGTCCTTCAGCGGGTCACCAGCGATTCCTCAGTTCAGCCTCTTAGTTGCAGGATACTTGGCTCCTGTATCCGTCGTTCGTGAGAACTCAGGAGATCGACATGGTAGTGGTGTTTCCAGCCTCCTCTTATCCAGAGTTCCCTTCGCGCCAAAACTGATGGGACCCAATGGGAGATCTGCTCACAAAACACTCACACCATACGTGGACCTATCACGGACCACTGTGGTCCCAGGCATTCAAGACACACTAGACTCTCTGGCACCCAGGATGTGTATTGGGACCAGACATCCCAGCCCACATCCTGGAGGCACACACAAGGCATGCAGAAGCCCGCGAAAGCATCTGTGTTTCGCGGGAAAGTACATGCCCAAATAAGGATGGCCCCGGGTCGGCTCGACCTGGGGAAGATGAAGGGGCAAGATGGTCAGCGGACAGGACAAAGAACCTCGTGGCATGGCCATTTTGGAAGCCAGGACACCCATTTTGGCCAAACGCGAGAAGCGCGGTTAACAGGGCAAAAGGGAGTTCAAAACACAAAGAAATAATCGCTGCCACCATTCCCGTCCGTGACATACTTGCACAGTTCGTTATAAATCCATCGAGAGTTACTAGGGCCTGTAGAATGACTAGAGACCCAAGAGCGCGGTAATGTAAGTTACGGTGCACTCTTGTGCCATGTTGCGCGAAAGCTGCAACATGAGAAAATAACTACGGAAAACAACGTTTCCCGGTACTGACTGTCTTAAGGGCATGTCAGTTTCCCCGTAAGAATGGAGCGAAAGCCCAGAGGAGTGCGGTGGAAGGCTGCGCTTCTCTGGCAAAGTCTAGATCAGGATGTAAAACAACAGCAAAAAGTTTAGGGGTTGCCACATAGAAGGAAAATTACCTACAATTATGAAATCTTTCCTAACACTCAGGGTCAAGGGAGGCTCGTCCAATGCTCCTGCAGAGACACAGGTGAATGTGACATTTTCCTATCTTTTCTCCTCTCTCGTCTCTCCCTCCTGCTTGCTTCATTAACATTGTCGCATTGACAACGTTGTTGTCCCTTCCAAGGAGCTGCTGAATCGCACCCTCCTCTGTAGTTAGTACCTTAAATTCTGTATTATTATCCCTCAGTTGCGCTAATTTAAATATGGTGTTTTATGTCATCAAGGTTGTTTTACAGGGATATTCATGATGCTGGGTGATTTCCGCTTTCCTCAAACTATTTTCCTCAGCCCAAAATTCATATCCACATTTTTCTCTATGTCAGATCTGCCACCTCCATCGCTCATTAGAGCCCCACCCCCTCAACTACTGTGTCACGTTATCACTTCCTCTTCCTGAACCTCTGAATCCTGCCCCACCATTGAACACAGGGGTGTGCTAGGTCTGGAAAAGATGCAGGGCTACAGCCACTAATGTCGGACTGTCGGGACTCGGGGCTATCTAGCCTTTTGGGTGTAGCCCCTCAGCTTCTATCCAAGGCTACAACCAAAAGCTGTGGCTAAATCCGGGGCTACAACCAAATATTTTACAACCACCTTTAAAATTGGGAGTCTACTGATTCTAGCCGTAATCTCTTGGGGAAAGTTGTTGCATTTGGTAATTTTAATAGATGGAAGTTATAGAGCATGTTGAATGATAGCGGCATCAGGGGAATCAGCAAATGTTATTTAATTAGTTGCATAGTAATGTCATATTTGAGCATAAATGCAACTGGCAACTGGACTTTCCGGTGTCATCATTTTGATGTACTGCTTAGTAAATGCAACTCTATTTTCATTACTGGTGGCAATGAGTAGTCATGCCTTGAGTCTGGTTCTGCAAAATAAATATTAAGCTATGAGATGATGTTGTTTTTTTTTTAAAAGCGTTTACACAAAACATAACATGCAACAGACACATAAACCCTCCATAAGTAGCATTTTCTGTAAAGCCGTGAATTGACACGATTCACAGATGATGGTTTGAGGGCCACTTTCTTTGAGTCGAGGGGTGGGACACTTTTTTGAGGCGAGAGGAGGGACAAGTAATGTTGGTTGGTGTTTGCTGGGGGTGTGTGTGTGTGTGTGTGTGTGTGTGTGTGTGTGTGTGTGTGTCAGACTGTGGGATGTAGTGACCCACTTTTGCTCTGCTATGCTGCATCACCCTGTTATGGTGGTGCCAGAAAATGTCTGCAAAACCTTTGTGCGCGCCACAACCCCAGAAAATTGGGCTTTTCAACGCACAAAAAGATGGCTGCCCAATCTGCCAAGTATGTTGTCAGTGGTGGAACAGAGCTCTCACTACTGAAATGTGTCACTGGGCTCCGCAACAATTGAAAGTGGAGTGCAGAAGGAAAAAGCAGTGCTTTGCTAAATGAAACTCCAATATTGCTTAAAATCACCTTTTCTTGGCTGCTGAAACTTCAGAATGCCGGTACAGAAAACCTTCCAAATATTCAAATTCTCGCTGGGTGCTACAATTCACTTAGTTTAAGGAATCACTGTGAATTTACAAGGCCCTAAAAGGCTAAGAGTATAAAGAGAACTTCATAGCAAATGTGGCCTGCCTGTGGATCTGTAAAAAATTCTCTGTGCAGCAGAGCTGTGATGACAGCTGTCAGGGGCCTTCCTGATTAAACTTTAACATGTTATAAACTAGAAGTCAAATGTTTGCAATATAAGAGGCCTGTGACTGATAGTAACCCATATTGCAGTTGTTTTTGATGCCATAGGTTTAAAATCTTGAATGAGAATTCTATCTGTTATTTGATACAACAAGTTTTTTTTGTGCTAAGGAAACACCAAAAGAATTTAACAATTAAATTAAACCTGGCTGAGCTGCAAGAACTGGAAAGGCACATTTTTTTTCCCAGAGGGGGGCCTTCCTCTCAGCTGAAACTCACGGGGAGGTGCTAATTGCTGGTTAGCCCTGGACTAATCAATGGACATCCTCCAGCCCAGGAAATTGGAAGTGTGAAAAGGGGTCGTAAATGGCCTTTGGAAGGAGCAAGCAAGGAAGGGGATGCACTGGGCTCCCAGGAGAGACAAAGGGGTGGAGCCCAGCGACCATCTGTTGCTGAACCTGAACAAAGAACAAATTTTAAAAGACTTATAACTTGCTATCCAAAATGGTGAAAAATATAAAAATGATAGAACTGTTAATTTAATTTCTGGCTGCACGTGTGAAGAGGCGGCAGAACTTTGTGACATGTTCTGGACAGGAATGGCAATATATGTGATTTTACGCAAAATGTATGACTGTTAGAATTGTGAAAATGTACACGCATGTCCCCATGTTAAACACGCATATTTGTGGAAATTTGCAGAAAAATCAGAAAGTATGTTCATATCGAAAAGGGCAAAAATCTGTAGAAAGGGGAGACAAGATCCCACCAATGCATGTTTTTGAGGAATAGCTGCTATGTAAGATATGGCATCTTTATGTGTGATTTTTATAAAGGTGACCAATGTAGAAATGTACATTTAATATAAAATCAGACTTGGAGACCAATGGCTAAAGGGAGGTCTCTGAGGATTGTAAAGCAAATCATAAAACCTGACATCACCCAGCCTTGAGCCAATCACTCAAATTGCAAGGCGGAGATGAAGTATCAACCCTATCCCAGCTCAAAGGGGCAGGCTTAGCTAAGCCGGCCCACACACACCCTTTATGAGGTCATTTTATAGCATAAATAGAGACAGCTGATGAGGCATAGTGACAGACAGTCCCACTCACTCTCCTGATGCTAGCGGTGTGCCCTGCTGCTGAAATCTACATCTTCCTTGTTCCAGACTCCATAAACTTGGCAAAGCAAAGGCCTATTGCATAGCTGAACCATCCTCAGCTAGGCCTCAAATTCTAGAACAGAACCCCAAAAGCCTAGGGGAAGCATCATGATACAGCCGGGCTGTTACTGCTTGCCTGCAGAATTTAAATATCTTCAGAACCAAGAAGGGCAGATCCCGTTCAGTCCTGTGCCGTGCTGTGACCCGAGCACTTTGCTGACCCTGTCCAGTCCTGTGCTGTGCTGTGACCAGAGCGCCTTGCTGACCCTGTCCAGTCCGATGTGCCCAGCTGTCAGTCCCTGATAGGTCCAGAATCCTGACGGTCCAGAATCCTGACGGTCCAAAATCTTAAATCCATTTTGTTTTGTGAGTATTAACAGAAAGCTAGAAATTGTTGATTCCTGTGCATTATCTTGTCCTCTCCTAACCTCTGAACTATCCTTACTTCCATAATCAGCAACATTGTCTAAATCTGTAGTGAAATCTTATTCTGTCTATCTGTAAAAGCATCTTTTTCCTAGTCATTTGTCAACTTGATCTATTAATTTCATTCGAGTGACCAGCCTAGCACTCCAAGGTGGACAGCGAGGAACCAGGACTGAGTCGCGAATCACTCCTGACTCTTACCTGTGCCGTCCTGGTGGCTTATTTTGGATGGTCTAGTCCATAGCCAATATTATCTGATTTTAAAACTAAAGCCTCTTTCCATTCTCGCACCTTTCTCGCAAACACGACCTTTACTAAAATCGCTATAACTCCTCCGTTTTTGTGATAGAAATGAGATTTCAACTCCTACTTGTAGCTAACCTCCATATCTATCCATAGAGCATTTCAAAACAGTTCTCCCGTTATTGCGAATATCGTGCACGGAAAGGTTTGCCGTGAATTTTCATTTTGAGAAATTTTTACACCAGTAAAACAGATTCTAACTGCTTCCGACTTGGATTTTAAGATTGCAAATGTTTTCTGCTGACTAAATCATTGCTTATGCTTGGGGCAACTGTTCAAAGCAGCTCCCATAGGAATTCACAACAATTTAAGCATTTTTCCACACATTTAGAGTTCTTGCTCAGCCACTTTAAAAGTCCTACTGACAGTTGACAAGCCCACTTCGTTTTTCTCTTTCTGTGTAAGGGGAGAAGGGGGGAGTGAGACACTGTTTGACCTGTACTATTCTTGAATACTTGCTCTCTCCTTCCATCTCTTTGCATTGCCTATTGGGGGGTTGAGAAGTGTTGCAGGGTGCATTTCTAACCATTGTGCTATATGATCTGAAACCAACACAAAAGTATTAGTTTCTGTGCTGCATTTGTTTGCTCATAACTTAGTCCCAGTGTATTAAAGACATCATTCTGTGTTCTGTCACCCCATTGGTGATTGTTGTTTACCTATTAATATATATATTGTATTTTTGATCTTAACTAAGTAAATAAATAATAGCTTTTACAAACCAGCCTGATTTCTGGTCCAGCATGACCCGGGGTATTCTTAAATAAGGGGTGTGATACGAGTGATACATCTTTCAAATAATTGAATCTATATCTTAAATAAGTTTTTCCATTGCGCTGTACACTAGGCCGGGAGCAGAGTGTATCGCCTGATTGAAATCCTTAATAAGACCTACATTCTGGGGCTGTGTTCGATCAAAGGTGACACTGGAAATAGAAGCTTGTGAAGTGAATTAGGCAGGTGCCCTTTGAATCCACCCCTGCCACCGGGAAGGGGGGTACAGATTCAGGCAAGCCCTTGGAGCAGTGCCAAGAAATGAGGAGAAATAAAACCACCTGTAAGCAAGCAGTAAGCTGTGTGCAGACAGTCAGAGGGCATTGGAGCAGGCACAGAGCTGAAGTAGACAGTGGTTGGTGAACCCTTGCCAAGCAAAAAAGGAACACTGCTTGATCCTCTAAAACGAGAAAGGGCTTCATGTGCAGCACTGTGTTGAACCACTTTTGCTGCACTCAGGAGAGAGGGTGAGTACCATCCTTTTGTGAAGAGTATTATTTCCCATGTGGGACTGCATTTCCTATCTCAACCCTATCCTGTTCCCCCTGTCAATCCCACCTCTCCAGTGTGGCAATGCATTCAGCGATATTGATTTGCCCAAGGTCACACTGCTTGACAGAACTTTGTCAGTATCAGGGGGATTGCTTTCCTCACTAAACTGTTATTCAGCTACACAGTAGTGAGCACGACCTGCTGGGCCATCTAATACCCACTCTTCACTACCACAGCCCCAAGGTGTGGTCTGAGCATTATGTAGAGGTTGGGGAAGCTAGCTTGGTGTGCACACAACAGTAGGGAGTGGGACACATTGCCCACTTCCTGAACAGTAACACTATTTCTACCAGATACACGCTCATGGTTCAGTATGTTTAGAAGTTTGCAAAGACTCTGAAATGTTTTCTGTAGGGGGGTTAAATACATGTGTGCTCTCTGGAATCCACCAACTCACAGCTGAATCCAGAATGTTGTCGGCCTATATATTGACTCCAGTTATTGGTTGAAAGGTTTGGTTGCTGTGCTCCTTCATTGATCCCACCCATTCGATCCATTGCTCTCTTGTTCACTCCTGCAGGCAGTGCAATCCCGCCAACATATTATCTTATCCAATGCTTAGGCAATAGGGTGGTAGAGCTCTGTATAATCAATCATTCCAAGGGCCCCTTGTTTTGGCGGGAGTTCAAAGGTGTTTGTCCCCGCAACTTTCGTGGCACACCATTTCATCCCACTCATTTGGCATGGGGTCATTTTCCTTTAGATGTCAAAACATTTTCAGCAAAGTTACTCCACTGGTTGGCTACTTCGGTATCTGCATCACCGCAGCCAGACTGTCATATTAATAGTCTACAGAACGCTTGCCCTAGCTGTGAGGCGGCCGCTTATTTATACAGCTGACTAATGTCGCACGGAGGCTTAAGCAGATGTTGGCTGATCACGCAGCACAGCAGACGAGAAAGGCGGCTGGAAACAGCTGACTGCTGTGATAAACTGCCCATGTCTGGCTGTGGTGCAGGCCTCTCCCCAAGGATGGCAGCACAATGAGGGATGGGTACTGCCATACTGGTTCTACGGAACTGAGACAACCACTGTTTGCATGCCATTCATAAAAGTTAAGGTCAATAAAACGGGCTGGGCATGCTTCTTAAATGAGATGGGCCTAAAGGGAGCGGGGTCTGGGAGGGACTGAGGGAGTAAGAGGTTAACATGGAACAGGGCATGGGTTTTCAATGTGCTGGGAATGCATGAGGCAGGGCTGAAAAGACCTGAAGGCTGCAGATGATGGGGAGCACGTGAGCCCGTGAATACTATGCAGATGCCGTCATCAAGCAACAGTCACCCAGAGATGGACCCTGACTGTCTCGGCTGCATGGGCGTGCGTGGGGTTTCAGGGAGGAAACTACAATATGGGTATAACGCAGTGGCTATTTGCGCTGCCTGGCACCCACCCAACCCCTTCTGACCCACACATGCCTTAGTTTACGTGTTACTTCCTCCTGTGGTTTAACAGTGGCTGAGGGCGTTGGTTGCTCCACAATGAGGATGCGTGCGTGGTCACGTTCTCTTTTGCTGTCATGTCATTGGACATTAGAAAAGGAGAAACCATCATACTGGCCAGCCTCTTTCACCAATCCCGCCCACGTGACTTCCCACTCCATTATCCCTCCTGCAGAACTTGCTGTTTGTGTACCAGGGGCGCTCCAAATGCAGTCCCTTTTGGCACAGCGTTGCACACTTTGTTGGGCTGTATTCTCAACGACTCTCTCCCTGCCCCACACCCTCAGTGTTGTGAGGTGGCTGAAGCCTCAAGTGCTTCCCGTACACACAATCAGCATAGCATAACGAAATGTGGCAACAGTCATGTAGCAAAGAACCTCCACGACTGGAATCATGAGCTGTGCACTGACTGCACTCTCAGATTAGATTACAGCGCTGTGAAGTCACACCAATGCCTGTTATCCGCGTTACACATAACGACAATGAAATATGTCTGTGCCTCTAGTACCGCTCCCCTCACCCCCTTCTACATTAGTGTTTTGGGACAGCCTAAGAGCCAGCAAGATGCAAAGCAAGTAAAAAGCACAACATTGTGTTCCTCTATGTCCTATTTCCTGTGCATGTTTCTCTCCTCTGCTCCCTGCATTCCATTTCCGCTTGCATGTTTAACTGGGCCTCAGAGCAACTCGACACTTAGGAATTTACACCTTGGCGATGCATTTCCCACGCAATTCCTCTTCTTAAAGACAGGGCATAGCACCTCGAAATCAAAAGGAGGCGAGAGTATGTTGGATGGTTCGTGCAATAGCCAGAAACTTGCTATATAAATCAACAGGTTCTACCTGGTCACAACGGTATCATATCAAAATGTCGAACCCCCACCACTGCGAGGCCAAAAATGGTGAGTTTTTTTTAACGAATTTGTACACTGTTATTTGCAAACACAGATGGGGTGTGGGCTAGGGGTATTAGCTAAAAATGGGGTTTGATGGTCTGCGGGGGTCTCTCCCAGCATTTATTTGCGAAAAAAGTGTACACGATCGAAAACAAATCATCGTTTTCAGCATTCATAGAGTTTTTTGCCACAGTTATCACAGAGGTCAGTTTAAAGCGACCTCTGTGTGGTTGTTGCGCACTTGATCTCTACCCTTTTCGGCGAAAAGCCTTTGTAGCCAGCACTTGCAGCTCCTTCGATTGAATGTGTTTCAAGCAGTATTTGGGGGGTTCCCAACCGGCTCTTCCTCAAGCTACATCCTGTTAGCGGTTTTGCTAGCATTGGCAGATGCCAACTGTCTGGCTTGCTCCTCCCCACTCCCCCAGTGAGGCCTTGTGGTGATGCTCGTGTGGGTAGTGTGGTCAAACACCCTGCGTCCTTGTGTAAGCTGTGAGATGCGCCTGTGGGGGCCCTTTCTGCTTTTTCTGTGACCTCTGAATCAGAATTACTCTAGTGCCAGGTCTAACCTCTGCCCTATGACCACGTACGTAGTTCCTGTGTCCACCCACACGTACAGTAACACGTATTAGTGGCATTGTCAACTGCTCGTGCTTTTCACATGACCGCTGGCACTATTTCACTTCTATGTATGCAGGAAATGTGAAATGTTGGCCTCTTCAAGAGGCGCTCAAGCATAATCTGGTGGAAAAACCTGTGTATAGGCACCATACAAATGTCCAATAAATAAACAAATAACCCTCGCCATCTTGTTTCAGCCTTACTGTGTACCACACCACCCCTTTATATGTCAGCACTGCTCCTATACATGCAAGAGCTGCTCCGCTGTGTCTGTGAGTGTGAGGATATGCCTGGGGTGGATCAATGTGCCACGGTGCTGCACGCATACTTCAGGGCTGTGCCTAATGTTTCAGTCAGTGAGCCTGTTCAAATAGGCCAGGATTGCTCGCATGTGCCCGTGCTTCTCCTTTAAATCAGGGATACTCTAATGTGCCAGAACAGCTCTCTAACATGCATGAGCAGTGTACTGGCCCACAATGCACGGCATGGCGTCCTTTCACAGCCTGCCTATTCATCCCCAGGCTAGTATGCCCAGCCCACAATGCACGGCATGGCGTCCTTTCACATTCCATCCAATGTGCTCATGACATTTTTTTAGGGGGGGGTTGGGAAAGGGCAGATAAGGGTTTGGGTGGGCAATAGCAAAAATAAGTAGGGGAGGGGGATTTGGACGGAACCCCCCCCCCCAAAAAAAAACCATGAGCACATTCATTGGAATGTGCACGTTAAAAAGCCTGGGGATGAACAGACAGATGATGAAATGACATGGAACCCAGTGCACATGGGTACACTGTTCCCAATAACAGACACTCTAAGCACATAAGAGTCAGAGTATTGCTGTATAGAAGGTTGCCATGCTCGCCTGCGAGCTAAGTGAGCAGCCATATGTGCTGGGTTCGAGCCTTATCACTCAAGGGCCCCTTGTATTTGTTTTTATTTCAGCCACTTAACAAAGGCATTTACACAGGGATATGTTTTATACTGCTCGCGTGTTAATAATAATGATTCTAAATATGGGCAATGTAAATGTACTTTCTCAATATCAAACGCAACATCACCAATTCTCTCCTTTGATTATTTTGTTAGTCACGTCAATTAATTGGTTTGATTTTCTTGCCCTCAACAATGAAAACTTGGAAGGTGATAGCTAGATAAACCCTGGTGTGCACATTCCGGCATGGCATTGTGGTCTTAGTGGAAGTGGCTGAGTCCCTAATGCGTCATCCTTATTCTCCATTTAAATACTTCAAATATTTCCTAGTTCGGTTCCTCCTTGACGCCTAATGAAGATAGGAGACCTGTACTACAGAATTGAATAATCTATTTGTTTATTTATTTGAACATTTATATAGCGCACAAAACCCAGAGACATCTAGGCGAAATTCAAAGGCAGGTTCTCACTTTGTTCCCTTTTGCTGTACCAATGCTCTTTTACCCAATGTTTATTATGGGGAAACAATACAAAAACCGTATTCACCAGTGGTCTCTTCAGTTTTGTTACAGTACACAAAATACTGTTTATTGCGCAGAATTCTCCTCTTGAAATGCTCGTCTGTCTCCCCCCTCCTCCACATATTCCTCTCCCCCACACTCTGTCGACTGTATTTGCATTTCAAGTGTGGGAAAATGGTAAATAATCGCATCAGTGGCCCAAATGCCTCACTAAAATACAGGAACATAATTTATAATCAGGCCCGGTACCGTAAGTGTTCAAGCGCGCATCATATTTGAGAAATATCCCAGAAAAATACCTTCTAATTTCCATGTCACCATGTGTTTATCGTTTTGCTACACATTAGTTATTTCGAACTGTACAATCAATTGCCATTTTTGAGTTTTGAATTTCCTTATCCACAGACAAAGTTCATTTCCTTTGTTCCAATACCAATATGTTATATTATGTAATTGGGACTTGTACCACACACCACTGCCATTTTTCATGGTCTCAAGGCACTCAGGCGGCTCTGAAAAAGAAGGGGGTTGGGAAGGTTAGTGGGGTTTAGAAGGAAAAGCGCAAGAGGGCTTTGACGGGCTGTTGGTAGCTTCAGTGCGGACAAACTGGTCACTGTGTGCTGGTATGATTTTGGTAGATTGGCATTTGTGTGTTTTATGCAAATATTTCCTGTGTTTGTTGGGTGTTGTGGAGGAATTAAAGAGTGTTTGTAGTTTCAGAGTTTCATGTCTTTCAGTCTTAATAATAACCTCTATGCCATTTCATCTTTAATATTTTCAGCGTTTGGTTTTCCTTATTCAAGGACAAAGTCCATTTCATTGGTTGCAATACGAAAAGGTCCTGCATTCGTAATAATTACTGCTGTGCCTCTGCCAACCCGTGTTTCACTTTATAGATCCCAAAATCTTTTAATTGACCTATGGTGAGCTTCTTCGGGGCTTACTATATTTAGTCCATAGCTCACTTAGAGCACTTAAGTTGTTTTCAGTATTCTTGAATATTAAGTATGAGCTTTTAGCTACACTTTCTGTTTCCAACGTTCTATTTCATTTATTTATTTAGTTGCATGTGTTTCATTATTCTTGTGTCTTATTCACTGAATTTCCAACACTGCGGTCCTTGATGAAAGTATGCCAGAAAAACAAGGTTATATTGCTGTGGCATACACTTAAACACAGTACAAAAATAGTCACCGGATCATGGTGTTTTCCTTTGTCCTCTAGGTCCCAGGCTTCTTTCCTTGGTAAAGACGTGAAATTATATTTCATACAGTGCTCTATATTATTATTAAGTTCTAATTGGTGTTTCAGATCATAACAGTTTGCATTTCATTAAAAACGAGCACCCTGCTATCCCCTTTTTTCCGGGATTCAGCAGTTGAGTGTTTACCCCTAAGGAACCTCCTGGGCCTCAGTCGCACCATTTTGGGTTTCTCTAGTGGTTCCCCAGCCCTGTTTGCTGTGCTCGATTGCCCTTGCTTCCGCGTCCCTCCTCCCCTGATTGGTCAGATCACCTTGTTGCCAGTGGCCTACTGGCCGGCACTACACCTTGATATCCCCTTTTCTTCTGGGATTCAGAAGGTGATTGTTTACCCCTAAGGATCCTCCTGGGCCTTGACTCACATTTTGGGTTTCTCTGGTGGTCCCCCACCCCGTTTGCTGTGCTCGATTGCCCTCACTTCCACATCCCTCCTCCCACCTCCTAGCCATCCCTCCTCTCCTGATTGGTCAGATCACCTTGTTGCCTGTGGCCTACCAGCCGGCACTACACCCTGCTATCCCCTTTTGTCTGGGATTCAACAGGTGTTTACCCCTAAGGGCCCTCCTGGGCCTTGACTTGCACCATTTTGGGTTTCTCTGGTGGTCCTCCAGCCCCGTTTGCTGTGCTTGATTACCCTTGCATCCGCGTTGCTCCTCCCACCTCTTAGCCCTCCCTCCTCCCCTGATTGGTTGGATTACCCCTCTTAACTGACCTTCCCAGAGCAGCCCTCTGCCCATGCAACCCCTGCAGCTAAGGGCTCCAAAGCAAAGGGTGGCTCCAGATTGTGTCTGCAGGTGTCAGCAGGGGAAGCCAGTGGCCAGTCATCAACAAGCAGCAACGAACAAGGTAGGAGTGGCCAGGGTGGTGATTATTAGTTCATGCCTTTCTAGAACAGTACTGTGATGATTAGCTTTTGTCTTTCTAGGATAGTATTGTGATTATTAACCTGTGCCTCTCTAGGATAGTACTGTGATTATTAGCTCATGCCTTTCTAGGATGCTACTGTGATTATTAGCCTTTGCCTCTCTAGGATATCACTGTGATTATTAGCTTGTGCCTTTCTAGGATAGTACTGGGGTTATTAGCATGTGCCTCACTAGGATAGTACTGTGATTATTAGCTTGTGCCTTTCTAGGATAGTACTGTAATTATTAGCCTGTGCCTTTCTAGGATGTTATTGTGATTATTAGCCTGTGCCTTTCTAGGATAGTATTGTGATTATTAGCCTGTGATTCTCTAGGATAGTACTGTGATTATTAGCTCATGCTTTTCTAGGATAGTACTGTGATTATTAGCTTGTTCCTTTCTAGGATAGTACTGTGATTATTAGCTTGTGCCCCTCTAGGATAGCATTGTGATTATTAACTTGTGCCTTTCTAGGATAGTACTGTGATTATTAGCCTGTCCCTCTCTAGGATAGTACTGTGATTATTAGACAGTGCCGCACCCTTAGAAATTAGTACATATTGACTTGAATCACATCTAGAAAGCACCACAGTAGAATAGTATTGTGATTATTAGCTTGTGCCTTTCTAGGATAGTACTGTGATTATTAGCCTGTGCCTCTCTGGGATAGTACTGTGTTTATTAGACTGTGCCACACCCTTAGAGAGGAGTACATATTGACTTGAATCACATCTAGAAAGCACCACAATAGAATAGTATTGTGATTATTAGCTTGTGCCTTTCTAGGATAGTACTGTGATTATTAGCCTTTACCTCTCTAGGATAGTACTGTGGTTATTAGCTTGTGTCTCTCTAGTATAGCACTGTGCTTATTAGACTGTGCCGCACCCTTAGAGATTCGCACATATTGACTTGAATCACATCTAGAAAGCACCACAATAGAATAGTATTGTGATTATTAGCTTGTGCCTTTGTAGGATAGTAATGTGATTATTAGCCTGTGCCTCTCTAGGATAGTACTGTGCTTATTAGACTGTGCCGCACCCTTAGAGATTAGTACATATTGGGCCTCATTACGACCCAGGCGGTAAGTTACCGCCTGGGTCGTACCTTTACCACCATGGCGTAAACTAAGTTTACGCCATGGTGGTTGGCGGACTTACCGCCCCATTCCGAGGTGAGTGGGGCGGTAAGTCCCCATTAACCCATTCACCCTTCCCCATTCCCATTTTTGCCCCATAGGGCATAATGGGAGTGGGGAAGGCGTTAATTACGCCACCGTAAATTACGGTGGCGTAATTAACAACAAGGTCCCTTAGCGCCATGGATTTTAACACCTGAAAACCTCCATGGCGCTAAGGGAACTCGGAATCAGGCGGTAAGGGTCGGCGCTGTTTACGCCGCCGTAAACCCCTTACCGCCTGGGTCCTAATGAGGCCCATTGACTTGAATCACATCTACAAAGCACCACAATAGAACAGTATTGTGATAATTAGCGTGTGCCTTTCTGGGATAGTACTGTGATTATTAGCCTGGGCCTACGATTATCAGCCTATACCTCTCTAGGATAGTACCATGATTACTAGCCTGTGACTCACTAGGATACTAGTGTGATTATTAGCATGTGCCTCTGTAGGATAGTACTGTAATTATTATCTTGAACCATTCTAGGATAGTACTGTGACTGCTAGTCTGAGTCGCAACCTTAGAGATTTGTGCATGCTGACTTGAATCACATCTAGAAAAAGCACCACAATATAATAGTACTGGTGATTATTAGCCTGTTCCTCTGATTACTAGCCTGTGCCTCTTTAGGATAGTATTGTGACCATTAGCCAGTGCCTCTCTAGGTTATTACTGTGATTAATGGCCTGTGCCTCTCTAGAACAGCAATGAGATTACTAGATTGTGCCTCTCAAGGATAGTACTGTGATCACGAGCCTGTGCCTAACTAGGATAGTACTGTGATTATTGGCCTCCACAGCACCCACAGAGATTTGTGCACTATCTTTAGGATAGTATTGTGACCATTAGCCAGTGCCTCTGTATGATATTACTGTAATTAATGTCCTGTGCCTCTCTAGAATAGCACTGTGATTACTAGCCTGTGCCTTTCAAGGATAGTACTGTGATTATTGGCCTCTGCAGCACCTGTAGAGATTTGTGCATATTAATTCGAATCACATCTAGAAAACACCACAATAAGAATAGTATTGTGATTATTAGCCTGTGCCTCTCGAGGATAGCACAGTGATTATCACCCTGTCCCACACTGGGATAGTACTGTGATTATTAGCCTGCAACACACAGGGATAGTACTGTGATTATTGGCCTCCACAGCACCCATAGAGATTTGTGCACTCTTTAGGATAGTATTGTGACCATTAGCCAGTGCCTCTGTAGGATATTACTGTGATTAATGTCCTGTGCCTCTCTAGAATAGCACTGTGATCACTAGCCTGTGCCTATCTAGTTTACCACTGTGATTATTAGCCTCTGCAGCACCCATAGAGATTTGTGCATATTAATTCGAATCACATCTAGAAAACACCACAATAAGAATAGTACTGTGATTATTAGCCTGTGCCTCTCGAGGATAGCACAGTGATTATCACACTGTCCCACACTGGGATAGTACCGTGATTATTAGCCTGCAACACACAGGGATAGCACTGTGAATATGGCCAACGTCGCACCATTAGAGAATTGATAAGAAGGCCTTTAAATCACATCTAGAAAGTGCACTGTAAGTATTAGCCCTGCCACACCAGGAAAGTACTGTGATTATTGGCCCTGACATTCTGAGATGGTGCTGTGAACACTAGCCTGTGTTGCACCCTGGAGATTTGTTTGTTGCTTTAAGTCTCACCCAGGGAGGCCCACATTGGGACAGCAACAGAATTACTGTAGCTATATAACCCCTACTAGACTTCCCCAACCAGACAGCCCCCAAGCTCGGGACAGCAACTGAATTACCCTAGCGATATAACCCCGACTGGACCTCCCCCACAAAACAGAGGCCGAGCTTGTATCGGACTGTCCCCCACACCCAGTCCAACACCACATGACAGCTGGACCAAAGCATGAAAGACTGACTCTGCAAGAGCAAACCAACCAAAACCAATCAGAAAAACACATGCAACTGTACAATCATAACAAAAATGAGCCAGCCAACAAAGCACTGCACGAGGGCTGCCACCCATGCAACCGCAACCTTAACCCCAAGGAAACCCAAAGGAAATACAAGCCAAACATGTGACCAAGAACAAAACCACAGCAACCCAAACTAACATAGAAAAACACAAGGGAGAAACAACCCCGACACCATCCCCACAGTGGACCACCAAATAAATCAAAATGCTGTGAAAACAAATTGGACCAAAAGAAAGACAAAGAGCAGAAAGAACAAACCCAACTGAACACCATGAAAGACTCACAACTGCAAAACACACTCTCACAGACAAGAATGATAACTGGACCAGCAATGAGCGAAGAGAGAAATCCCTATACCTAACACCATATCTCCCAAATAACCACTCACTGGAACAAACCAACCCAATGTACAAATCATGAAAGACCGATAACCAAACACAACCACACAGAAGAAGAATGGACAAAGCTAGAGGTAACAAGAACATGATTGACGCCCTAACCCCTTACATCACCAAAACAAGAGAAACCTCCCCTCAACAGCCACAAAATATAGAAGAGGAACCTGATGAAAACAAAAACCTAAGACTTAACCTCGAAGAGCTATTCAACGACACAGACACAACTGTACCAACACCTAAACTAGAGATCGATTTGGAAGGAAACCAAAATACTAGTCAGAAGACAATGCCGAAAATAAAGCTCGAAACAAATGAAACCATAAAAATCCACTGCAACTTAATAAACGCAAGATCCATGTCAAAACACTCAACAGAGATCTTCGACCTTCTCTGCAACAACTTTATCAACATCCTATTCATCACAGAAACATGGCTGGACAACAACTACAAAATCACACTCCAAAGCTGCCTCCCCACCAACTTCAAATGCATTCAGTTAAACAGAAAAAATAAAAAAGGAGGAGGCCTCGCAATAGCATTCAAAGAACACCTGAAAATAAAAATGGACGAACTTCTAAACATTATGAAATGCAAATCCAAGGTCATATAACTATCAGCGAATCCAAAAACAAACATTAAATTCATTCTGGATTACAGACCACTGACATACAATGCAACCTTTGTCAACAACTTTATAGAAGCCATCACCAACATAGCCATTTAACACAAGCATCTGATAATCCTGAGGGACTTCAACATTTGGTTCAAAGAAAAGCATACCAACTCTTAAAACTCACTAATCGGGCAGCTAACAACCATGAAACTACAACAGCTGGTCAAAGGAGCAACACACTCGGCAAGACACAACCTTGACGCAATCTTCGCCAAGAAAAAACCTATCACCACTGCACCACCTATACAAATACTTTGTAGCGACCATCTCATCATTCCATTCGTGATCACACTACCAACTAAAGTCACCATCCAGCCCCTCAAGCTACCAACCACCACAAAAAGAAATTGGAAAACTGTCAAAACAAGCAACCTAATAGAACAACTGCAGCTGACCAAACATTCAACGACAGAACTGGAGAAGGCAGACCTATATAGGAAAATGGAGCTAGTCCATAAATGGATTGGTGATACGATCCAAAACATCTCCCCGGAAAAACCATTTAGCCCCTCAAAAAAAAAACCATTTAGCCCCTCAAAATGGTTCACCGGACTACTAAGCACCATGAAACAGAACAACAAAAAGCTGGAACTAGAATAGAGGAAATAATATGACCAAGATAAGAAAACCCAGTTCCAGAGACAAATCTGATCATCGTATAAGAAGGAAATTCAAAAGGCAAAGAAAAGGCATTATGATGACAGAATCACCAAAGCCACCAACACACAAAAAGAAATGTTCAGCATCATAAACGTAATGAGAAACCCGCCAGGTTGCGACAACACTCAAATACCCTCACAGAAACTATGCAACAACTTGGCAGACCATTTCAAAAACAAAATCAGCGACATCCGACAAATCATACAAAACAGACCGACCAACCCTAACACTCAACCAACCGGACCTGACGAGGAGCCAGAGCACAAACTCCAAATCGTCCTGGAAATATCAGTAGAGACATTCGTCAAGCTGGTAAAACACAGCAAGAAAGCAGGATTGGCCATGGATCCCTGCCCCTCTGACATCTACAAATCAATCCTCGCACAAGGAACGCCATCAGAATATTACAGAAATCTCCTGAATCTGTCACACGCGACAGGAACTGTGCCATGATCCTTCAAATCAGCAGATATTAAACCACTTCTAAAAAACACAAGTTGTGACGTGGAAGACCTCTCCACTGCAGACCGATTTCAAACATTCCCTATCCGGCAAAATTCCAAGAAACATACGTATACAAACTAACCCAAGAACATGTAGAAAAACACTGGTTGCTAGCCCAAGCACAAGTCGACTTCAGACCAGCAAGAGAAACAGAATCGGCACTAGTATCAATCTGGGACAACCTAAAACAAACACAGACTCCAAACACAACCTCAGCTCTGTTTCTGCTTGACCTCTTGGCAGCGTTCGACAAGGTAAGCCATGACACCCTAATCAAAAGATTAGAAGATATAGGTATAAAGGACATGGCACTACTCTGGATTAAATCATTCCTAGCAAACAGAACAGAAACTGTATGGATGAAACCCTTCAAATCTACTCCAAGAGTTAACAACTGTGGAGTACCACAAGGATCCTCATTATCACCACTATACTTCAACATCTACCAGACTCCATTAATCAGGATTTTCAGAAAATACAACATTACCTACTACAACTACGCAGACGACACTAAAATCATCTACAAAATCAAAGATACACAAGCCGATCACTCAACCCTAGGAGAATGTCTAAAAGAAACTTATGACTGGATGAACGCCAACAACTTAAAAATCAACCCAGGAAAGACAGAAATCATGATTATGTCCAAAGATCAAGAGAACAACACCTACATTCCCTGGCTGACTGAATTGCGAACTGCACCCGCACCATCTAAGGTAGTAAAAAACCAGAGAGTCCTAATGGACAACACTTTAACCTTAGAACCACAAGTAAATTTGATAATTAAGAAATGCTTCTTCCACCTTCACTCAACAAGAAGAATCCTACCTTTCCTCTCCTTCATCCACAAAACACTGACAATCCTCACCCTCTTCATGTCAAGAATCGACTATGCAAACAGCCTCTAACTCGGGATGCCAGAACACCTCCTGTAGAAATTACAATGCATCCAAAATGCAGCAGCTAGACTCCTCCTGAAACTATCTAGAAGAGACCATATCACCCCATTGCTAATAATGCTGCATTGGCTTCCAATCAAACATTGTATCACATTCAAAACAATGTGCATAACACACACAGCAATCAACGGACAGGGAGCAGAATTCCTACAAAAGAAAATAACAATCTACAAGCCAACAAGACTCCTCAGATCAAGCAGAATTCCTACAAAAGAAAATAACAATCTACAAGCCAACAAGACTCCTCGAGATCAAGCAATGAAATCCGCCTGGAACAAAAACCATACGCCAGGAAAAAACTAGAGGGCTCTTCTTTCTCCCACCTAGCTGCCCCAAAAGGAATAAGAAACACCAAAGACCACCTAAAATTTAGAAAACGTCTAAAAACCTGGCTCTTCAACACCTCAGAACCAGAAGGAAACAACTGAAACAATCAAACAGGAAATACAAAAGAACAGACTGACAGACTATATGACAGCACAGAACACGAGCAACAACCCCATGAGGACAGAATAATAGCAAACATGACTAACACAAAGGCACTACCACCAACCTTACCCACTCAGAAAGGGCGTAGGGTACGGGCGTAGGTTGCAAGTAAATCGATCCGAAAGGATTAGGCTGCACCAACCACAAACTGGGATGTAAGGGGTGGCCAAATACAAAGATAGAAAAACAAAGACTAGCTAACTTAACATAATGACAGAGAGAGGAGACAGCCTTATCAGGCTGAAACTTAATCACTGAAAGGAAGACAAACCTCTCTAAATCCCAAAGGACACACAATAGGAGTGTGCATATCTCCGAATAACAAGGCGACTAACCAACCCCACAAAACTTTTAGAAACGTAACCACTCCTCACATACCTCTCACACTCTAACTAAACACAAAACACCTCTTAAAACCACAGCAACCTGCACGCACTTCACCACACTGCAACAACAAACACACCACACAGACCCTCACACAACAGCACACGACAGACTCAGAACCGAATACCGCTCCAATAAGCTTGGCGAATGGTGTTAACCGAACTGAAGCTGCCAACAGTACTTCACAACTCCCTTGCTCTTCTCCAAACTTTGTCCTACTAACACGCACTAACCTACCCCTCTTTTTGTTTCAGATCCGCCAGAGCTCCAGGGGACCACTCCGGTGGTGATAGTGCGCGGTACAAATATCCTTTAACATTAACATTAACTTCACAGAGGGTTGATTCTGAAAGGCTGCTCCCATTTTTCAAATGTCCGATCCATTACTCTGCCAATACTACACTCATGAAGCGTATTAAAGGTTATTTTAGCTGGAACACAGCACTGTATGCCACTATACGCTGGGCTCCATTTTGGCGAAGGTGTTGAACTACCTAGTGCCTGCAGGACAATAGATAATGTGACATATTGAATATGGCTAAAACCTCGTGCTTGGGCCATGGCATTAGCATCTAGCATTATGGTTCTGTGTGGTGATAACGACCTTTACTTGGTCACTATATTTTTGGTTGCCACTTTTTCATTCACCGTGATAATACGTTGTTAAAGGACTTTTATGATTACAAGTAAAACCGAAACCCCCAGAAATTCACCAGTTATGGTAAGCAAAGTAACCATAACCTGCGCCACCACATGCATTGCTAAGACTAACACCCAGGATATCGAAGATGACATCACAAATGTCATTGATGACATCACTGATGCAATTAATTTTGATAAAAAGTTCCTACAAGGTGTTGTGTTTATAATGTTGGTAACAAGATGTCGTGGCTGATTGGGAGACCTACTATGAACTACTTAATGTACTAAAGAATGTACTCAGGTAAACAACATATTATATTGGAGTGTTGTTGCTAATGCAAGAATCGAATCATACATAGACATAGGGAATGACTGCAGCATGCAATATTTTTAATATGGTAGTTTTGGATAGTAAAATAATGAATACTACTTTATCAGAGTTTTCAGGAATGTTAAACATGGAATAAATAGCTAACAATTCAAGAATTACTACACACTTTTGTTAGTACAAACAATTAATATGAAGACCCACAATGCCTACAAATTAGAGGCACATACAGGTAAAGTAAGGAAGAAAGAAAGAAGAACACCAGAAAATGTCAATAAAGTTCATCTTCACGTATACAATTGAATTGTGTGTTTAAGGCCTTCTTATTGCCCCGTGTATATGCATCATGAGCTAACACCAAACCTTGAGGAAAGTACTTTAAGAACATAGGACAAGGTTAACGTCTAGATATATTGCACCGTTTGAATTTTAAAATTCTCACTGTCAGTGAACAAAAACAACTGGCCTACACATGTCAGTGAACAAAAGCAAGTAGCCCAGATATGTGATGTCATCAGTGATGTCGTCATTGACATTTGCGATGTCATCTTTGATGTCCTGGGTGTTAGTCTTAGCAGTGCACGGTGGTGGAGCGAGTTATGGTTGCTTAGCTTATCATAACTGGTGAATTTCTGGGGGGTTTCGGTTTTACTTGTAACCATAACGTCTCTTTGACAAAGTTTTTTTGCTGAATTTCATAGGTTTTTATTAGTGCAACTTAACCATAACGTCCTTTTAACAAACTTTTTTCACTGAATTTCATAGGTTTTATTAGTGCAACTTAACCATACCGTCCCGTTAACAGTGTTTTCACTGAATTTCATAGGTGCACCCTTAATTATGCTGTAAGTTCCTTATATTATATCACCCCCAATGTAAAAGCTGTAGCGTCTTTGGACAGTGTGATAGGCCCCAGAGCCCCAGATAGTCCGCGGACAGAAGGTAGCATTTACAAAGCCTAGAAGAACAGGGGACAACAGAACATTTTCTGCCCAGCAACCAACAAACAGGTATACATAAATCAACATTATTAATATTTACTGAAAACAAATATACCTTTTTGTACAAATAATTACTTCAAAGTGTACACATTTTTTATTTATAGCACAATATATGGAATGCACCAAGCATAAACCATAACTGTACCCCTCATATTATCACTTCAGTACAACAGTTTGTAGAGTCTCACATACACCAAGCGCTTATTCAAAAACACTCTCTCACCAAACAGTAAGTGCACTGTATTTATTTCTTTATTATTACCATTCATTATGTAGACATTTCTTATAAGCAAATAGTACTATTTTAAAATTTTAACAGAAATGACAAACACACTTGAGTGGTTATAAGAAAACTTTCCAGCAGATGAAATGAGTGATGATAACATCTCTAATGGTAAACAATACATCTTTGAATATAAACAAATAATGTCATTTCTACAGACCTCAGTGAAATAATAATTTCTTTTTTTATTATAGTACATAGTTTACATGAAGAAACAACACCCCAATGTAATTATGGAGAATCCCAAGAATAACAAAGAGAAGCCCTATCCACAACTGTACATAATGAAATCGTGATGTTGTCTGTAAAACTGGATACACTTAGAAATGACTTTAAGGAACTTTTACATTATGTTGAAAATCATGTTATTAAAAATGTTGTCACTGTCATTATTGCACCTGTCCCCCATAATCCCAGCAATCATCCCCATCAAATTCCCAAAATATAAATGAAAGACGCTTTGAGGAAACTTCACTCCCTTCCTATCATGATCATTATTGTTCAGAAATTCCAAATTCTTCCATTTATGTATCCCCTTCCGATACCCCATCCCTTTCATAAATACATTTATTTTTTATACTATAAAAATCTCTGCTACTAAATAATATTTCAATCCGTATTCTATATGGTCAAAAAAACAGCTTCAATTCGTTTTCAAGAAAAATCTTATTGCCCACATCACTGAGACGCTCTCCATCTCTTAGAAAAATGTTGACAATATCAAATTTAATATTTTCATTATGGAAAGATGTCATCCCAACATCCTGCAAAAAAAGCACATACAGCATTATTTGCATTGCGCCTTGCTTTTTCAATTTGTGGACAAAATAAATTTGAACGCATCCACATTTGTCTCTGAGTAATCCATCAACTTTCCAAATGTATCCTTCATTGCAAATTGTAATGAAATTCCGGTAATTTAGCCCAAACTGTTGCCTCCGTAGTGCACTACAATGATGTGATGTTTCAAGTTAACCATATTCTCACAAATCAATGACAATTCCATCCACTTTATTCTTCGAACACCATATCGTGAAATTTAAATTCATCAAATCCAAGATTGTTAGACAATCTGCAGCGCTCAAAATACACCTTCAGCCAATGGATCCATGAGTCTCCCACAATGCAGACAGTCTGCCTCCTCAAAGCCATAGCCATAGCCATTTTCACTGCACACAACAAATATAACTCTTGCTACCCAGTCTTCCAGCACACCACACATCACACCAAGGAAACCTGATTGGATAATCCCTGATGTCCATGAACATCCACGACTGTCCGCAGTCTCTGCAGTCCAGTTTCCATTCCAGGCATCCTCAAAAGACCAGAATGTAGCATGTGCTGCTCCGGGACTACCGCGGTGTCCGCAGATAGAATGCCCAATTGAAGGGGGTGGGGAGAGTTACACTTAATTTAAACAATAATTGTACAATGATCGCTCTTAAAAGAGCAGTTTTTGTTTTTTTAGTTTTCTTTTGCTTTTCTTATTTTTATTTCCTAGAACTACGTACAGATGTTTTCATATGCACTGTAGATCACTGTAGATTTCACATAAGCTTTCTTAGTGCATTTTGAATATTTACAAGAACCATCTGATTCCCAAAATCAGAAAAATTCACTCCATCACTCCGTTGCACCATTCAACTTGAAGTTTTAATTTTCAAAAGATTCAATGCCTAGACCATTCAAAAAAGCACAGACACCTTTATTTGCATGGTGCCAACCTTCTTCTAGTTGTGCTCAAAACACATTTGGGCATCTCCATACTTCCCTTCGATGTATTTGTTAAAATAATAATCTTTCCATGTGGAAATAGTTCCATTAAGCCTTGCAACATATCCTTTAATGCAACCTGCAAAGATAGTGGAGTAACGTAGCCCAAACTATTTCCTCCACAATGTACAACAATAATATCTGGACATTGAAAGTGAGCCACAGTCTTACAAAATAGTAAACTTACCCAGTTTAGCCCAGACACTGTATACCACCAAGCCTTGACTCCCTCCAATCCAATGGTAGCAGAGATGCCACACAATTCAGTGTACCTTTTCAAATGATTCATCCAACAATCGCCCAACATAGACAAAGAGAGCTTCTTCATAGCAATAGCCACATCCATCTTCCTTACACACAATAATCAATGCACCTGCTACCCTCTCTTCCTGTAAACCACAACGAGAACACCTCATTGGATAATGTCAATTACTTATGCAGATGTTGAAGACTCAGTTTCATATTCCCCCTCTTCCTCATCATCTGATAAACTAGGTTCAGGCCATGGAATCTTCTTCTTTCTTCTAGTTGGTATCTCCCTTTTTTTTTTTTAGAAGGTAAGGTCTGCCACAGAAAGAAGCCACCGTGCCTGCTTTATCAGACAGACAAGGGACTTTACTCCCAGAACAGCTGAGTGTATGGGGAAAAAGCCTTCCGCCATAAAAAACCTCAAGAGAGTAGTAGGGTCGAGCTTGTGTATGGTGGAAATCTGTGCAAAAGAGGCTGCAGCGAATGATGGACTAATGCAAAACTGCGGTAAGTAGATTGCAGTTTAAATCGTTCCCAGAAATTCCTCAAATAAAAAGAAAAAGAAAGGACCAACACTATCCCTAATAGAAGGGAGAGTAAACCAGGAGTATCCGATATAGGGTTGAACACTGTAGAAGATCCGGTGCGAGGAGGCAGCGAGAGAGGCAAAGCAGGACACGACAGAAAGACAGTACGTAGGAAGGTAGAGAGGGCTACCGCGCAGGTAAAGGCAGTAATTGGGAAGCCCAAATGGGAAAAGTAAAAAGAGAGGGTGGAAAAAGAGATAAAGAGAGGGGACAGACAATCGGAAAGAATCAGAGGCAAGAGAGAGAAGGCTGACGGCACTAGAGACGATGTGGAACGCTGGAAGCCTGCGGAAGGGAAAGACACGAAGCAAGAGAGAAAGACAAATAACAGGTAGAATGGGAGACCGGAGCGAGATCCGTCCCTAAATACAGATAAGCAGACACAGAATATACAGGGCGAGGAGGAGCAAGCAGAAAGCAAGCAAGAAAAGAAGCGGAGCACCGCTAAGGGAAATAACCTGGAAGCGAAGCAACAAAGCAGCAAGAAAACCCTAACACGCTGCAACGCTTTGGCTGCCAGTAGCAGAATGGCTGAAAGCTAACCGGCGGTGGCCATGTTGCCAATAGACTAGACTGGGTATGAAAGAAACGCGGATAGAACGCAAAGGGAAACTTAATGGAGTCGGCTCCTCCAGCGATTCCCCAGCATCCAGTCCCCGGGAATCATGACAGATAATCCCCACAGTCCCCTTTCCATGCCAAGTCTCCTTAAATCAATAGGACACAAACAATGCCTCAAGACACTTGGTAGCATTGCAAATGTAAATCTCTGGCAACTTTTTCACTACAGAGAACTAACTCAAAACGTGTCAGTCTGCAGACCTCACCTATGTGAACATTTTAAAAAGCATTGGAACTGGTCTGCTTACTAAAGATGCTAAATCCATATTAAATAGTTTGACTAATCCATGAGCTATTTGGGCAAAACACATCTGCTCCTGATGCCATGCAACGATTAACTCAACAAAATATAAAAATGCATCTGCTTAATGCCAACCCTTGGGAGATGTAGTCAATTCAATGAGACAATATTAAAAAATGAAATACAACCCATACTGCATATGAACTCCACAGACAAACTAGAAGTGAATGGTATGACACTTCCTATGTGTCAACAAGCAACAGCACGACAAAATAGCTTAGAAAAATGTACTTCCAACACAGCTGGATTGGAGAAAATATTAATTTTGTGTCTAAACTGCAGAGTAATTCTAAAACGTAACCTTGACGTAGAACAAGGTTTAGTCAATGGAGCAATTGGTACTGTTGTTGGCTTCCAAACATATCCACATGACAACAACATTCATTTTGTCAATATCCACTTTGACAAACTTACAGAAGTTAAGAAAAATGGCTGCACAATAGCATGTTTCCTTCTTTTCAAAGACACATACTTACGCAGAGAACAATTCTCTCTATCTCCAATGCACTTGCACGTTCTCAATGTCACTGGGCCTAGTAAGATCGCTGTTTTGTTCTCCCCTGTTCCCCTTCCTTGCCTTGTCGCACTCTGAAACACTTGTGTACAAGTGCGACAGAAATAAAATATCAATTCAATTCAAAATGCTGTCACTAGTCACAAATCGCAAGGTCTAACTCTAGATCATGCATTGATTGACATTGGCAGCACAGTCTTTAAAGAAGGTATGAATTACAAAGCACTTTCATGTCTTTATACTCAATGGTTTATTCCTAGTTAACTTTGATGCAAACAAAGTCAAGGCTGACATCCCTTGCATCCTAGAATATAAAAAGGATACATGCACTGTACACCCCCAGTCTAGCTATGTACCCGGTACCTCAATAAATAAAACTTTAAAAAAGAAAACTAATACAAACAGAACCTATAACAGATCTCCCAACAATGCCACTAAATAAACAACCAACTTCTTCGCTATTAAATAATACAACCACCAAACTGTCTAGTACAAACACAACTGCACGTCCATCACAAGACAAAAAGAAAAATATCTCTTCTCAAAAGAAATCTGCAGGCCCATGAAACGATGCAGAGACAAAACTCTCTGGTCCATTTAAATTCAGCAACACAACTGGAGTAAATTGCTATGCAAATGTAACAATCAATCTTCTCTTTAAATTGCCACCAATTGTTCACAACATTTACTTAAACAGCTCCGACCAGTTGTGTTTGCAAATTCCCATCCTTCATAGAAATGCGACAAATAATCCTGATAGCACTTACAGTATCTGAGGTATAATGCAAGAACTAGACTACTGTGCAGGATTGGTAACATTTACCATAAACACACAGGAAGATCCACAAGAATTCCTAATGTACTTAATACAAGTACTGGAAACCAAAAACATCCCTATTAATCAAATCTTTCAGCTTTCATACGTGTGGAAAAATACATGCACTATCTGCAACCATTAGAGCGGAAAACTCACTCCCTATTTTTCGCAGGAAACTGAAAACCTCAGTACTTGCAAAATAAGTAGGAAACTCTCAGGAATCCATGTAAATATACTGCATTGCTAATGTGCATATGTCTACTGTAAATTCTGTATTATATGTAATTACTGTATCCTATGTAACTAAGATTTTGTCTGTAACAAGCGCCACGATGCCCACGGGCTGACGTGCGCTCTACAAATCTGAATAAAATAAATAAAATAAAATAAATGTTTCACAAGAGCACTTGCGCGAACTCAATGTCACCTGGCCTAGTAAGATCATTGTATTTGTCTTCCTGCTGTTCCCCCTCTCTTGCCTTGTCGCGCCTTGAAACACTTGTGTATAGGCGCGTTATAAATGCCATATCATATCATATCACATCCATAATGAATGATTTGTCTATGTATCCATATGAAGTCTCCTGAAGTAAGCAAAAAATATACATTTGAACGTGTGTTGACACAGCTTATTGTTCAGCCGGAGTGACTGCAGGCATATTTAGCCTTCGAGCTCCACGGCAGCAATTAACTGTCTAACTGTGTAATTCATTTACTAAAGGCGTACTTCCACTCAATGAAGAGATAACACCCACATTTGGAAACTGTTTGCAAGTGTTTGGCTGCGTTCAAACAGGACACCGGAAAGTATCTAAAGGAATTTAATCCCACAAGTAAGCCACACGCTCCAATAACTGTTCTATATTCGGACAGCATTATTTTCTGCTGAACACTTTCTGCGCTCGCCTTGTCTACCAGCTGTTCTTCCTGCTGTGAGCTCTGAATATAGCAGTCGAAGTGACTGCAGGACTTCCTTGTCGCTGTCTTTGAGCTGCACTGATTTGTTTGTATCAACTTATCGTGTGCAGCCTACCAGCTGTAATATTACATTTATTTACTCTTTTGCTGCTCAGTGACAATAACAAAAAAAAATGTCAGGTGAGGTTACTGTGGGTTTTTATGCCTTTGAGCCTCATCTGCCTTAATTGTGTGATTATTTGAATACAGCGAGTATGCACAGCAAGTAACATTAGTTCCTCTTTTTGAACAGTCTTGTGAGTTGCTTTCAACCTCAGTACCCGAGCATAAGCATATGGATTGACTACTGAACTGTGATCCTGCTACCGCCACTATTTGAAGGACTTGGGACCTGTACCACTCTGCAAGGTCCCTATTATATTTGTGGTGAATCAACTTTTTAAGTATATTTGCCTTGAATGACACTCTTACTGGGTGCCATCCTGATATTGTGCGCTCACGAGATACCATTTAAATTATACACGGACAGTAATCATGAACTTGAAAAACGCAAAACAATTGGGTCTCAGGAGTGGCACACTTCTTAAAGGGAAATGACTGCAGAGCCCCAGACCTGCTTGTAAAATCTAAGGATCTTCCCAAAAGAAAAAGGGAGAAGAAAGAGCATTCAATAACGCAACTTAATATACCAGGTTCATTTGCAGGGGTCGGCAAGGAGGGAGTCAAGGACTGTATACTGGATCAACTGGGCTTGCTGATTTGGGCTTGCCGTCAGGGCAGAGGGACAGCCTGGAGATGGAAAAAACTGAGCAAGCATTGACTATAGGCCATGACATAGCCCCACTGGAGATACGGGCCGAGGAAATCCACTCCCTGGCCAACAATGGATCCTTGCTTAATCTATGTAAATCTCTGCAACGCCAACCGCTGGGAGTGGTACCCCAACGGAACGATGTAAGTTCCTTGGGTAAATTGTCTATGAGCCCTGATATGAACTGCCCATTTCGAAGTCTGGCACACCAAGGAGTGAGGGATGAAGATAAAGGATTGGAAATGCTGCTGCTAGTAGTGGACGGTTCTTTTAATATTGAGTATAAATCAATATCGGAGTGATTGGATGATGTCCTCAGGATCTGTTCTAATTTGGTGAAACATCAGCTTCAGACACAACAACAATTGGATTATGTGATCAAAGCCTTGGGCCAGCTGGCACCTGACGCAGTGCACATAGGTGAGGATGTTAAAACGTCCCGCCATCTGATGCAAAATAAAGTAACTGTTTTAACGAACGGCGTAACAGACCCGGATAGGCCGTCGGTGGAGACGAAGGAACAGGGCTAAAGACAAAGTTATATCTCCCTCGACGACACCGGGAATGCATGGAGAACTGAAGATTCTGTCACTACTGCAGCTGAAAATAAAGAGGTTTCTCTTGAGGCCCAATGTGCTGTAATTTCCCTTATGGGAAGAACTGATCAACAGTTATCAGATACGAGACCTACTGAAACGAAGAAGGAAAATCTGGCCAAAACATCAACCTCGTCAAAACTGTTATTAATAAATCAGGATGACTATAGAAAAACTCTTTTAACAGATGTAAAAGGTCCCATGGGTTTTGTAAAAAATAAGAGAGTAACACACACCCTGGCTGATGGGACCAGTAGGAGTGTGATCTTACAAGGCCCAATGGATAAGTGGATACTTCTGCAGCATGAGGCAGTAGAATCGTCTGCCTCTGCTGGGATTAAGAATTTAGGATCCTCAGTGTCGTGTGCTGCTTCTAAAAATGTAACAATGTCATGCATATATCTTAAGCAGGATGTGGGTAGAGGGTGCCCCCTACCTGGGAGCAAAAAAACACCAAGACCTTTTTCCCAGGTTAAATTTGTGCAAGAGATAACTGATGAGGATGATATTTATTCCCCTCCAAAGATAAATAATGTGGCACATTAATCTAAAGAGAAAAGATTGGGATAAGCCTGTGCAATCCATTATACCTGGGTGTATGGTAAACCAATGGAAAGAAACCCATTGGCAGCCAGTCCCTTTTTGAATAGAACCAATTTATTGCAGCTGTTGGCCACGGTGCCTTGGTTATGCACTATAAAATCTGCTGACATTCTCGAATTGGCTTTACCCAAATGGGATAGTTCCACCATTAAGGTGCTGCTTCGGGTTGCCAGTCCTGTGGTGACCACCTTACTATGTGTAAATGTTGACGCTATAGGGTCATTAGGCATGAGGCTATCAGTATATGGGGTGACAGTGCAAGGATATCCAGGGGGGAAGATGGGAATAGAAGGTATATACAACATTGTAGGGGTACTAGGATCCCTGGAACCTACCCAAAGGGTAGGTGGGGTGGTGGCGAAGTCTGCTCTATGTGGTATTGATATATTAACTGTGGGGGGAGTAGCCTTTCTACACCACATTTCCAGGAAAACGTTGATGGGTATTGAAATATCAAGTTGCTTAGCTGGAACACTCGGGGGCACAAGCACCTGCTGCATAAAAATGGCTCATTACCATTTCTCTTGGGTCACAATATAATCATGCTGCACCAAACCTGGCTTGATTGCCCTGTATACTACAAGGGCTACCACCTGTATCATGTGTTTGCCATGAAAGGCAAAAGGGGGAGACCCTCTGGGGGGGTTGGTCATGTGTGTCAGCCAGAGGCTGAGTTCTCGTGAAGTTTGGCGTACCCACGACCAAGGGTTTGCACTTGGGTTTGAGATTAACAGTAATATTGGTACAGAAAAATTCACCCTGCTGATGATTAATATTTATCTTCCCCCTAGCTTGAAATCCATCAGTGGTTTTCTGCACCGTTTGGAGGAGGGTTTGGCAGAAAACCTCAGTGTAAATGGGGAGGATGGATTGGTTCTACTGGGAGTCAGGGGGGGGTGATTTTAACGCAAGATGTGTTGATAATACACTTGGTCTACAGTATTCTAACGTAATTCCGAGAAGTGTAATGTTGCAGGGTATAGATAACTGCAGAGGAAAGCAATTGGTTAGATTTCCTAAACTATGGGATATTAGAATGTTGAACGGACGTACGGAGGCCGATTTACCTGGCCACTATACCTGGAAGTGGTGTAATACTACTGCCACTCTGGATTACCTATTTGGAAATAATGATTTCTTGTTGATAACCAGAAAACTTGAAGTCAAAGACTTGGGATATATTTCACTAGGTCTGAACCTTGTAGCCCCTGACAGATTGAAATTACAAGAAGATGTGGTTGGGGGTTCAGGATTGCAAGCTAACCACACCGAACATACTATAAAATGGAATGAACGGAATTTGGGTAAAATCAGAAGTAGGGTTGATTCCCTAGACACACACGATATTGAATGCCTGGGGGCTTGGGTGTTGATGCTATTGAAGATTGGATAAAGAACATGGCTACGCCCACTGGTAGATGTTGCATTAGGCAATATGTGATAAGTTCTACAAATAACCATCCATATGATCCAGTGGTTTGTGACGCCAAGTGCACCATGCAAAAGGATATAAAGAGGATAACTCTTCCGTTCTATCCAGGGAAGAAAAGAATATAAAAATAAAAATAATTAGGAATGCCCATAGGGCATGATGCAAGCAAAGGAAATATTCCATTAAAAACCAATGCTGGGGGGCGTGGCCAGCAGGCGTAGGATGAGGACGTGATTCCTCGCTGCTCCCGGCCGCCAGCCTAATCCTACATCCATCCTGCCTTTAAAAATATAGATATTAAGCTTTAAAATACTACAGCGACGTCTGAAATCCTGCCGCTTCGAGTCGGAACATCACGGACCCGAATCGGTGCGGGCTTCGTGAAATATCGCCCTCAATGCATACAAGCCGCGGACCGTAATCACCAACCAAGATGGCCGCCTGAGGACGAGCGAGGGAGAGACCGAGAGAGAGACCGAGAATCCCTGATTTGCAGCCACCCCGGGG
The DNA here is from genome assembly GCF_040938575.1 of Ambystoma mexicanum. Classification (NCBI taxonomy): domain Eukaryota; kingdom Metazoa; phylum Chordata; class Amphibia; order Caudata; family Ambystomatidae; genus Ambystoma; species Ambystoma mexicanum. The sequence continues at coordinate 778,626,657 of NC_090931.1, forward strand.
AAACTACGAAGTGCGCGTGGTTACCCACGCACTGGCCGCGAGGTGCGAGGCGACCGCCAGGAGCCTTCGTCCACTTGCCTCCCGGGGACAAGTCCGCGCCGACTGAACGACGCGGCAACGGGTGCTCCCGCGGGGAGTCCCAACCGCCGCAAAAACACATCCGGACGGCTGCGGGCGGACACATAGAGCACGAGACCCAGTACCCAGATCATGGGGGAGAACCTGGGGTGAACCACACCGACACCGCCACCTCGCTCAAAGGGCAGAGGATCAACGAGAACTATGCCCCCCCCCCGGATCGCCGGCAACTCCAGCAATACGAAGGCGCCCTCCCCCGCCGAAGCGCCGGGGTAGGAGGCGAGGGAGAAGAGAATTGGTCCTCGCCTCCTGACACGTGGCACACGCACGGCCCAGAACGGGCCCTACCAACCCAGTATTCAGCCTGTGAGATCCATCAGAAGATTACTGAAACAACGCCGCTGGCGACCCGGACTAGTGGTAAGGAGAAGGGGAGACGGGGGATTGGACCCTGACACCACACTCTGGGCCCAAACGTAAGTGTGGCATCTCCTAGGCGAAGCTCCGGACCCCGGAGAGATACTCCTGCCGGCGAGTGATTTTAGGCCCTCTAGCTGTACAGAAAAGAGCATTGATCAATCCACGCCACTCCTGCCGGGCCATGTGTGCCCACCACCCTTGAGCCCCCAAGCCTACCCAGAACTGCGTCTAACCACCCGCCATATACATCCTCGGAAACAATCGGCGCCACCTTCCCTCGGCGCACTCGAGGCGCACCCACACATCGTCACGAGCGATACAGGGAGAAGCACCCACTCAGTCACGGTGCACAGGACTTCGATCCCTCGGCCGGACCAGACCCAACTCTGGAGTCTTCCCCCAACACGCACCCAGATGCGTGCACATGGACTGTAGAAGCTCCTCTTTCGAAGAGCCGTAAGTGCGGAGCTACCATAACCGAACCTCCCCCACCCCCGAATAATAACGCCCACCCTCCTGCCCTCCAACGAACACCCCCCGGGTGAACCTCTACCACCACCTCCCTACCACACCTGCAATGGGGAAGGATAGGCCCAGGAAGACCTCCACACAAAGCAGGATTGAACAATACACAACCACACCACTCACTCGCTCCCCGGAAAGGCCAACGCAACAAGATTCAGACTGCATGGAGGATAATATCTCCCTCAGAGACATTATGGGTGCTATTGCCAGTTCTAGAACTTCCATGGAGAAAAAGATGGACAGTATTGGTGCGGATGTATCCTTGCTAAGACATGATCTGCAGAAGCTGAACTCACGTACCGGGGAAGCGGAGATGCGGATCTCCGAAACCGAGGACAACCTTCGCGGTGTGAACCGACAGATGTCTGGCATGTTGGCACGCATAAAGCTCCTGGAATCAAGAGCAGATGAGAGTGAGGGCAGATCGAGACGTAACAATGTCCGCATACTGGGTCTTCCGGAAAAAGCAGAAGGAGATTGCATGGAACTTTTCCTTGAGGGGTGGCTCGCGGATATTTATGACGCACAGTCCTTCTCCAAATTCTTCTCTATCGAGCGAGCTCACCGCATCCCCACCGGCAAGATCACACCAGGAGCACCACCACCTACAGTCATCGCGAGGTTCCTAAACTATAGAGACAGGGACACAGTACTGCAATTGGCGAGGTCCAAAGGGACTATTACATACAACGGATCAAGGATCGCATTCTTCCCTGACTTCACCCGAGAAGTACAGAAAGCGCGCCAATCATTTGATCCCCTCAAAAAGGGCCTGCAAGTAATGGGAGTCAAATATGGGCTAATATTCCCCGCCCAACTTAAAATATACCACAAGAATACGACAGTCCACTTCACTGATCCTAATGAGGCGTGGAGCTGGGCCGAAAGACACATAGACGGCGACTGGAGCGCTGACGGACGAAGGAGAGGAGAACGGAATAGACCTCGCCCTGACCGACCACCTGATCGGGAATCGCAGCAACAACAACCCGACGGAATCCCACAACATGCGGAAGTTTAGTAGATATTACCAATATCTCGAATATCCAAACCTCTACTAAGATACCGTAGAGGTGCTGTATTGTACAACGTAAATGTGACCATGATGGCAACTCTGGCTGGCGGCTGCCCACACAGCGCCCCCCCCAGACCTCGGACACTAAACTAAGCGAATTCGAGACACCGTATAGCGGAGTCCCACCACCCTGCCTTGTGCCTCCCCCTGGGGCGCAACAACTGGCACACCCGTGCCCTAGACGCGGATTGTCACGGGGCAGGCAGATGTAGATTATTGTTAAATTGTTCCAAAAGTTAACACCGGGTCGACAGATGCTTCAGTTGTGGGTGGAGTATAGGGAGGGGGGAGTTGGGTTTGTTACAGTTATTCAATGTTTATCATACAGAGGCAAGACGAGTATGCTATACGGACCAAATATGACGGAACTGTTGCGCATGCAACCAAGGAAATACATCTGTGTAAGCAAATTCCACACTGACAATGACAACAGGGAACACTCCAACCCAAAATAAGCTTAAACTCCTGGCATGGAATGTGAATGGACTGGGTGCCAGCATCAAAAGACGGCTAGTCCTGCAACACCTAAATAGACATTCCCCAGACATAGTCATACTGACCGAAACACATCTTGCCGGAAACACATGCAAATTCTTCCAAAAATCTAACTACCGCACTGCGGTACACGCAGGCTTCTCTATGGGAGCGAGAGGGGTCCTCATACTAATCCACAAGAGGCTTCCGTTAGTGATCACGAACGTATTGCTGGACAGGGGAGGCCGCTATGCATACATTCAAGCAACACTATGGAATCAAACACTGGCACTCATGGCAGTGTACTCCCCGCCAGCTCTCCTCAACGACCTGCTAAAGGACATTACCCCTATCCTGGCAGCGAGAACTACAGACACAACGGTGATAGGGGGAGACTTTAACGAGGTCATGGACTACACGCTTGACCGCACGCACCTGAGAGCCAGGAACCCCACCACCACGACCAAATTGGCTTCCTTTGTGTCGGCGTGGAGAGCCCTCCATGCTCAGACTCGCCAATATTCCTACCACTCGGGAGCCCACGCCTCGATGTCCAGGATAGACTACTTCTTCCTCCCACACCAAAATATCCACCAAATAAACGATGCATCCCTCCTTCCCCGAGGAATCTCTGACCATTCTCCACTGCTGCTGGAACTGGAAACAGCCAGACCAAGACCGCCTCCCTCATGGCGTCTAAATTCCTACTATTTGGGATTCCCTGAATTTCAGGAGATGATGGAGACCGCCACCTCCGACTACTTTGAACTTAATACAGACTCGATTGATAATCCTAATACGCTATGGGAGGCATACAAACCAGTCCTGCGCGGAGCAATCATATCATGGACGTCCCATAAGAAAAAGATGCATCGCGAAAAACTCGTTGAAGCTGAAACTGAAGTCATGTCCAAAGAACTGGACCACATTGCCAATGACACCCCGGAGTCAAACAGAGCCTTACTAATGGCACAGAGGAAGCTGCATAATTTATCCTTAGACTGTGCCAAGAAAGCACACGCAGCAATGAAGGCACGTGTATATGAAACGGGAGACAAAGCAGGCAAATTGCTTGCGTGGCTAGAAAAACGAGATGAGGGACAATCGAAGGTGAAATGCATCAGAACCCTAAACGCAAACCTAGTCCACGTCGATGCAGAGATCGCTGAATGCTTTGCTGAGTTCTACGAGAACCTCTACGAACCCCCCACCAATACTGTAGATAGTACCATACTAGCTGACATCGACCTCCCAACACTCACCACAGACCAGATCACCACCCTAGATAGCAAAATCACTACTACCGAGATATCAACTGCCATTATGCAACTGCAGGCTGGTAAGACCCCGGGCCCGAATGGGTTCCCAATTGACATTTGGAAAAAGCTACACCACCTGGACATACCCGCACACTTACTTAATGTGTTTGAACATTCCCTAACCCAAGGCGAGCTCCCATCTGATCTTCGCAAAGCCACCATCATAGTGATCCCCAAAAAAGGTAAACCCCCAGAAGAATGCACATCCTATCGACCCATATCCCTTATCAATAGTGAGGCAAAAATTTTGGCCAAAGTTCTAGCCAATAGATTACAACTAGTCATCACGTCACTGATCCACCCGGACCAATGTGGCTTCATGCCCCAGCGGTCGACTAGAATGAACATTCGCAGACTACATCTGGCACTAGAAAGAGCCCCGGCCCTGCAACAATCCCTGGCTCTGCTGGCCATAGACTTCTAGAAAGCATTCGACTCTGTTCATTGGGAGGCGCTATGGGCCATAATGCGTAGGATGCACTTCGGAGAACCGTTCATAAAATGGGTACAACTCCTATACAATAACCCAATAGCCGAGGTTAAAGTAAATGGGTGGCCGTCGCGCACTATCCGACTAGGGAAAGGAACCAGACAAGGTTGCCCACTCTCGGCAATGGTGTTTGCACTGATCATAGAACCATTAGCAGTCCTCCTGAGGGACACTACCACGTGGACTGGCTTTAGATGGGGTCCGAGTTGGGAAGATAGAGTATCCCTCTATGCAGATGATCTCCTAGTGTACTTGGGCAACCCAACATCTTCCTGCCCTGTGGTCACGCAAATTCTAATAGAATATGGATCCTTTAGCGGACTTAAAGTAAACTGGTCCAAATCTGTGCTATTCCCAGTTAAGGGAATAGATTGCGTTCCGACATCGGGCTCCCCATATAAAGTTGAAATTAACCAGTTCCGATACCTGGGTATTCTAATCGCAAATGAGCTAAATAGCTACGTAAAACAAAATCTACACCCACATATTAAAAGATATGAGCAAGATGTAACCCACTGGCAAGCACTCCCACTGACACTATTAGGCAGGGCAGCGCTCTTTAAGATGCTGACCTTACCCCGCTTTTTATACGTTCTCCAGAATGCCCCCCTCCACGTCCCCGCTGTAGAATTCCACAGTATAAATAGCACAACACGTACACTCCTATGGGGTGGGAAGCGCCCAAGAATTGCCCTCCACACTCTCCAACGCTCAGTCTGGGAAGGGGGAATAGGACTCCTGAACATCCAGATCTATTATTGGGCATCTCAGATGGCAACAGTCAACGATATTCTACATGGAGACCCGAGCATCCCTCACATAAGAGCCGAATTAGCGGCGAGACATGGTATGTCCCCACTCGAAAGCCTCTACTGCAAACAGACTCACCCGCCTGAACACACGATAGCAGTGCACACAGCCTTGATATGGAAGGAAATACACAAACACGTAGGTTGGGATAATAAAATTACCCTAGTCCAGCCCATCTGGAACAATGCCCACCTTCCAAATCTTGCCAACCTCCCGAAATGGCCAACCTGGGTTGTGGCTGACATACAAACGATCCAACAGATAGTCGTGAACGACCAGCTGATGCAGTTCCCCGAGCTGGCTGCAGCACATGGCTTGCCAGAATCTGAACAGTATCACCACAGACAACTACAACACGCACTTGTCGTACACAGAGCTCAGCTCGTGGACATGCCGGAATGTACACCTATCGAAAGGAATATAGTAATGGATAAGGTTAATAATAAGGTCACGTCTACCATGTACAATGTTATATCCTCATTTGGCACGAAAGAGCTACTGACCCTGAAGACGAAATGGGAAAATGATATTGGCCCTATATTACCGGAAGATTGGATTGAAATCCTAATGTATCCTAGAGAATGCGCAATTTCGGCACGAATTCGGCTGGTGCAACTCAAGATACTACATCGGATATACTATCCCCGAATAACCCTGTACAATTGGGGCAAATCGACTGACCCCAAGTGCCTACGCTGCAAACAAGAAGAAGGATCCTTTTACCACATCCTCTGGCAGTGTACACGTATTCAACGCTTCTGGCATAAATGCAGCGCAAGGCTTTCCAGGGTCATGTCTCGCCCAGTTCCGACAGACCCGAAACTGCTGCTCTTGGGCATTGCAGATACCCTAGAACTATCACGATTCGAAAAGCTACTTGTTTCGACTACCACAGGAATTGCGAAAAGGAATATAGCGCAATTATGGGGTTCAGAAAACACCCCGAAATATAATCACTGGATATCGGATGTGGATGCAGTCATCTTAACGGAACGCCGAGTCTATCAAGCTAGAGGTTGCCCGGGCAAAGCAGATAAGATTTGGGGTAGATGGGAACAGACAATATAAACCTGATGCAATATTGACAGTACGCATTCGCGTGTAGCCCTACAAAGACCATATCTGCTAACATCAATCTTTGGGACACTTTACGCAATTTAACCACCCATGAACTGTCCACTGCCTCAACTGCTCATATATATTATGTCATATGTGTCGCTGCGCTTGCTTATGTTTTCAGTACTTTCGTCCGTGCTACTCTGTCGACTGTATGTAAAATCTTATAGTCTTGTTGGTTGTTGTTTATTGCACAAAATCTAATAAAATGTGTTATCAAAAAAAAAAAAACAATGCTGGCAGGAAATGATCGGTGCCCTTAGGAAAAGAAACTCTAAGTTAATATGGAGGAAGCTTAACACTGCCAAGGCTTCCAATAAAGTGAGGAGCCTCAACCCTATCCAGGAGAGGGAATGGGTTGACTATATTGCTAAGATTAAAGAGGCTGGTATTGTTTCCTCCCCCTGTCTTCTGCCTGCAAGGTTTGTACCTGAAGATAAGTGAGGGTGCCATAGAGGAACATTTTTTGAAGTTAAATAACTCAAGGGCACCTGGTCCCAACGGCTTGGCCAATGCTGTGTTAAAATGAAATCCTGGGACGTGGGCTAAAGTATTAAACATTTTGTTTGCAAGAGTTTGTTCTTCTCAGTGTATTCCTAGATCTAGGCAACAAGCATTGCTGGTACCAGTTTACAAAAAAGGTGCACTTACCTTACCAGCAAACTACAGGCTTCTGTCTTTACTTGATTCTACAGGGAAAATCTTTGGATCGTTTGTCTTAGCAGCCTTACAGAAATGGGTGGATGATTACAATATTTTGACCTTTGCCCAAACTGGATTTAGACCCGGATGTTGCACTACGCATAATATCATGGTGATGGACTCCCTATATAGAGAAGCCTCGGCCAAGGGTGGTAATGCCCTATGTTCTATATTGGTGTACTTTAAGGCCATCTTTGACCGGGTATGTAGGCAAAAACCCTGGGCAAAAATGGAGCGCTGGGGATGCCTGGGGTGGCTGCTTAATGTTTTAAAAGGTCTGCACTATGAGACATCTGTACGGACCAGATCGGATGACAAGGGGGACCTCTCAGCTCTGGGTTATACTACCAGGGGGGTCAAGCAGGGGTGCACGTTGGCGCCCTTGCCTTACTGCATTTATACAGCAGATCTCCTGTTGATGTTCACACAAACTTTATGCTACTGCCCGGAAATAGGAGCACGCCTGTTACCTTGCTTGTTATATGCAGATGATCTTGTTCTGTATCATTTCCCCTTTATTGGTACCAAGGCTATGTTTGAAAAGCTTATCGAATATACCATTGCTAATGATTTTAACTATGAACATGGACAAAACTAAGTTGATGATCTTGGGTGCAAAATCAATTAAATGCCCTACTCTGTCTACTAGTTTAGGAACTATAGAGAAGGTTGATAAGTATCCATATTTGGAACTTGAGATTAGCCCATCAAGAGTTTATGTATATATTAAAGAAACAAAAAGACTTAAAACAAAGCAATTAGCAATTTTAATATGTAAATTTGCAACCCAAACTACTGGATATTCGTTAGAAGGTATCCTTGTATTATATAAACAGTGTTTTAGCCCCATGATACTCTCTGGTTTGGATGCTCTGGCAATGAGTGATATGCGGTGGCTCGATAGAGTGGAGGCTTACTTTTGGAAGGTGGTTCTTGGACTCCCCAAGTCTATGCCTATAGAATATATTAGACTGGAGTTGGGCCTGCTATCACTCAAGGAACAATCTACCATGGGTGTTCTATATCTTAAAAAGAACACCTTCCCGCAATGTAAATTGCTATCCCTTTTGGCAACTATGTCCGTCGATATGACGAAAACTGTAAGTGGCGATTTTGAAAGCTGGATTGAAAAGTTCCTGGGGATAATTACCAGGAGCCCAGATTTTAGATGTGGCACTAGCTTTGAAGTTTTAAAGAGGATATTTAAAAAGAAGCTATGTCTGTGGGACTGGGCTAGCAATTACGACCACTTGTGCAGTTTACGATCCTATGCTGAAGTGACGACTGTCACATATACATAATTTTAAGGCTCAAAGTTATATAAAGTGCTGCCTGAGTCTGACCTTGAGAATGTTTCTGTTTAAGCTTAAGACCAATCAGGTAGCCATTTTGTCGAATGATGGGCCACGTTATAACATTCCTCTTAATGAGCGCGCTTGTCGGATTTGTAAAAGTAACAGTATCCTAGAATCCGCTAGACACCTGTTTACGGAATGTCAGGGATTGATACCTGCAATGATAGAGATCCTTGGGTGTTTTGTATATAACATCGAGTGTATATGTACTGATAATTTCTGGACATATTGTTTAAAAACAGAAAGTGGAAAGATGCATCTTGCACTGTTCCATCTTTGGAAATCTATCCAGAAACTTTTGCTGAGTGTAAAGCCTGTGGGAGAGTAAGGTATAGTTTGAGATTTAGCCCCTGGAAAGGGGACTAGTAAATTGGCCTGGGACTCGATACTAGATATTTTAGTAGTAGTATGTAGGCTGGTATCGCTAGCATTACAGTTTTATTCTCCATTTTATATTAAGATTTTTATATTAAGATTATTAGATGAATTTTATGAAATTTGTAGGGGTGTGTTTGGTACAATTTTAAAGAAGAATCTTAGTGCAGAAGACATATTGCTTGGTGCTGTGTGTTATAATGACTAAATGAGCTATAATATACAATTTTATGTACAATTCTTTGATTATTGGGTTTGTGCTTTACACATACTCATATTTGTAACTGTACCTACAGTTTTAATCAAATTCACATTTATACTCAGTGCTGTATTGTTTCATTTATATTTTATCACTGTTGTTCTTATATATAAATTCTAATGGAATCTGTAAATTGAAGTTTGTAAAAGTTTTATTTTTTTATATAAATTAAATAAATAAAAATACCAAATTGTGAATCCATTCCATTTCACCAGCTTCTGCAGAATGCAAATATGTGCAAATTATGCCCTTTTTGTAATTCAGGCAATTGTTCCAGCATACAAATAATCTTGCACAGCCATTAAATCATACTAATGGTTCTAAGGTACAATGCTTATGATACCAAAAATAACTGTAAACTCACTAGCTTTACACACGGCCAACTAACTCTTAGCATGAACCTTCACAACAGTAGGCATAATATACCACAACCACTACAGGGCACTATACTGCATATGTCATAAAAAAAGTGGTTGGTTTCAATGTAACAAAACCACACTTACTCCAAACCATAGGTTACCAGCAAATCTAACAAATGCCTACTTAATATTCCTTCAACCCACATTTTGTCACTAAACTGTAGCACAATAAACAGTTAGAATATGCCAACAGGTATCTGCCTACATCCATGATACTACAATAGTACTTCTAAAAGTCAAGATAGTTAGAATACGCAAACAGGTATCTAAATACTTCAAAAATACCCTTCATTGCAATACACTTCAAATACGCCATCACAGTTCTTCTTACTACAAAATGTCTTGTAAACTCTAATGTAGTTAGAATACGCAAACAGGTATCTAATTACTTTTAACATTCACTTCATTACAACACACTTCAAACAAACATGCTATCACACTTTAAGCTCCTTTAAGCTATTCTGTCTGTAACCCACAAGGCGGCCATCTTGGGGGAAACCTTCTAGAATTAACCTCTACGGGGGCCCACTGTGGATTCTAACACTGATGAATGGGAGGAATGTCTGACACGCCATGCTACTAACCATCTAGTCCCTGTATGTCTGCACAATGAACCCTTGATCCTCGGAGTGATCATGACAGGTTTCCAAACTTTTTCCTCACCATGTTGATATCCTGGCTGTTAGTCTTAACAGTGCACCGTGGTGGCACGGGATATGGTTGCTTAGCTTACCATAACTGGTGAATTCCTGAGGTTTTTCGGTTTTACTTGTGAGCATAAAGTCCCTTTAATAAAGTTTTTTCATTGAATTTCAAAGGTTTTTATTAGTGCATCTTAACCGTAATGTCACTGTTACAAAGTTTTTTCAGTGAATTTCATAGGTTTTTATTAGTGCTGTCATGATGCCCGCTCCCGGGGAGCCGGTTCAAGCCCTGCGTCCTCGAAAGCGGACATCCAGTCCCCAAGGAAGGACCCAGCAACCCCATATAGGGGCCCTTTGGACAGTGCCCTGGCGCCTATGGCGCCAGGCTCATAAAAGACATCAGTCCTGGCGCCATAGGCGCCAGGCTCATTATGGGAGTGCTTGGGTGCACTTACCTGATGCAGACCATGCTGCAGGATCCCGGCCTCCTTGAGGCCTGAAAGGAACTACTTTACCTGTGGGACTAATTTACCATCCGGGCGTGGTCGGGGAAGGATACATACCTGATTGGAGGAAGGATACATACCTGGAACTTCTTCCAAGGCTATTTAAACCCCACCCGAACAGCCACACGTGCTTCGCGTTGTTCTGCATCTAGCAGCTGGACGCTCACCGTGTCTGCTCCTGCATCCTGACTTCTGCCATGCCTGCCAGCATCCTGGATCACCTGCAAAGGAAGAGAAGAAGAGAACAAAAGAAGGAAAAATCCTTACCTGCTAAATCCGCACCCGGAGACATCTCGCCGACAATCCTGAAAAGGAAGACTTTAATTTAAAAGCTCATCGCGTCGATCGCTGCAGCGCCGCATTCCACTCACCTTTACAGGGCGCCTCCATGTTCAGCAGCGATCATCTGGATTCGCAGTCACGCCCCAGCGCCTAGGGAGAAAAAGACCAGAACAAAAGGTGAGAGAGAGAAGGGAATAAAGAAAGCTAAATCTCCATGTTAAGACTTACCTGTTGATTCATTCCCTCTTCATTTCGGGTCCGCGCCGCATCCTGGCATTTCCGGACCCCGGCCCCTAAGGGGAAAAATAGACATCAGCGTTAATGAGCGAATGAAAAGACATTACCAAAAAACGCTCATTAAAGACTTACCTGATTTCTACAAGGATTTCACCTCTCATCTCGGGTCGGTGCCTGTTCCCCGGCATTCCGTACCCCGGCCCCTATGGGGAAAAAAGACACTAGCATTAGTACATTAATGCATGGACACAAGGGGAACCTCTTATCAAAAAACTTACCTGGAAGCCAAGCAAGTTTGGTTCTCACCAATCCGAAAATCCAGTGAAGTAACTGGATACCAACGCGCCCCTGCATCAGAAGCAGGATGGAGAGCTCGTCCTTCCAGACCCTAAGAAGGATACTTCTGCGAGCCAGACAAGCCAGATTTGGGGGCCCGGTCCAGTCCGTCTTCCGAACCCTGCGCATCACCTTAGAAGAGGTCACAGCAGCGCGAACCAGGCCAGCGCCTCCGTGGGAGTCAGGTGAGCGTAACAAGTGCAACTTAACCATAATGCCTCATTAACAAAGATTTTACAGTGAATTTCATGGGTTTTTACCAGTGCATGCTAATTTCCTACAATTTTCTAATGATCATATTTACCCCAATATAGTAAATTGTTTCCAATTTACAAAGTTTCACCTTAAAACTCTGCTATTTCCCACCTTCTAGCAACATTTTTAACACTTCTACACATTTTTTCCAACTTTTTTCATTATTTTTGCATTCGTCGATATCCGCGAATGTCTGACATCGTCGCAGAATTTTCAAACAGTGTCACGTGCTCACGCGCAGCATGATGATGTGTCCGTGAATGCGTCCGCACTTCGTGATCGGGTCTGTGCTATGCAGACAGTTCAGAACTGCACTTTCTACTGATCTAGGGACTTTCCAGCTCAAAACGCACCCTTGCACAGCTCCTACACCTATTCTTACTCATCATGACCGTCTTGTGGCCAATGCTGGATTTTGCTTTTATGGACTTCAGTGATTCACTGTGCATTACCATTTCTCAACTCTCATGCTGGACTTCCTTTTCATCTTGTACTCATGGTGACCCTGAATCATGCTGTTCCCATCTTCATCTTGTATCCTGGCTTGCAACATTATTTGTTACTACTGACTTCTGCAGTTGTATTCGCTCTCCCCTCTTGCTTCTCCACTCTTTTTGACTGCTTACTCTCTGTTCTCTCCTCCCCTCTCCCTTTTTCTATCTCCTCCCCTCCTCCCCTTACTTTCTTCTATGCACTTACTCTATCAGAATTGTCCCTGGACCTAGTATGATAGCAACCTCGTCTGTCGCTCCCCCATCCCCTTACTGTTCCCCCCTCCCTCCAGCACTATCTGAAACGTTGTCAGGCCTAGTACGATAGTTGTTTTTTTGTTCCTCCCCTCCCTTCTGCACTCCTCTCCCTCACCTTTGTTTTTCTCTGGCTCTACCAGAAATGTCGTCAGGCCTGTCTGTTTCCATTTCCTTCCCACTCTCCCCCTGCCTTCCTTATCTATGTCTTAGCTCTTGCACTATCTGAAATGTCGTCAGGCCGAGTACGACAGTTAATTTCAAATCCTTACTGTTCATGGCCTGTAAGAATGTCATTGTATTTTCCCTTGTCTCTCCCTTGCCTTGAAGCGCTTTGAAACACATTGGCCCTCATTACGACCCTGGCGGAGGTCCATGGTGCAATTTGCACCATGGACCATGGCGCAGAGCTGCCAATACCGCCATGGGGGTTGGCGGACTTACCGCCCCATTCCGAGGTTGGCGGGGCGGTAAGTCCCCAATCCCCATTTACCCTTCCCCATTCCCATTTTTGCCCCATAGGGTATAATGGGAGTGGGGAAGGCGTCAATTACGCCACCGTAAATTACGGTGGCGTAATTAACAACGAGTCCCGTAGCGCCATGGATTTTTCCGCCTGCAAAAAGCAGGCGTAAAAATCTCCATGGCGCTACGGAATGTCGTAGTCTGGCGGAGAGGTACGCCATGCATTACGCTGGCGTAAACCCCTCTCCGCCAGGGTCCTAATGAGGGCCATTGTGTATAGGCGCTACATAAATAAACTATCATATCATATCATTATCCATTAACAATCTACTACAGAGCACATACTTGGAAGAATATTAGCAAAACTTGTGTTTGGGCTGGGGTTCTCCAAATGTCATTACCTATATCATTTTTATGTTGCCAGAGCCACATACCGGGTTCCATTTTATTCGGCTCCCCTTGCAATGTATATATATGTCTCCATTCATTTCATAATCATTCTTCTTAACATCTCCTGCGGTTAACATTAGATACAATGGGAAATGATCACTTTCTTCCCGATTTCCAACTGCCATGTCTAGCATAGACATAGGTGCCCCTCTGTGAGAACATACACAGCTAAATGGCCTGTTATTTGGAAAGGTACCCACTCGAAAGTCTGCAGCCACACTTTTGCTCACTGTACCTTTCACAGAAGGGAAATGTCCATTTGCATATCAGTTTTTGTCTCACCGACATGGCAGTCCAGCACCAAAACGCTATGGCAATTCTCTTCTGAACAAGAGTACCAACAGCAACGCCAGACACGTGTTTCAGCCTTGTTGGGCCTCATCAGTGAGGTGGAGCTGTGCCTCTCTGAGCACAGTGAGCAAGGAGTCTACGTCTGGATGACGCTAGGAAACATAGGGTGTAAAAGCGGCAGCTCATTTGTGGTCCGTGGATGTTGGAGCATATCTGAGGCGGCCCCCGCAGGTGAGGTGAGGCACGGCTTGACCGTCGCGGGTTTGCAGTCGTATTGTTATTATACTCCTGCTCCTCCTGTTCCACCCCTACACCCGCCTAGGATATTTGGGACATCTCATAATTTAGCATTGCATTGCCTGGCCTGGCATCTGCGTGTACTGTGCCTCCTTTGGCAGCATTAGCCCAAAACCATAATATTATATCTTGCGCTGCCCGACCTGTGTGTATTTGGCATGCTGGCACTTACAGCCCAACTTCTTTTGGAAGCACCTTGAGTCGGGCTACAGACTGAGGGCCGCTTTGACTACTAAACTCTCCACCTCCGTTCCCCCCCGCCCGCCCCATGCTGTAGCCTGTCTTAGCCTTAGCCTGCAAAGTCATTGAAACAAGGGGACCGCCTGATTTCTGGACACCTTCTCTGGGTACAGCTATGGCTGCCACTGTGGCACCTTGGCATTAGGGTTTTAAAAAAGTGGCAGTAATTGAGACAGTGTCGCCATGGAACCCATCCTGAACCCTGATGCTGCCAATCAAGACATCTTTTTATCTGCTCCTATAATAACTGCTATATTTTTTCCGTGGATGCTGCTTGCTATTCTGATAATTGGAATTTAACGGCCTGTATAGTCTGTGACAGTTTGGAGGACAGGGGGGTGGGGGGACGGACTAAGGCAGCTCCTCAAGCTGTCGGGCATGCCCTGTCCTTACTGCCTGCCTTTCCCGCCTTTATCTTTGTGCTTTGCTTTGTACTATCTCTAGGACGGAGGACAAGGGGGGAGAGTCGGACTAAGGGGGCTCCTTGAGCTGTCGGCGTGCCCTGTCCCTGCCCCTGGAGGTGGTTTCATTTTCTACCATAGTGTTTGTTGGAAAGAAGCTGACTTGTGCTTTACATTGTACTATTTTTCCTTGTTGGAACAGTGGCCTATTAGCCTTAATATCGCCATTTCTCCTTCTGCTTTTACTCCCTACCCCTGATTTTGTCCTCCAGGGCTATAGGTTGTTAGGGTGTGGGGCTGCGAGTGAATCTCTCCCCTCCCCTACCCTAGCCTTAAGGTATAAATCCATTCTGACCTGTGCTCATTGCGCACATTTAGTGGCGTTCTTTTTATTACCCTCCCCGGGGTTTTTTAACTAGTGCCTGTGTGTTTTTATGACCTGAGCGCAAGATATACCCTATGCCAGGTTACGCGCATGAACGCCATAAGACTATCCATGCGCACATATGTTCTCAAGAGCACTGCCTTCGCTACTATGTTACCAGACTCATACGGTTAGCTAATAATAACTGACCAGATACTCAGTGGCTACTACTGCTGCCAAAAATGCACTGTATTATTTAAATGAACTAACTGTACTTGTATGCCATAGCAGTGTTCCTGTACTCAATTGCAAAGAGACGCTATTGTTATTGCTGTCTACTAGCCTATACCTTGTAATTGCCTCTGAAATACAAATGCCCACATTACTGGGACTAGCCAACAGTGTTGTATAGCATACTAGCTCTTAGAGACTCCATTCTTACCACAACGACACACCACTTGATGTGTATGTTAATGCCAATCCACACTAACCTATGACTAAATCCTATATCTAGTTCACTAGCGAATGCCGCCACTCACCCATAGTACCTAACCGTACTCTATGCAAAGACATCACCGCTATTATCAAGCTACCATACCTTAAGAGTGCACGTCTTATTAAGACATTATGCACCAACAACCTAACCTAGCCTACTTGGGTGCCACTCTCATGCTAATGGCACTATACACAATGTCAACACCAACCAGGGTAGCAGATATGTTGGACAACCATACTGTGCCTCCTAAACTACCTATGCATAAGCCCAACATACCCTTCCTAACAACCCTTGTAACACTGTGCTCAGAAATTGTGGACTCAGAGCACGGCTACCTAGAATATTTGACCCACTCATCAAATATGAGGTCATCTCTAACCTACAGAGCAAAGCACCCCACAAATACTTTTCAAAGTCCAGTCACATTACCATAGCACCATTAACAAGCCCCACACTCAAAAAACTAGGTCCCACACTAGACTAACCGCCCTAGACAGCACCATCCACATAGCACCAGAGAAAACTACCCCTAACCTAAAGGAGCCTTGATAAATGCTAGATCGTTAGTCACTCATGCCTTAGACATAGCTGGAGTCATCCTAACAGAAGATTACGACTTTATTGCAGTCACAGAAACATGGCTCCACAAGGCAGCAGGCCCCGCTTTATCCCTAGCTGTACCAAATAACTACACCTCAGAGCTGACAGAGGGGAAGCCCGAGGTGGGGGTCTAGCTATTATCGCCAAAGACAATCTCTCCATGAGAACTTCACCCATGACTAACATCAACTCCTACAAACTTATGTTAATCAAAATACCTACTGCGAACTCACAAACGCTCAACATCCACCTTATATACAGACTCTCTGACCCCATTAATACTTTCATTGAAGACCTCTCCACGATCTTATCGGAAAATCTAGAGGATACATCCCAAACGCTTCTGCTAGGAGACCTTAGCATAGGCTTTAATGATGCCAATGACCAACATCCCTCTGCTGCAACCAACACCCTGTCAGAGCTCAGATTCACCCAGAGCATGAACAAACCAACTCATAACAAAGGGAGAAGCCTCGACTGGGTTGCAGATCACAACTGCAATGTCTCCATCACCTCTATCACCCCCAAATTTGGACTGACCATCACCTTATATCGTTTAGAATAGAAACTAAAAGACTAACCCTACAGGCACCAATTGCCCCTCCCACATTCACGAGAAAAAAGAAAAATATTATTACAGAAAAAATACTCCCTTATATCTTGCCCACCCTCAACTCCCTACCTGACAATGCGGATCCTAGCATCCTAGTGGAAGAGTACAACAAAGTTATGAACCCCACTCTTGACAATATCGCCCCACTAAAACTTAGAATTAGCAAGCCCAAAAGCCACCTCAACAATTGGTTTACTACCCATCTGAAAAACTTAAGGCTAGAGAAAAGAAAATTTGAAACCGCGTGGAAACTTCTTGCACAAAAGAAAAGCCACACTATCTGTAACTGCTCCACCACCCATCAAAATAACTCCTCCCAACATTAAACATGTCACCCAATTTCACTTCTCCAAAGTCTCCATTATAGAGGTTGAGAAAGTTATATTGGGTCTCAATTTATCAATGACGCTACGAGGGATCTAGCACCTTTCATTAACAAACTTATTAATGCTTCCTTCACATCCGGCACGATACCTAGCAATCTTAAGCATTCTTGGATACTGCCACTCTTAAAAAACAAACGCTACACTCTGCCATACCGACCAACTACAGGCGCATCACCACAGAGCCTTTCCTACTGAAGATCTTAGATAAGGTAGCATAGATCCAAATCAAGAACTTCCTAGAACTCAACCGCCAATCTGGTTTCCGGCCATTACACGGCACAGAAACTGCTCTTATTGATCTTAAAGCCCAAATAGACAATCTAAGAGACACTGGAATCCTTGCACTACTCCTCCTCCTGGACCTGTCAGCGGCTTTCGACTTGGTGGACCACAACATCCTATGTAGCCACCTGGACTCAGCTGCCCACTTCTCCAGTGAGACCATAACGTGGATACAATCCTTGCTTAGCGACCGAACCATGAGGGTCTTCTCACTCTCTGCAGCTGCGGACCCCATCACTTGCGGGGTGCCCCAGGGGTCATGTGTCTCCCCAACCCTGTATGATATATTCACCAAGCCCCTGTTTGATGAGTTGGACCGTCTGGGTATCACCTACACTAACTACGCAGATGATACCCAGATCATCCTACCACTCACCGGTGACTACTGCAAGGATTCAGGACTGGTGAATAGAATTTACAGCATCGTTCAGACATGGATGGCCACTCACAGCCTCTGTCTGAACGATGACAAAACAGAGCTTCTCATTCTGGGATCCGCATCTCTCCTTACTAGACTTGGCACAAACTACTCATCATTCATCATTGATGGAAACCTCATCAAGAATGCCAAAGAAGTAAAAACATTAGCAGGCCGATTCATGTAATTTCTCTCAAAAGTGTCACACGCGGCTGGCACACAGCGTGCCCGTGCGAATGTCTGCGCCAGCCGCGTGCGATAAAATCAATTTCCGCGCACAGCGTATTCATGGCTTCTCACCTCCAAAAGCAGACGTGGCGCAGAGTGGCGCAGCGACGCTGCAGCAGCGCCAGTTACGCCCCCAAGAACGCACTCGCGCAAGGAAAAGCCATCAAGATCGCAAAACCATCGCAAAGGGCTGCGCCAACCCTGTACCAGTTTACCAGACTGGCAAACAGCAAACGCAAAGCGGGGAACGCGTATTACGGGTGTCGGGAACACGCGTGCGCGAGAAGTTTCACACGCGATCTGGCCTGGGGGAGCGTGTGCGTGTATTTCAGGGGTGCGCGAGAAGTATTACACGCGAATGGCATGGGTGCGTGTATTTCAGGGGTGCGCGAGAAGTTCCACACGCGAATGGCCTGGGCGCGTATATTTCAGGGGTGCGCGAGAAGTTCCACACGCGAATGGCCTGGGCGCGTGTATTTCAGGGGTGCACGAGAAGTTCTACACGCGAATGGCCTGGGTGCGTGTATTTCAGGGGTGCGCGAGAAGTTCCACACGCGATTGGCCTGGGCGCGTGTATTTCAGGGGTGCGCGAGAAGTTGCACACGCGATTGGCCTGGGCGCGTGTATTTCAGATGTGCGCGAGAAGTTCCACACGCGAATGGCCTGGGCGTGTGTATTTCAGGGGTGCGCGAGAAGTTCTACACGTGAATGGCCTGGGTGCGTGTATTTCAGGGGTGCATGAGAAGTTTCACACGCGATTGGCCTGGGCGCGTGTATTTCAGGGGTGCGCGAGAAGTTCCACACGCGATTGGCCTGGGCGCGTGTATTTCAGAGGTGCACGAGAAGTTCCACACGCGATTGGCCTGTGCGCGTGTATTTCAGGGGTGCGCGAGAAGTTCCACACGCGATTGGCCTGGGGGAGCGTGTGCGTGTATTTCAGAGGTGCGCGAGAAGTTCCACACGCGATTGCCCTGGGCGCGTGTATTCCAGAGGTGCGCGAGAAGTTCAAAAGGCAATTGGCCTGGGCGCATTTATTTCAGAGGTGCGCGAGAAGTTCCACACGCGATTGCCCTGGGCGCGTGTATTTCAGGGGTGCGCGAGAAGTTCCACACGCGATTGCCCTGGGCACGTGTATTTCAGGGGTGCGCGGGAAGTTTCACACGCGATTGCCCTGGGCGCGTGTTTTTCAGGGGTGCGCGGGAAGTTTCACACGCGATTGGGCTGCGTGCGGGTATTTCAGGGGTGCGCGGGAAGTTCCACACGCGATCTGGCCTGGGGGAGCGTGTGCGTGTATTCCAGGGGTGCGCGGAAAGTTTTACACGCAATTTCAGCAGGGTACGTGTATTCCAGGGGTGCCAGGGAGTCCTACATGTGATTTGGCAGTGTGGGTCCTCCCAGGTGTTCCCTGTACACCCTCCACGGCCCCTGCAGGCAGCCCACACCACAGGGGACTACCCTGCATCCCTGGTCATGTCCCGCAGGCAGCCCACCCAACATGGGCATGCCCCCCAGCAAAGGCACATGTCTCCTTGCACTAATGATCACCAACTCATGTCCCCTTGCACCCCCACCCCCAGAATTGCGGGGCACCTGCCAGCAGGCCCCCACTCATGTCCCACTCATGTCCCCTTGCACCCCCACCCCCAGCATTGCGGGGCACCTGCCAGCAGGCCCCCACTCATGTCCCCCTGCACCCCCACCCCCCAGCACTGTGGGGCACCTGCCAGCAGGCCCCCACCCATGTCCAACTCATGTTCCCCACCACCCCCACCCCCCAGCACTGTGGGGCACCTGCGAGCAGGCCCCCACCCATGTCCAACTCATGTTCCCCACCACCCCCACCCCCCAGCACAGTGAGGCACCTGCCAGCAGGCCCCCACCCATGTCCAACTCATGTTCCCCACCCCCCCACCCCCCAGCACTGTGGGGCACCTGCGAGCAGGCCCCCACCCATGTCCAACTCATGTTCCCCACCACCCCCACCCCCCAGCACTGTGGGGCACCTGCCAGCAGGCCCCCACCCATGTCCAACTCATGTTCCCCACCACCCCCACCCCCCAGCAGTGCAGGGGCACCCTCCACCAGGCCCCCACCCATGTCTCCCACCACCCCCACCCCCCAGCAGTGCAGGGGCACCCTCCACCAGGCCCCCACCCATGTCTCCCACCACCCCCACCCCCCAGCAGTGCAGGGGCACCCTCCACCAGGCCCCCACCCATGTCTCCCACCACCCCCACCCCCCAGCACTGTGGGGCACCTACCAGCAGGCCCCAACTCATGTTCCCCAGCCAACATGTCATCACAATCTAGATCCCTGGTCCCTATGGTCAGCCTCCAAATGCAAAACACCCACCCGAGTATTGCATCCACCCACTCAGAAATGGCAATTACATGACAGAACACCAATTGCAAGTTTCAAAACAAACACATGTCCCTCACATACACCCAATGGGTGTCAGTGAATCTCAAAACCCATATCATGATATGCATGAAACCAATGAGATGATACTACACATTGAAGTTCGATAAAAAAATATGTATTAAAGGAAACATAAATAGATTCAAAAATAAAGAAACAGAAATGGGAATGTACAAAAATGAAAAGAAGCATGTCCGTGAAAAAAAGCAAAACCAAAAATCATAATCCAAAGTAATGGTGTCCAAAGTCACTGTCCACAAAAGAAAATCCAATGGGAAATAATAATTGAAAGCCATTGCTCCATGGGTAAATTTTGAAAGAAAAATTAAATCCAACAGTGGACTATGTACAGACTAACAAGCCAGGGTCCATTATCCCAACAAAAGAAATGGAACCTATCTAACAACACTAACTAATAAAATAAACTATATACAAAAATGTGGCCAATGTCCAAAAGGTCCAAAATAAATCAAAAAACAAAGGAAACCTAACACTACCTACATAACTATGTACAAGGGCAGCGGGCTAGTCTGACGGCTCACTTTTGGATGTCCCGGCCTAGGGCATCATCGAACTCCTGCTCAATGTCCCGGAGGCGGTCCTCCTCCATAGCCCTGAGGGTCCGCAGGGCCGTCGACGTGTCCACCTCCAACCCCCTGCGGATTGCCTCGAGGCACTCGGCCCGCCTCAGGGCCCTCCGCATGGAGTTCTCCGCCCTGACCATTGTGAGCCGTGCCTCTTCCGCCAGCTGCCGCTCCGCATCTATGGCGTGGCCCAACCGCTGCCACACGGAAAACACTCTCTGTCCTGGGTCCTCCTGCCCTCCGGCCGATGCCTGCCCCTCCGATGTTGAAGGCCCCGAGCCTTCACGGCTCCCACCACGTTGCTGCTGCTGCTGTGCCTCTGCCCGTGCACTGCCTCCTGCTGCCTGCACATCCTCCGCCGGCTGGGGTGCAGTCGTTGATGTGGCCACCCCTGCTGGACGTCCGACTCCCGACTGTGGCAGCGGCCTGGCCGCACCGTCAGAGGCAGCTCCACAGGGCACCCAGGTGACTGATGGGTGGGAAGATGGCACGGAGGACGACTGGCGCGTAGGGGGTTCAGTTGAGGAGGGGGTCGTAGCAAGCCCCATCAAACGGAGGAATCCGGCCTGGGTGACCTGTCCCAGCAGGCTGACGTGGTCAACGAGCCATTCGAGATGACGTGCAGTCTCCTCATGAAAAGACTGCAGGTCACCTCGCATGGCCCGTTGACGCAACACCACACCAGTCAGGACAGGCTCAACCCGCACCCGGATAGCCACGTCCGCAGGCAGAGGAAGGCCAGTTGTCGTTTGCGCATCCCCTGCCTGAAAACAGGTCTGGACGTAGGCATCCCTGCTGGTGCAAGATGATGCAGGGACAGGATTGCACACAGGCACCTCCGCAGCGGCCTGTGCTGCCTCCTGTCCCTGGCCCTGCACTGCACCACTAGCACCAGTGGGATCCCCACCTCCAGACCCCGTCTCTGTTGCTTGCACGGCCTCCTCCTCCACCAAACCCCCCACCAACCTGGATGACTCCGTGCCATCTTCCCCCGTTGGGCCCTGTGGGGTCCCAGCTGCCCCTTCTGCTGCCGAGGAGTCCAACTCCAACCTCCGCCTCTTGGACCTCCCCCCGGCAGCTGCGGCCTGGGACGCGGCACCAGACTCCTCACTCCCTGACGAGATGGCAACATGGGAGGGGAGCCGGGCCTTGCGTCTCCGGCTGGCGGTGGGATCCCCGCCGCTGTGCTCCACAGCACCTTCTCCACCCTCCTTATCAGTTGACGCTGCAGACAGGGAGAAATAAAACACAGGCATCAGGGCACTGTACAATGGACACATACACACATGACAGTTGTACATGAGTGGCATTGGCAAACCTCAGACATGCCATCACAATCCCCAACACACATGTCATTTCAACTCGCACACATGAGCCATACCACAGCCATATCGCAACTGCCAGCACCATCCATACCCATACAACAGCATGAGCAGGCAAAGCTGAGCCAGACATCACATGCAACACAGGAAGTGCACCACACATGTACACACACCACCACACTTGCATGCATGTGTACACCTCTGCCAAGTGTCGCAGTGTTCAGATGGGCATCCATGTCACATCTGCCAATCAGGCTTCCACATCCCGCTGTCACATGCATCCATGTTGCATCACTGTTGCACCCTTGTCAAATACACACAAATGCACATGTACACAGTGCTGATACATGCAGCTGAAAACAACATACATGCGTGACATCACGGACATGTCTACTTACATACACATTCATCCAAACATGTGTGCCCACACAACTGCATTTGGCATGCAAGCCTACACACACAAGCACCATCCATGTCTCACACATTACAGCCCTCGCATGTGTTAGCCCCACGGCCCTGTACACCCCCACCCATACTCGACCCCATACAAACAGATGTGCAACCTGCACACTACTGAAACATCACCACACGCACAGCTTACAATCAGGATGCATGTACACTTACCGCTCGACTCCAGACGGGTCTGCCTCTCAAGGACCTGGACGTGGAGCGCTGGGGATATGCGTTCCAGGACCCTCATCTGATCTTCTGACAAGTGGCCCCGGCGCCCCTTGGCATCCGCTGCCTTCAAGAGGCGCCGGGCCTTGTTCAGGGTCCTGGACCTGAAGTCCTCCCAGCGCTTCTTGACATGTTGGAAGTCGCGGACAGCCACCCCCTCCGCGTTGATGGCAGTCACGATGTCAGTCCAGATCCGAGTCCGTCCTTCCTTGTCGGCGCGGGAACTTCCGAAGAGGGCATCATACTGCCCCAGGACTTGCTCCACCAGGACACCAACTTCGGTGGCACTGAAGCTGGTGCCCCTCTGCCTCTCTGACCGGGGGTTGTCAGTGGTGCCAGATGTTGCAGTGCCCGACATGACAACCCCAGAGGCAGCAGTGGGTGGGCAACTGGGTCCTGGGGCTGGGCTGTGGAGCGATGGAATCCCAGTCGGGAGTCTTCGGTTCCAGCAGGGGTGGTCACAGCAACAGCACCCCTGGCTGATGTGCAGGCAGCAAATGGCAGGGCACGTGGGCAGCAGGCAGCCAGGCAGCAGCAGATGGCAGGTGGGAGCATGCTCGGGGCTCTGGGGGGCAGTAGTTCGGCCTTCTGGGCAGGAGCGTGGTCTTCTATGTGCTTACGCGTGGCCAGCTTGATACGGAGTGATTTGGCACGTGAAAATTCTGCACGTCAGCGTGTAATTCGAGGAAAGGCCCTTAGCGCGTAAGCGCGTCAGCACGCATACGCGATTCCATTGGACCAAAGGCCCTTAGCGCGTATGCGCGTCTGTGACGTATCGCGCACGGGCGTTGCTTTTCGTGGGGTGCGGTGCGTGTGTTTTGCAGGCGTTGGGGTTCACACGCTATCACTTCACAGCGGGTGGGTGTTGGCTACGCGTTCTTCTACACGCAAGGCAGACGGGTGAGTGGTACCCTGCTCCCTCAGGCCCTATCGCGTGTGAAACCACCCGCAAGCCCCAGAAATACACGTACCCCGCTCCCCCAGGCATGATTGCTTGTAAAACCACCCACGAGCCCCTGTAATACATGCGCCCAGGCCAATCGCGTGTGGAACTTCTCGCGCACCTCTGAAATACACGCACCCAGGCCAATCGCGTGTGGAACTTCTCGCGCACCCCTGAAATACACGCGCCTAGGCCAATCGCGTGTGGAACTTCTCGCGCACCCCTGGAATACACGCGCCCAGGCCAATCGCGTGTGGAACTTCTCACGCACCCCTGGAATACACGCGCCCAGGCCATTCGCATGTGGAACTTCTCGCGCACCTCTGTAATACACGCACACGCTCCCCCAGGCCCAATCGCGTGTGGTACTTCTCGCGCACCTCTGAAATACACGCGCCCAGGCCAATCGCGTGTGGAACTTCACGCGCACCTCTGAAATACACGCACACGCTCCCCCAGGCCCAATCGCGTGTGGAACTTCTCGCGCACCTCTGAAATACACGTGCCCAGGCCAATCGCATGTGGAACTTCTCGCGCACCCCTGAAATACACGCGCCCAGGCCAATCGCGTGTGGAACTTCTCGCGCACCTCTGAAATACACGCACACGCTCCCCCAGGCCCGATCGCGTGTGGAACTTCTCGCGCACCCCTGAAATACACACACACGCTCCCCCAGGCCCGACCGCGTGTGAAACTTCTCGCGCACCTCTGAAATACACGCGCCCAGGCCAATCGCATGTGGAACTTCTCGTGCACCCCTGAAATACACGCACCCAGGCCAATCGCGTGTGGAACTTCTCGCGCACCTCTGAAATACACGCGCCCAGGCCAATGCGTGTGGAACTTCTCGCGCACCTCTGAAATACACGCGCCCAGGCCAATCGCGTGTGGAACTTCTCGCGCACCCCTGAAATACACGCGCCCAGGCCAATCGCGTGTGAGAAACTTCTCGCGCACCTCTGGAATACACACACACGCTCCCCCAGGCCCGATCGCGTGTGAAACTTCTCGCACACCTCTGAAATACACGCGCACGCTCCCACAGGCCCGATCGCGTGTGAAACTTCTCGCGCACCTCTGAAATACACGCACACGCTCCCCCAGGCCCGATCGCGTGTGAAACTTCTCACGCACCTCTGAGATACACGCACACGCTCCCCCAGGCCCGATCGCGTGTGGGCCTTCTCGCTCGTGTAGAACTTTGGCGCACATTTTTTTCCTAGGCAGGGACGCTACCGCCTGCTTTCGTGTGGCGGACATGTATGGGCCTGTGCGCGTCTTTGGCCTTGTGCTGTTTTTCCCTATTCGATTCCATGAATACGTGTTGTAGGCGAGCGTGTGGGCGTTCTGCGCACTTGCCTCCTGTACTTCCCCCGTGACGCCCACATTTTCACGAGTTGTTCCCCATTCTGCGTGACGCCCCGTGTTACGCCTACTTTTGTTATGTGCGCCGCGCTATGTGCGAAGTCG
Source organism: Ambystoma mexicanum (assembly GCF_040938575.1). Lineage (NCBI taxonomy): Eukaryota > Metazoa > Chordata > Amphibia > Caudata > Ambystomatidae > Ambystoma > Ambystoma mexicanum. Next base: position 778,652,028 of record NC_090931.1, read on the forward strand.
CTGTGGCCTTATCGCACAGCGTTCGATGACCTGTGTGCCAGCGTGCGCCAGCGTGCGCCAGCGTGCGCCAGCGTGCGCCGCGCACTTTTTCAGCGCACATCCCACATTTTGCACGTGTACGGACTTCCATGAATAGATGTGCAATGTTTTCTGTGCGATAATCGCACTTGCACTGCGATTTTTGCTATTTCACTGCGAATCGCACGTTTTCGCATGCGTGCGCCGTTTTTACTTAGATTCCACCTTAACATTCACAAAACAGGTAAATTCTCTAGCCTCCTCGACAACATACACATGTAAACTAATTTGAGCGGGCAAACACTTCCTCTCATCCAACAGTTGCATAACCCTAGCCTGAGCCCTCATCTTATCTAGACTAGACTACTGTAATGCACTTTACATCAGAGAAAATAAATATATTACCAACAAGATTCAGATACTCCAAAATAATGCCTTTAGAGCTGCACTTAGTATCTCTATGAAAGAACATATTACTGAAACTAGAAGAAAACACAAGTGGCTATCCACACTGGAGAAAATCAAACTGAAAACTTCCTCCCTCATCCATAAAAGCCTAAACAACAATGCACCACGTTATTTAATAGAAAGATTCTCCACAAAAATATCTACTAGACCAACGAGACTAGTTAACTCTAACTGACTTCAAGTGCCTCGCTTTAAGCTATCCACGATTGGGGGTACCAGTTTCCCAGTTAAAGCGGCCCAACTTTGGAACTCATTAACCACCACACTCAAAATGGATCAAACCTTTGCCAATTTTAGAAAAAATATGATCACCTGCCTCCTAGAGAATACTGACAAATGAACTTGTAGATCTCAACCCCACGTGTAAATAATTGTATATTTCTTCTACATATTGTTTGTTTATATTCTTCCTACCACTGCCTATGTATCATACACTAATAATTACTAGAATTGATGTCTGCCATTACTTGTAACCATATCCAGGATACTGTCGGTAATAATCCCAAACTGAAGCCCAGAAAAAGCAAAGCTGCCCAGGTCGACCATGGTCAATCTACTTTAAATGAATATCTTAAGCAAACGGCAGGGAAACTGGAAGAGCGCATCCAACACACAGAAAGAGCTATTGAAGTTGCTAGTCTACAATCTAGTGCACCCGGTGACAAAAGAATGCCCCCGCTACCCTCTCCAAACTCCTCCCTCCCTAGTCTCTCACAATGTCTTGAACTCTCATCGAACAATCACCCTCTGGAAATTGACACATTGGGCGCCGAAAGTGTGGGGACTCTCGTTGGAGGCACAATATATGGGGAAGTACAAGTAGTTGCCTCTATGGGCAGCTTGGTGGATAGTGGCCAGAACCCTCACCTCACTGCATCATTTAATGACTCCTTGGAGTCAGCTTCAAGTGACTTCAAAATCCTGGACGCGGTATTGGACAGAAAGCTTGCACCAGTCCTAGAAAAAATAGGGGCCCTTAAAACCTCTTTAAGCACAACCTTATGCATCATGGATGATCTAATAAGAGGTCTAAAAAAAGATATCACAGAAATTAAATAACTTGTTGTAGAACACATAGGGCCAGTGGCAACTAGGCCCGTTGTGGAAACCCCTGCACCCCACCTTCCAAACTCTTCAATTAAACTACATGGGGGTGGGACGGTGGCTCATAACCCTATAATCTCTGCTGTACCAACTGTGCTCCCAATACAGCACAACGCCGCGCTTCTGGAAGGCACTACTTGGAAGGGGTCTAAGAGCTGCCTGGAGGTCTCAGCTGTGGGCACACACAAGATTTTAAAGGAAAAATGTCCTACCAGTGAGCAAGTAGTACTCAATCTTCCTCCAGAGGCTGCCCCTTTGGTGGGAGTCATCACGGGACTCCCTCCCCTGGCCCTTGGCCAGGTGGAACCCACCTCCTCAGGTTTGCCTGGTATGAAGGTGAACCCTAGAAGCATTCTTATGGCTAGGAGGGTTTCCTGGGTGGGGAAGGAATCAAAATGGGCTGTGGGGGACTGTGTGGTGGTGTCTATGATTGCCTCAGCCATGCTTAACTATGTGGCTACCTCAATTAATCCTGAGTGGAGGGCCCACAACTCTTTCCTGCAAAATAATGACTTCTTTCCCTTAGGAGCATTTTACCCGGCAAACCCACCCTCATCAACACTGTGGTCCACCACTAAAACCTTGCACCCACGCGTGGCTCTGGAGGTTTCTGGGGGAGGCATCCAGATGGTATCAACAACGCCAGTGGCCATGGTAGATCTCACAAATAGCTACAAGGTCCTGGGTGAAATTGAAGAACTAGATTGACCAGCTGCCGAGGGGGAGGTGGGTCAGCCTAAGGATATTTCTGGAACAGGTGTTGTATTGGGGCAAAACCATCTCTCAAACGAATGGGCGCCCCCTCAGACATCCATGTCTTTTTTATCTTGGAACATTGCAGGTGCCTTGTCTAAGCTCTCGCAGAGGGAGACATCTGTCGCCCTGAGGGAATATGATATCATGTTCCTTCAGGAGACGTGGGCACTCTCCTCATTATGTTTTGATGGCTATGTTTCAGTATGTGTTCCAGCTGAGAAAGGAAGACGTGGGCGATGCTTTGGTGGTCTGGCAAACTTCGTGAAGGCGTCTCTAGCCTTAACATTGATAGTGAGAGAAACTAAGAATGGGAATGTGCAATGTATCACTGCACGCCCTGCTGGTGGCCGTCTTTTATTCTTGGTCCACTTTTATAATAGTCCACATATTACTTACAAAGGGTGCCCAGGTGCGTTGAGAGATTTGATTGAATCATATGGTAGCGATAATGGGAACCAGAGCTCATTGCTAATTCTGGCCGGTGACTTTAATGCGAAATTAGGGCCGGGGGTGCCGTCAGTAAACTTAGACGTTGGTGAAGAATTTGCTCACGGAGTAGCCCCTGCACAAATGGTGGGTGAAAGAATGTGTGCAAGGGGTTTGCAGTTTTGTGAGTGGTTCTTAGAGTGGGGGGTCTGGTCTTTGAATGGCCGTATAGGCATAGATCGGCCTGGTAAGCCAACTTTTGTCGGCACACAGGGATCCTCCACGATTGACTATTTTTGTCTTCACGTAAGAGATTGGCACCTAATTAAGGAGTTTGAGGTTCTTATGAACTTATGTATTGACCATCACGCACTGCGGTTGGTCTTGGAAATCGACTCACCAATGGTTCCAAATGTTAATTTTCCACTATTGGACCATTGTGGTCTTAATCCCCTGTGCAAATGGAGAATAAAATGGGCTAAAATGGATCCTGTGGACACACAGTCTTCCGTCTGTAAAGTGAATAGTGAGGAATGTATTCTTATTCTCTCAAATGGATACCCTCCAGCCCCATAATCTCAGCATCACAAAAAATATGGGACACTATGTAGAACATCTTTCAAAAGGATTTTAAAACGGGGAGAAAGAATCTGGAAACCTGGTTTGATGCACCCTGTCGGTCAGCACAGAAAAACCTTAAAGGCATTCTGGCTGCAAAAGATAACACGCGATGGGACATAATTGCTGCTTGGGCGCACTATAAAAGCGTCCTTGCTAAAAGGCAGTGCTACCTAGAAGAGCAAGCCTGGGAGGAATTTCTTCAGGCTTGTACAGTCACGAGACTCCAAAAAATGTTGGGAATTTGTGGCAAATGGGCCTCCCCATAAAAGATTGAAAACTTGCAAAGAGAACACTGTAAGTGCCCTGGCATGGTCCAACCATTTTAGCACTTTATATAAAGCTTCTCCATCTCCTAGCTATAATGGATCACATTGTTCTCCCTTGAGCCTAACAATCAAAGAGGTAGAGTTAGCTATTAGCAAACAACTCCCCAATCATGCTTCCGGACCGGATGCGATTCCCGCTGACATCTTTTGTAATGAAGTGGATTTGTGGGCCCCATTACTTGCTGAGTGCTTTAATGCATACCTGGCAGCCCTCTTTCCTATCGTCCGATCTCCCTTCTGGACACTTCATTAAAAACTTTTGGTAGGGCAGTCTTGGCATGGCTTGAACAATGGATCTCTGACTCGGGGGTACTTACAGAGACCCAATATGGTTTTCGTCCGGGCTTAGGAACTAGGGACCAGGCCCTGAATCTATATTTGGTGGGTGCTTCATCAATCTATGTTAGGGGTGAGCCACTATATTTGACTTTCATGGACCTGAGCACCGCATTTGATAAAGTGGACAGGGTGATGCTCTGGGCTGTGCTCAGGTCCATGGGCTGTCCGGAGGATTTGGTCAAGGTGCTTCAAATAATCCATAAAAATACATCAGACTGTGTGAGGTTTGGTGACCAGGGACAGTGTACAGCTTTCTTTGAGAACTTTTTGGGTGTTTGCCAGGGGTGTGTTGTGGCACCGGTACTGTTCGCCTTGTATATAAATGGCGTCTATCAGGCTCTTGTTAATTCCAATGCTGATTTTATTAGGATAGGGGGTGTACCCCCTTCCTGTCCTAGGCTATGCTGATGATATGTTTATCATAGCTCGTATCCCCATAGCCATGCAGCGCCTGGTGGATGTTTACGCTGAATTTGTGGCCACTCACAAACTCTCGGTGAACTCCAAAAAATCAGCTGTCATGGCTTGCAGGAGCACAGGCATCAGACACATCAAGTTGCAGAGGATATTGAGTAGTGGAGAACCTATTCCCAGGGTGACCAGTTTTGTATATTTGGGAGTTTGCTTTACTGAGAACTGGTGAGGGTTTGGTCATGTGGACAAACAATGCATGAGGATGAGACAGGCATTGGGGGGCTTGACACATTTTCAAAATGAATGCCTAGGGCATCCACTTAAGCTAATCCTCGAAGTCTATAGGGCACCAACCAAAACTGCCACTAATTATGGGGCCACATTGTGGGGCATGGAAAAGATCCAAAGTATTGAAAATGTTGAGAACACTTTTTTTAAAAAACTACTTGGGCTACCGCAGTCTTTGCCAAATGATGGCACCCATTTGTAACGGGTGCCCACACATTGGTGATGAATGGTTATTGGCCCCTCTCGCTCACTGGCTGGCATTATGGTCAAACCAGAAAGCCGTTCTTTCACGTAAAATTATAACAGCATTAGTGAATAGTCCGGCTGCAAAAAAAATACTGTGGCTCATCTACATTCAGAAATGTGTCCAGTCAGTTAAACTGTGCAAGCCTCATCTGTCCCCAGCCTTTTTGACTCTGTGTGTTGCAAGGGCCCATAAGCATTTGCTTAAAACCATCCTTAAATCAAACAGAGAGGCCTCTGCCTTTGGCATTCCCGCAAACAGGAGGCACGTTGTTCTAACCATTGCAGACACTATTCAGCCGTATTTGTTACATAGTGATAAACCTTATGACCGCTGGGCACCCACAAGAGTGCGATTTGATTGCCTATGGCTTGGGGCCCAAACTAAAAATTGCTCTCACAATGTACAATCTCTGGCTTACCCCTGCTGTTGGTGCCCTGTGGAGGACCTTTTGCATTTTATGCTGTTCTGCCCAACCTATACGGACTTAAGGAGGAAAACACTCTTGCCTTACTGAGGTCTGCTGTAATGTCTCAAGCTAGGCCTGTCTTTGTTATCTACTTTCAGCTGCCACACTGCCTGTGGCTTGAGGCTCGGTGGACTTTTTGAGAAAGGTCTGGCACCGGAGAACTAAAATCATCGCTCAAAATTTGACTGAACATTGATAAACTAATGATTACTCTGGTACCCCTTTGGAGGATATTAATTGGCATACACACACTCACTTATCTTATGTAATGTGTTTTTATCTTCGTGTCATGTATTTTTGTATTGTATTTTATTCTGCATTGCTGTTTATGGAAAATTTGTTTCCGAATAAACTTATTGATTGGAAAGATGCCTTTTCAAACTTCTGTGAAGGTGAATGGATCCACACAAGCAGGACAGAACCATATGTCAATGAAGAGGCTTATAAACAAGAACAACAAAAAACAATTGCCATAGACAGTAATGGTCGAGGGTATGAAATGGCAGGAGACACCATTATGGCAAAAGAAACCCTTATAGAATAAACGTCCCAAACAAACTTTCAACCAAATATTCCTTTCACCCAAACAAACCGTCCAGTGTACAAATGGACATGCAGCTCAATTTCTAACATACACCAACAATCCTTTAAATCTTTACGACAATTCCTCAATCACTATCTAAAACGAACAGACAAAAGTAAAAGGAAAACTTTTCAAACCATGGACTCTTGTCCAGTTCGCAGCCACACTGGAATTCGAGGACATTCATTAGCCTGCATTTTAGGAGCTAGTTGCAAAAGCACCTTCCAACACATCAAAATGTTAGCAACCCACAATTCTGCTATATGGAATCTTGTGCATAGACTATACTATGCAAAAAGCCCTGCTCTAGAACTTCAAAATTTAAATAACATTCTCCTATATGGAACAGCCAAAGAACTGCTTCAATAAATAGAGCACATCCAAAGTAAATACTTTGACGTAGAAAATTCGGTAACTTCAGAAAATATTACCAAAACCCTCACAAACACCAACATCCTAAGAAAGACATACAAAAAAGAAATAGCTACATTTCAAAACACATCTGCTGACATACCAGACGAAGTATGTGTCTGTTGTCTTAGAACTTTTTATTAAAACTTGTTATAAAAGTACATAAATAGTAGATATAGCCTACAAAACAGAGGAAAATGAAGAATTCCGATGGTTCCAATTAGCTTCATATCTAACAGCAGAAACTAAATACAAAATAACAGACCCCTCAATAGTTTGCACATACTATAACACAAAGCTTTACAATTTTTTTTAAAATGTATTTTGATATAGCTGTAAACATACAGCCTTTCAAAAATAAACATCACACAATATAAACATAGAATAAAATACAAAATACAAAGTCTAACAAAATACAGTTAGTAACATATGAAAACTTAGTTCATAGTAAAAGAGAAATGTCATTTTTTTTCAAAGCAACATATATCACCTATTAGCTATTAGCTATTCACCGCAATATTACAACTCTACACAATTCATAACCTGTTAGATTCATACAAGAGAATGTTTGTGGATAATCTTCTATGATCCCTTGATCCCATCAGTTTTCTAATATGCAATCTTTTCAATATGCATGATGCCAATTTGCCCAGAAATATTTGTGTTACAATTCAACAGTTTTGTTGCATACTCTTCTCAAAACAATTATTTGATATGCTGTAACATTTTATAGTCATTGATGTCAGTCTGGTTCATCAAACTTAAAGATTCAATAAACAATAAGACCACAATATTCATTTTAGCTGATCGACTATTATACAAAATGTTCCAAAAACTTTCTTGGTTCAGCATAATGTAACCCTCAAAGATATGTTTAAACAGTTGACGTCTTTGCCCAGCTAAAGCTGGACATTCAGAAATTAAATGTTTCAATGTCTCTATTTCTGATGGTACAAGGCAGAATCTACAACTGTCCTTTAGTGTACTTTTTCTCATAAAGCGAACTTCATTCGTAAGGCAAATATTCAATCTGATTCTCATATATGCAAATCTATTCTTGGGATCCGGAAACTTAACCAAATATTTTTCAACAGCATGGAGTTCTTTAATTGCGAAAGCTTGATGTTTTAACGCTCTCAATTTCATGCAAGAATCTCTGGTTTGGATCCAATCATTCAGCCACAATTTCTTTTTAGCTCTTTCAGGATTATTGATAAGGAGGTCACCATCAATACCGTCCTTCTCCATCAATAATTTTATCCAATTTCGCCATCTCAGAATTTTGGGGTTTGTTGATTCCAACATATAGTTCCCCATGATGTACATTATACCATTTTCCTTGACGACCATCAGATATTTCCGATACAAACTCATAACTTTCCATGTATAGATTGCGTTCAAAGATACTAACCCCATTTCATGTCTAATTAGACAAACTGATGCAGACATTGGTAAACCACAAATTTTCTTCCAGAACTGGCCTTCCAATTTTATCCAAACTTTCTCCGGGACAATACCTCTAGTTTCGGCCGCATAGATTATTATGGGGGTGAATTTCTGCTTAAAAAATATTATAGCCAGCCGGCAGTATTGAGAATTTCCCAAATTTGGCCTGTATAATTTTTGTCTGAGCTATGCCTGTAATCACTTTTGATTCCAATTCTCTGTGATATGGTTTGCCATGCAGATCATTACTGAAGATTAATCCCAGATACCTGTATTCGGATACAATTTCAATATTTGCATTTTGTATATACCATGTTTTAAATTTAGAAATCCCTTTTTCGAGGCAAGTATCATAATTTTGCATTTTGCTTGATTAATTTTCAACAAATTTGCATCAACATATTTACTCAAGCATGACAAGAGGGCTTGCAGGCCCCCTGGTGTCTTAGCTAGCAACACAGGGTCATCAGCATAGAACAATTAGGGGACCATATAGCCACCAATACGGGGTGCATCAGATCTGGTGTTCATAAACTCTGTTGCACCGCCGACATGAAAAAGTTGAACAGCGTACTAGCCAGTATGCACCCCTGTTTTAGTCCACAAAAAGTCTCAATTGGGTCTGATAGTGTGCCGTCTAATGCTAATCTAATTTGAACCATGGTTTTGGAATGCAATTCATTTATCCAGAACACCAAGTAGTTAGGGCAATTTGCATCTTTCAACTTATTTATTAAAAAGTTTCCTACAGACTGAGTCGAAAGCAGCCTGGAAGTCAATAAAGGCCATATAAACCAACTGCCCCTTTTGCTGTTCTTGATCCTTTATGACTTCCAGGATGTGAAGATTAATTGCTGTCTCCATACCCGGCATAAAGCCAGTTTGGTTTGGGTCTCTCGTTCCGGTTACATCCAGTCACTTATTAAGATCCCTTAATAGGAGTCTAGCAAATATTTTACTCGGTATATCCAAAAAGGATATAGGTCTGTAATTCACTGGATTGGCATTATCCCCCTTTTTATGAATGGGGATAGTAATAGATTTTCTCCATGAACCAGGAATACACAGTGTTGTAACAATTTGTTTAAATATAGTAACAAGAATTTGGTCCCAAGCAATAGGATTTTTTTTAATCATAAAATTGGATAGTCCATCAGGACCAGGGGCACGGGATGTTGATAACTTTGAGATGAATAGTAGTATATCATCAACTTCGAAAACGAGATCTCTTTTTTTTCCCTCCACTCCAAAACGTCCTCGTATCTATTAATTTTTGTGTCAGCATATAAGGATTTATAAAAGGCCGCCCATACTTCTTGGGGAATCGGTTTCATTTGACTCATCATCTGAATTTTACTTTGCGTATGTTGTAAATGTGACCAAATTTTGGCCGAGCTCTTGGATTGTAAACTCACTAGCATGCTCTCTGCATCCTGCTGGTACGTATGAGCTTTCCTTGCTTTTATCCAATTTTTATATTTGCATTTTAAGGTGTTCAATTGGATCACTCGATCAGGAGGACCTACCTTGAGGAGATGCCTTTTATCAGATCTAAATTGAGTTTTGCGAAGGGCAACCTCATGATCGTATGTGTGTAATGTGTTGGAACCTGCTGTATTAATCTTATTTTTTTTTTTACTATTCACATTTGCATTTCTTCAACATAGGAAGGCAACATATCAGGGCCAGAATACAAGTTGTTATTCGAGGACCAAATAAGATTTTTATTTAAAGTCTCCAAGGAGAGGAGGGTCCAATAAAATCTATTTTGAGCGGTGTTCATAGTCATATTACATGCTAAGGAGGACTCATGTGTTTAGTTTCTACATTCAAAGACCATTGAGTGGATTGAATGTCGTGATCACTTATTTTCTGAGACTATTTGGAACTCGGTTATGTAGGTAAACAGACCTCTATCAACAAAGGTATAGTCAATCAGAGCAGCTTGAGTGCCTCTATGCCATGTGGTTTGAGGAGGCATGTCTCCTTTTTTAGCTCTATTTAGTCTCAGGAACTGCCACTCATCCATGAATGCATTCCATCTAATGGCTGCTGGAGTTAATGATTTCCCCACTTGAACTATACAGGTTAGATTTAAGTCACCTGTAATTATTACATGACCACAACTCGGGTCCAGTATTGTTAATTTCAATAGGTCATCAATGGCATCAAAAAGATCATTATCATTTATTGCAGCATGGTTCCAATAGATGTTTATTAAACCAATGCTTGTTGACTTGAAATTTATTTTCACCATCTGGAGAAAGCTATTTGGGGAGAGCCATGGCTCAATTTGCATAATTGGTGAAATTTTGATAGCTACCATAAGACCGGCCATGTGTCTACCCCTGACTGGCACAATAGCAGGAACCAGTAATACCGTATGTTTATCCCAGATAGGCGCAGTAGAGAGCCATATTTCTTGAAACGCCAGTATGTCATACTTCATTAACAAGCTGTCTTTGGACTTTGTAATATGTTTAAAGCCTCTTGTATTCCAAGAAGCTAACGAGAGGGTACTCAAATTAGGGTCTAGTTAGTTTTTATTCATTCTTGTTTCTCTACCATCTATCATTGATCCATCGACTCTTGTCAATTCCGCTTGTGGGTTTAAACTCTGGTTCTTAGTATATACATTAGATCTGGAGAGATACTGGAATTCAACAGGAGAAAACCTAGCTCATATAGGTCAGCTCTCGCCTGCCACACAGCATTTTTTAACAAAACCTGATTTCATCCATAGTTTTACTATAGATAAATCACTTCTGTGGACAAACTCTATCTGATCTATGTCCCCCGAGCATATCCCCTCAAGAGCTGGAACATCTGCAAATATGTTCATCACTGATTGTCTGTTCAGGTCCAAACTGTGAAAGGGGTGGGGGCGACACTGCATCGTCAAGGAGTTAGAGATCATATCTCTCGACGGGTGCGATAACCAGCTTTAGTCGCATAATTCACCTTAGACTGGATCTGAAATTGAGATTGCTTGGCGTTGTTTGTAAAGGGTGTTTGGGCAGTGTTATTTACAGCATTAGATCCTTGAATCTCTTGTTTATTTGCTTGAGCAATAATTCTTTTTAAAGGTTTCTCTAATTCTGCTCTCCGTTCACTCATTGAAATTACCTTCTGCTGGCTCAACTCTGCTGTGCCGCACCGTACTTCCCCCTCGCAGGTCCATTCTGGTTGCTGTCCCGGTATCATTCTAACAGAGGGATTTGGATAACTGGTTTGCTGACTCGGCAGCAATTTAACAGTGACGTTTGGCTCAATATTGACATTCAATCTGTTTTGTTCACTTTGTGCACTTTCTGGTGCAACTTCCTTTTGCCAATAGGACTAGATTGTCCAAGGGCTAATACGCCATTGGCATAGATTGTGCCTGGCGACCTTGCCCTGCTTTTAGTAGTAGCACATTGCGATATTTATTGGCAATGGCCGTACGAGCCAAAGCAGTGGCAGATTTAGGCATTGTTAGTGAATGGATGAACTGACGAGTGCCTGTGATCTTGGAATTTGCTACGGTCAGGACATTTTTTGGCTTCTTTGTTACAGGTTTGAAAGTAGTGTTCATTTTTTTCTTTTTCATATCAAAGATGTTATAGGGGAGCGCGTTACTACCCCCAGGTACCTCTGGTACGGATTGAACCACATTGCTCTTTTGTATATGATTCTGGCAGTGTATAATAGGCATTTCCAAGTTCTTAGATTTAGCTTTCTTTTTTTTGGTACATGACGCTCCTGCTTTACATTCATCATTTTTATCTGGGACAGTACTTGTTGGCAAATTTTCCACACACTTTTCTTTATGAGGTTCAGAGGAGAGAGGTTTATTAACTAGATCAATATGGCTTCCCCCTTTTTTTTGCACCCAATTGCAATAACGCCTGTTGATTTTGCGTGCAATCAATTAGTAGTATGTCATCCTGATCTATTTTTAACTCCTCAGTCCTCATATTTGATTCCAACATAGGTCTATTCACTGAATTGTTTTGTTTTTTTACAACATACACAATGCTATTCACTGATTTATTCCCCTGCAACAGTTGAACCAGCAACATATGCTGATCATTTATTTTTGTGCCCAGGGTGTCATATAGATGGGTGAGTGAGAACAGTGCAGCATTCATTGTCTGTAAAGATGTTTCCAGACCTATTACATACTTCCCTGGTATGGCTTGTGTTTTCTCAGTAGGAGTAGAGTGATTTCGACGAGGAGTCGGGTAAGCAAAAGAGCAAGACACTACCGAAGACACATTTGCCATTGGGGAAAACATTATAGGCGATTGATATAGTTCTCGCCTATTTAAACTTACATCCAAATCATGGATGTTAGTATTAGATTTCTTTCTCGGTGAGCTAGCCATGCTGCTATCATGGACCTTTTCTATTGACACAACATCCATATCCCCACTTTCTACAGTAGTAGCAGGCAGAATCATTTCAATCACCTTTTTAATATGATCGTGAGTAATTTTTGAAACTGGCGAGATTAATATCACATCTTTGGGGACTTCCCCTTCCCCCATCCAGTCTTGTTGCTGGCCAACTACAGTGAGGACTCCCGCTGCAATTAGCGAGTCGGGCATAGAAGCAACCAAAGGGACCTCATCTCCCTCAATATCAAAGCAAGGGGGACCCTGCTTGGTTGAGTCACCACTGTGACCAATTGGCTGAGCTTTTTCACAACCCTCCCCTGCTTTCCCCCCAGGCGCACAACATTTTCTTATATCTGCCATTACTGAGCATGCTCGTATATTAGAGGCAGATTTACTAGCTTGCGCTAGATTTATTGTTCTCGAGGACAACTTAGGCGTGCAAATGGCCTCCTGAGAGCAAACATTAATGCCCTCTTGCGCGGCCATACCCGTTCGCAATGTCATTACCATTTCGCTATTTCAGCTTGAATCAGCAGATTGCACAAGTCTGCCAGAAAATATCACAACACTAAACACTGTAGCGTAACCCCGCACTCTCAGCAGTCAAACCACCAGCGGGCAACACGCCAAGGCTGCATCCCTTCAACTGCTGAAATCGCTAATTAAACAGCTGCAGGTAAAGTCACAAAAATGAACGTTCACAAACGAACACGGGTATCCCTTCACACCCGCTGATCTTCGCAAGAGTGTACAGCGATAACTCACACACTGGCGTTCAAATTCCACCCCAAGCAACAGACACTCAGAAACTGAATATATGACGTTCAACATAAACCAGTCACCAATACTTCAAAATGGTAAAATGTTTTAACCCAACGCCCACAGACCCACAGCCAGCAGACAGCCGACAGCACTTTTCAAAGGCATTTCCTCCAAATGCGCGCATGCCAGATGCGTGCACGCCAAATGCGCGGGGGTCGTTCTTTTTAGGGATTCTGGGAGAAAGGGGAGGAGCTTATGATCGTATCTCTGTAAATAAGTAGAATAATGATATATAATATATAGATTACACTTCTTTCAGTGTTGTATAGAGATTGTATGAAAGTCTTGTCTTTCTCTGTATCTTTACCCAGTCTGTAGTAGCGGATTAAATGATTTCCTCAAGTCCACGTAAAACAGGCATTCAGTGACCTCCTTAGCCAACAGCACTTCGCAAAGGCACTTCCGCCAAATGCGCGTGTGCCAAATGCACATGGGTCGTTCTTTTTAGGGATTCTGGGAGAAAGGGGAGGAGCTTATGCTCGTATCTCCAGTCTGTAGTAGTGGATTCAATGATTTCCTCAATTCCACATAAAACGGGCATTCAGTGACCTCTTTAGCTGACAGCACTTCTCAAAGGCACTTCCTCCAAAGCTTTACAATAACAAAATACCATCACGTGCTATCACTTATAACTTAGAAATATTCCCACTTCCAAATGCTCTCCAACAACTTAACTTGTATGAGAGCATTATAATCCAAATAGTACACCCATTTCTAGCTATGATACGCCTTCAACCAAAATCAGCCAAATTACCTCCATTCGAGTTACTAAAGGGCATCTGTGGCAAAGTAGTATATTTGCCATTAGATCTGAAAGAACATGTAGAAACTCTAGGAGTACAATGACCAATAGATCGATCTTTGATTGAGCTAGTTAATGGTGTACCAACAAAAGACAACATTTTCGCAACAACTAGTCACCTTAAACCAAGTTAGACAAGCCCTACGATATCTTAAAGAAAACAGTGAATACTACAAAGATATAAACTTGGAAAAAAACATAAGAGAAATCACCCAAATAATTCAAGATTTACGAGCAACTGGCCATTTTGAACGTGTAGATGCTGTTACTGCAGCCAACATTTTAAACCAGTATACAATTCACCCACTACATTCCAAAGACACCATTGAAGATGCATTAGAAACATATCAAATGCGTCAAGCCAAAGGAAACCCCAATCAGCAAATGGGTCAAGTGTAGAAGCACGCTCTTTTTTTCTTCTCTTTCCTACAAGAAAAGGAGGAAGATATGAAAGGTCCACACAAATGAGTGCATCAGAATATTGCTCTTTATGAATGTATTCTGAAGACACCAGATTCAGACAAAATGTAGAAAACATTTTTCACCTCCTGTTCGAAAGTGAACTAGCAACTTGCACACACATTAAAAACGGGCTCTCATTTTTTAAACATGTCCGCTAGGCAACTGCTTCATAAGATAAAAGACAAAGATTAAGTTTTGCAGTCAAGTATCACAAATATCTTGGCCAACAGGCATCGTACAAAAGAATACTGGTTCTGACATCACGCTGAGGTATGTCATATGCTAAGGAACCTAGGCCCACCCACAGGGTTTGTTACTTTAAGTTGTGCAGAGTATGCATGGGATGACTTGCACAACTTCGTACGCACTGCAAACCAAAATAAAGAGGCAATAGATATAAAAGACCAGGGGAACTGTGTTCTCTTGACCCTGTCAATGTATCAAGGTACTTTCACCATCGCTTCATTACTATGCTGCACTTAAATACCCCCCTGCTCGAAGAAGTACAACACTTCTTTTGGAAAAAAGAATATCAACCCAGAGGAGCACCAAACATTCACATGCTTTTGTGGTTAAAAGATGCTCCCAAATTTGGCAATGACAGTGATGCCACTGTTTTAAAGTTTATTGAAAAATACATTACCTGCGACATCCCTTCAGAAACCACAGATAGTGACCTATGTACACAAATCATACGCTTCAAAACACATGAGTGTGGCAAATACTGCTGACATAGATATAAAAGCAAAGGTAAATACTATACCAAATGTTTCTTTGTCTTCTCCAGACCAGTTTGCAAAAAAGGACAAGTAAATTGCTTCATGTCTACTGTTAGACAGTGTAAAAGCCAAATCCCCTAAAAACACATACAACATTAAAAGGGACAAAATATCCAGTACATCAATGATTACAATGTAATCATTGTCCTCTTGCGGAATGCAAGCATAGACATGCAATACATTGCAGACAATTCCACTTCAGTTGCAAGATATGTCACAGCCTATCTCACCAAAGCTGAGAAAACAGAGATAAAAGACCTCTGGGATAACATATCATCTGTCAAAAAACTGTCACAAAAATTGTACAGCTTTGGTATAAACATGCTCTCCCATGGAGAACGTTTAACAGGTACAGCCTTATATGGCAAATCTGAACACATTGTCTGGCTAAACCTTGGTCCAGCTTCATCCTGAAAAAGAGTACTAAAATCCTACCAAGAGATAGAAACAATAGCCACAAATGATCCCAACAGCCAGGACATTTAATAAAACAATGTCATTGACACATACTACCCAAACAGAAGTACTGCTTTGGAAAACATGTGCCTGTACGACATAGCCCAAAACTACTGCTACAAAAACAATGTCACACCAGATGAGACAACTGGCAAAATATCCAGTCTCAACTTGTGAAGGAAAACTAGTAAAACTTACCAAACCCAACCTAATTAATCATATAAAGTTATCATTTAATTTTCCACAACATAGAGAACTGTATTGTATGGCCCTAATACAACTTTTAAACCTTGGAGGAAAGAAAGAGAATTATTAGGTGACTATGGCTCATTTGAAACTGCATTCAAAGCAAATGAAAGCAGTATAAGAAATTTCAATTTCAAACAATACAAAGAAATGTTGGACATTGAACGTCAACAAGAGGAAGGAATTGAAGCTCAATTAGATAAAGACACTCTTGATGGCAGTCAACCCTCCCTTAGAGGAAGCTAAGAACCACTGTGAGAAACCTGAAGGTGTGTGACTAGCTAGTCCCCAGGGATCTGTCATCCAGGTGGCCAGGACATGACCATCGCTATTGGATCATGCTCCTGGGGTGGACCAGTGAGGGAGGATCACCTGGATCAGGGGCCCTTGGGGAGAGGGAGTGGGACACAGACGGGTGAGATGCGGTATCCCCCTATTTTCAACACCTTTTCCCATCCTACCATGTAGGATATTCCAAAACACTGCCTCCTTTTTCCTGCATGAACACTTTTGCACACCACGAAACACAGCGGACTAACACCAGAGCCGTTTAAAAGGTGGAGCACAAGAGCACAGGACGAGCAAGCCAGACTGCACAACATGAGAGCTAACTCAGCATGGCAGTTCAAGAGGAGGAGAAAGACGGCGCAGACCGAGAGGGTGACAAGGAGAGAAGCAACCTTGCCCTTTCCGACCAAGTCCTGTGAAACCTCCACAGAAGGAAATGCAAGACCACGGACAATGGCCAGTGTGTGTTGTAGCAGATGTCTACGCTACCCAAGACCCTCCTCCGCTGATAACCAAGCCGGGGAAAGACACTGGTCTCTGTGGTACCAACCTTGACTCGAAGAGAAAGAACCAAAGAAAGGCAAGCGGTTCATCACAACCGGTGATTCAAGAGGAGTGTTGATAAGAAACCGAACTGTGTTGAACAAAAAGTAGCCAACTGCAAATTTGAACATTGAAAAGCATAAAGATACTATTGACGGAAGACCAGCAGCAGAGGAGTCCGGCACCATGTGGGTGCTCATGCAGAAAACTCTTGCTCATTACCCGATGATAGACCCTACCATAATCAGAAGGCCTCTGGAAAAGGCGACAAGTGGTCAAAGTGGTCATACAGGGGTCTTGTAAAATCCTCTGTACCGTTGAAAGTCTTTGACCGACAGATGATTGGGAAGCTAAGGGAAAAGAATCCTACTTGGTAAAGTGAGCACATGAACAGTGTGTTGCAAAGGTTGCAAAGAGTGAACCCAATCGAGGAATATCCACACTGATTTGTTTGAAAAGTCATTAAGATTCGTGAATACAAGAAGTATTGCAAGACCAGGAGAAGTAAACTGTTCCCCCTTGTCATTTGGTATCCAAGCCTGGCCGAGGGAGATCCCCTATCCCCCACTATTTCTGTAATTAGCTGTAAGGAACGGCAATAGGCTTTTTTTTAGTATAGGCCTGTTTATTTGACATGACGCGACAAGGACCGCCTTATTTTTCATTTGATGGTCGAAGCTTGCTCCGATCTTAGATTTAGGATTAGGTTAGGTGTTTTTCCACCCTGCATTTACAGTTTACTAAACATCCTTGAACTGTGATCACTTGTGTCTGTCTTGACTGTTGCCACCATGAGTTCCTTACACCACTTGGAGAAACACTCATTCTAAATGAAGTATAAATAGCCATGACAGAGGTAGAACATACCATTTGTCAATATAAACAATCTGAAGTAGACTTGACAGTGCTCAAATCACAGCTAAATGATGAACAACTCACCATTGATCTAGAAGTCACTAAATAAATTGAACATGGTTTTAAACATGAAACTAAAACATGTAGCTTTAAAAATTATAAACCTCTGCTCCTGTATGTTAGTGGTGAAGCTGGTTCTGGTAAAACATTCCTAATTAAAATAATCAGCACCTTTCTGTTAAGTGACTTCAATTCAGCAATCCCACTAAGTCAGTGCCTCGTCTGGGACGCCCAAGGGAAGCCCTTATTTATATATTTTTATGACAAGTTATACTCTGAATGATAAACCCTTATATAACGCTCCTCTCTTTGAATCCCCCTGACCTCACTGAGCCAAGAAGTAGGTTTGTTTTGCAATTTAAAAGATTTATTGGAAAAATTAAACAATATATATATATTACACTTTTATAATAAATTAATATTTGATATCACACTTAAGAATATGATGTTGATCAACAATGGATAATCTTACACTAGCACACTTATTTTATTACTTAGGAGTTGGTATGGAAAGAACAAGGTAGCTGAGAATGCTTTATGGTTTCAAGGAGATGCAAAGATGAATAAAATGCCGTACAGAAATAAACTTGATATGATTTCAGCAAAAGATAATATCATCACTTTTTCTCTGACAGTTCACCCCCTCTCCCCCTATGCAATGTAAGGAGATGGAAGTAACACACACAGTCTTCAGGAATACAATCACAGTACAATACAAATTCAGTTCCCCCCTAGCAAGCTTATAGCACCAGGGATGATTTTGAAACTGAGGCAAAATACTTTAAATGTGGTTTGCAAAGAAGGGAAAGATATGCTAAAAATGATTTTTAATTCCCTATAAGAGATTCAGGGTGGGTGATAGCCACTTTAAATTAGTTCAGGATCACTTTAGCAATGCTCTATGAATGACTGTCAGGTTGCAAACGAATTTCAGCAAAGGAAAGCAAGAAGCTGCTATTTTGACAAGTGAAGAAATTTGAGCCAAATCCCAAATCGCGGCCCTTTTTCCGAGTGCGTCGAGCGCGATTACGGAAAAAGTATAATGAATCAGTTCGGGGTTCGGAAAGCCTAGAATCTTAGCTTTAAAATGAAAGTTAAATCTCGCTTCTAGCACAAACGGTTCAAGAAATACAGACTATTTCGTGAAGGTAGATTTTCAGAAATGAAATAATGATTCAAAATGGCAAAATGACACTTTTACAGGTTTAAAATCTGAGAAGAGACACACGATTCCTATGATGCAGTTCTGGACAGGTTCAAATGTTTTGAATCAGATTATTTTAAGCTAAGAGATTGGTTTTGCACAGTTCTGGCTAAGACCTCACACTATGAAATTGAAATAGGCCGTCAGGGTCTGGTCAGGTTGGGACTGGACTCCAGGCGGTTGGTTCTGAAGTCACAGCTATCTGGGTCAGCTCTGCTCTGCTGGTCTGGATCTCTGGTTCTGCTCACAGCGATCTGGTCTGGTCTTTCTGCATACAGCACTGCTTTCTGGGTACTGATTCTGTTCTGGATTCTGGAGTTCTCCGTCAGCGTGCTGCGCAGGAATTCAGTTGAAGGTTGGAAAATGAATGTCCCTGTCTGGCTTCCAGTGGCTCTTTTTATGTCTTTTGGGAATGGGTGTGGATGCTAACTTTCTTTGCCCAACCCACTCACGATTTGATAGGTCAAGGATTTCTCTTTGACCTGATTTGAGAAGGGAGCAGTGAGTCAGAGTGAGTCAGAGTCTTACAGTCTATTGAAGAAATGCCCCTTTGCTTTTACTTAGAAAATGAATTTTTCATAACTAACAGGTTTCCCAGATCCACACGTCGTTGACATTACATGTACGTATCATATATCACATAAGGTAGTTTCTGTTCCAACTCTGATGTTTCTAAGAGCTTGGATTAAGAAATGACAACATTTTGCGCTTTTTGGTTGGTTTTCCAATATTGGATTTTTACCAAAAATTACATAAATGTACACCATCTCTCCAGTAAATTTTCATTTTTCTAGCGTGAACCCCGTGTCTGCAATCTCCATAATTCATGGGGTTTTGCCTCAGAACGTGGTACAGAGTTCTAACACCTCTTAAAATGTGCACAGAAAAATCACAAGAATAATGATATTAATTATATAATTTTGACAAGTCCGTACTATGAATTATCCATCTTTTTAAAATTATGCTCTGGCCCAGAGGGGTGTGGTTTCCCAAAGCGCATGGTGGAATTTCTGGTTTGTCCACTTCCTCCAACTCAAGTTGCTCACAGAGGCACTGCCCCTCCCCGTTTCTCTCAAGAGGAAGCCATTTACGACCCCTCCTAATTTAACATTTGCCTGAGCCAAGGAAGGCTCATTGTTCAGTTTCCTGCAGTCCCCAGCTGCTCCTCCCCTAATCCAATAAGAGAGGTGTCATCTCCCTTTGGTGAGGGCAGGAGAATGCAGGCCAGGCCTGGGAGGAGTGGCTGAGCAAGTTTCAACTCCTGTCGGGGGTAGTTGCCAGGCAGAATTCAATCTCTTTAAGCCAGGCTTCAGCTAAATGTCACTTTTGTTCCCAGTTTTTCTGCATCCAAATCAAACTTACAATTTTTACACATGCAGCTAGAATGCTGATGCTAAGTTCAAAACTATGACATTTAACAGTTGCAAACTATGTGACACTCAACAGTAGGTCACTCATTTATTTTAAACATTTCGATTTTAGTGGCTTTAAGTCCAATTTCACTTCAGCTGCTGACATCCACAGCTCAGCCAGTTTCATTATGAACATTATTTTGGGCTCTTTCTCTTTCCAGATTTTGTATGCACACAAGTCTACCTTCTGCCAAATGTCTGCTGGTGTTCATTGAGATTTTTGAATATCTTGCAATGTTTAAATAGGCATTTTTAGCTTGCATTTCAGAGAAACAAAGGTGATTTCAAAGCGCTTTTTGAGCCACCGGCACTACGGTTTTTCTTTGGCACACATTTCACTCATGGCACTCCTGGCCCATCACGCTCGCACTGGTGGGTGGTAGGTCAGGTCACCATTTTGGTGTGCGCTAAAACTGCACGGTTTTCCTGAATTCTGGCGCAACGTGGCCTTTTCGGCCATCTTGGATTTTCTAAGCCCACAGCACCAACTGTTGCAGCATAATAGTCCAAATGTGGGTCAGGACACCCAACATTTCTACAAACCTTAACTAACAACAACCTTTTGGCTGTTGTAACAGCCCCCACAGGTTTAGCTGCCTACAACATAGGAGGTGTAACATTACACTGACTACTCTTCCCTCAAGTCGAACACCAAAATAAATTAGAATACTACAAATTATCAGCAGAGCCTGCTACTGAAGTATGCTAAATTTGCTTATTTGTGTATATTCAATCTCTGCCACTTAAATATGTTTTCCAGACTTTTTCCCCAGCCCGCTGTCCGCGGACACCGGCGGCTGTCCGTGGATCTTACATGATGGCCATTTCTAAAAATATGACGCATCTCAAGTTTGTCACCATCCAACCAGCTGGTGCGTCCGATGTCCCTGGACATCACGCCGCGCCCTTATTGGTCCATGGGGGTGTCCACGGACCAAATAGGGAAGTGAGTCTGCGAACTGGACCAAGATATCACTCATTTTATTTTACCTACTTTTTGGCCATTTAAAAAAAACTGCTGGACGGATTTACACCAATTTTACAAAAGCACGCTTTCAGGAAGAAGCTGCTGCTCCTGGCACAAATTTGGTGAAAATTCATACAGCAGTTTGGACTGTAGGCGTGATCACAATTTTTTTTCAATTGCTTCTAGGGGAAAAACCACAGATTTTGGGACCTCTTCCTATAACTTTGACCCCATGCACGAAACCTCACCAAACTTCACAGAAATAATCTGACTGGGCCATATACACACAGTTTTGGTGAGGATTCGTCTGGGGGGGCGGAGTTATAAGCCACCCAAAAAGTGCTCTTCCTATGGGTTAACCAACTTAGCCATAACTACAGGATTGCTACCGCAGGCACCGTAATATATATATATATATATATATATATATATATATATATATATATACATATATATATATATATATATATATATATATATATATATATATATATATGAAAAAGGAAGCAAACAGGGACCGCATGGTCCTGTCTCTTAGGAAGCTGCACTCACATCACCAACGAAATCCCAAAAATATCCTGCAACAGTAGCTTGTCCAAAGATCCAACCAGGGAAAACCAACAGCGAACGACTGCACTGCAACGGTTTTCTTTTTTTAAAAATTCAAATTTTATTTCAATACATTTTACAATAGAAAACGGCTTCCTAGTAGCAGGGAGGCTAGCTAACGCGTTTCGCCACACACCTGTGGCTTGTTCACAGTAACTCTGCCCTGTTCTGGGAGTTCTTTTAACCCATGACACATCAATAAACACAGGAAAGGTGACTAACACAGATGCTAGTATTTACATTCCGCCATTTTAGAAAGTGCAAAGTGCAAAATATTTCATACTGCCATTATGGATAATATTCATATGGACCTCTATTACAATTTGCAAGAGAATCTCTAACTGATATGCAATAGATGTTAGATTACAATTTCATCAAAGATATATATTTTTTTGATAATTTAAAATTGCCGTGCGGCGAACATGGATAATTCGGGCCATAATATATACGTCGTAGTGACGCTACGCATAATGGTATAGACATAAATAAAATCCTGTAGCCATTACATCAAGAAAAAAGGCAATTATGTGACGTTTTGTAGTCCTATATGCAGAAACAATTTTCTAATAAAGTGCTAGTGCTTAGTGCAAAACCTTCTAGCAGCATAATGCGATGACTATAATGATGTTATGGTCATCAATGAAAGTGCAAGTGCTTAACTAAAACCAAAATTTCTGCATAGCACCACATTGGTGCAGACATTATAGCAGCAGAATGCGATGACCAGAGATATTTAACATAGTCATCAGTTAAAGTGCAAGTGCTTTACTAAAACCAAGTTTCTGCATAACACCATATTATCCTTAATAGACTAGAGCTCGACAAACGTCTCATATGGCCACAATTAAGTCACCATGAGGGATGTATGTTGGCATATGTAATAAATAACATAAAAATACATTTTAATTCAAATATTCAATTGCAGGCTGTGTAAAGAGGTGTCATCTGGGAAAAGAAATATAAGGTTAAAATATGAAACCACCCACAAAAAACCATTGTGGGAAGGAAGGCAAAGAAAGGAGAAACCAATTCAGAAAAAGGAAATAGTCAACATGAAGGTTTTAAACACGAACAGGAGGTTTCACTGACCCATTGAGCACAAATCTAATGATAATAGACCAGCAAGCCAATTTAATGGCTGGTTTAACCTAGACTACATGGAGAGGGAATGTTCATACTGAGCTTGATGAATCATAGTATGGGGAACAATTTATCATATCTTAAGTTCCCAAAAAGGTATACAGTTCCTCATCCACGTTATGGCCCGTCGGGTTTTTGCTCTCAAAGTCTATGATGTATCTAGTCTCCTCCTGTCGTAGTAGTTTTTCATTATTGCCTCCTCTCGGGCCGCTGGTAATTTTATGGACACCAAAGAACCTCAGAGTACTAGGATCTCCATTGTGAAACTCTGTAAAGTGTTTGAACATGGGATATGCATGGTCCTTATTGACGATTGCTCTGATGTGTTGCAAAGTACGTATTTTTAATTTGCACTTGGTGCTGCCCACGTACCATTTTAGGCAGGGGCACTTCAGGACATATACCACAAATTCTGATTCACAGGTAATTTTGCTTGTGATCTGTATTTCTGTCAGCAGAATTGGATGAGTATAACTCTTGCAGTTGGACGCATATTTACATGCTTTGCATTTGTGACATTTGTAAAAGCCTTTTTGTCCGCCTGCAAGCCAGTTACTGCTTGTGGATGTCTTTTCAGAAGCCATATAACTTTGGACCACTAAGTCTTTAATGGCCACACTCTTACGAAAAGTAATGTCTGGTCGTTCATTAAGCAAGTCGCCAAGATCTTTATCAACTTTAAGGACCTTCCAGTACTTCGTGATGATGTTTCTTATGATGGATGAATGGCTTCCGAATTTCAATATTAGCCTGGTGGTATCAATACCGTCCTGTCCCGAAGATTAGATTGCGATGTCGTCAAACGGGTTTGTCGATCCATATCCCTGGCCTTCAGGTAGGATATTTCAATCACCTGTTTCGGATACTTCTGTTTCAGAAAGTTCTGAGCCGTGATCTTGCTTGCTGAATCAAAGTCTATAACATCATTGCAATTCCTTCCAATGCGGATAAATTCTCCATATGGAATGCTCCATAGAAGGCTTTTTGGGTGTGCGCTATTTGCGTGGAGTGGGATGTTGGCTCCCGTTGTTTTGCGATGTAATTCACACCCAATTTTTTGATCAGTGATTTTAACCTTCACATCTAAAAAGACGATAGATTGTTTACTGTGTTGTTCGGTGAATTGCAAATTCAATTCATTAACATTGAGTAGTTTGACAAACTCTTTCCAAGATTGAGCTGTGCCATCCCATACAATGAATAAGTCATCAATTTAGCATAACCACAATATAATTTTGTCAGTGAAGGTCTCATTTTCCTCGGCCCATACTACAGTTATTTCCCATTTCCCCATCAAAAGATTAGCATAGCTTGGGGCAAATGTGGTGCCCATTGCGTTGCCCTGGATTTGGCGAAACAATTCATTGTTGAAGAGGAATACATTATTCTCTAAACAGAATCTTATAATTTCGAGGATCATAGTAGAATGGTCGAGGTAGTTGAGAGAGCGTGTTTGCAAAAAAGTTTCACACGCCTTGATGCCATCCTCGTGTTGTATGGATATGTATAATGATACCACATCCATGGTGGCCAGAAGGTATGTATGTTCCCACGGTAAGTCATCAATTTTGCAGAGGAAATCGGTGGTATCTTTTATGAAAGAGGGCAGGGTGGAAAGGAACACACACAACGTCTCATCCACAAATTTAGACATGTTTTCAAGTAGCGAGCCACACAATGTAACAATTGGTCTACCAGGGGGTTTGGAAGAGTTTTTATGAATTTTAGGGTGGAAGTATATGGTGGGAATCGAGGAGTGTTGAGTAAACAGAAATTTCACCATATCCTCATCTAGGATTCCTGCATTTTCCCATTTCACTAGAAATTCCCAGATTGTTTTTTCAGTCTGTTCAATGGAATTTTTCTCAAGTTTTTCATAGCAGCTGGAGTCGTTAAGCTGTCTGTAGGCTTCTTTGATATAGTCCACCTTGTTCATCAGAACGATGTTACAACCTTTATCAGCAGGTTTGATTATACAGTCATCCATTTTACATATGTTTGACAGAGCATTTTGTTGTTTCCAGGACAAGTTGTTTTTGATATATTTGTTTTTTCTCCTTTCCTGTTTAAGATCACCGATTACTACATTTGAGAAAGCTTCGATGTGTATATTCTGAGCACTGAGAGGATTAAACTTGGATTTGCTTTTTAAGTTTACTTTTGGAAGGCCAGTCAGTGCTAATGCCCAATTGTTCCACGACTGGTCTATCCAAGTTTTCAGAATTCTCAGCTGACATCTGTTCGCTTTCCTGTTGAAGAGTGGCCAATGCAGTAAGAGTATCCACACGAGGAAACAGTGGGCTTGGGCTCAAAAGAGACAGAATCATGGTTGGAAATAAGTCACTGAGAATACTCTCACATAAGTTTGTGGCCTGAACACTCCCAGGAAGCGAACGAAATTAGAGACATTACTTAAAAAGGGGGAGGCTGATATTATTCTTTTACAAGAGACACACATCAAAAGAGGAGATAGCTTCAAAATGCGCCTATATCAGTTTACACAGATCTACCAGGCTAACACCAGAACTAAAACCGCTGGCGTCCTGATAGGTCTCAGAAACACGCTGGGAGCTAAGGTAATTCACACCTTGGCCGATCACAATGGCAGATACCTATTTATTCAAATTCGACTGGAGGACAGGGAATTTATGATGGGCACAATGTATGCACCTAACACAGGAGAGGAGACATTTCTGTATCAGGCCCTGGGAATACTGGAAGACTTTGCAGAAGGAGAGATCCTATTGACAAGGGACTTTAATATGGCCTGGGACCTGGATAAAGACAGAAGTAGCCAAGGGTCCACTAGGGGATACGGCCCATCCAACACCTCAAGGGATACGTTCTCAAACTTATCACCAAGGGACCTATGGAGAGTAAAGAAAGGGGATGAGGCAATGTACACTCGCTTCTCCCACGTCCATCGCATGTTCTCCTGGATTGACTACGCATGGTGAACCCCAGCGATTCTAGGGGCACTTTTAGAGGTGAAGGTGAACCCGATCTCCCTATCGGACTATGCCCCCATTTGGTTGCAGTTGATTGAGATGATGTCACGTAGCTCGGTGTGGTCATGAAAGATGCCCAGGGCAATTCTTCCTAATACAGTAGCATGGGAAATATTGAGAGATAAAATTAGAGCCTATTTTGAAATCAGTGTGGGATGCCTTTAAGGCATTTGCTAGGGGGGGGAAATAATCTCTCTTAATGCACAAAGGTCATAGGAGAAGTATAGAATAGAAAATGACTTACAAGATGAACTGAGGGAGGCCCAAAGAGATCTCGCCGAAAAGAAGAACATGGCAAATTTGAGTAAAGTAAAAGATAGAATGAGACAACTAGATTTACTGTGAACAAGCAGAGCAGAGAAATCGTTACTGATTCTAAAAGAGGGGTATTACATCAGGGCTAATAAGGCTGACAAAATATTAGCTAGACTGCTGAAACAACAGAGGAGTAGAAGCAACATAAAAAGTATCAGGCTGATGGACGGCAACATTACCACTGAGTCCAGAGACATTATGGACTCCTTCTCAACCTTTTATACACAATTATACTGCTCAGAAAGACCCGACTGACAAACCGTACATGGTCATTTAAATGGGCTTCAGATGCCCAAGGTGACCCAAGAATATAGGAACTCTCTTGAAAAAGACATAACAGAGGTGGAAGTAGGGAACATACTTGATATTGATATTTTATTTGTATTGCGTTCATGCACATGTGTTTCAGAGCGTGACAAGGCAAGTGAGGGGAACAAGGGAGAACAAAAACAACGATCTTACTAGGCCTAGTGACATTGAGAACGCACGAGTCCATGGGAGAGGGAAAGGGGAAAAGTGCATGGAAGGGGTGAGAAGTGGAAAGTGCGGAGCAAATGAAAAACTGATAAATAATAATAAAAATAAATAAATAGATAAATAATAAAGGCAACAAACAGTGGTAGTGCAGCCAGCAAGTGGCAAGTGCTGGGTTTAAGGCAGCAGACAGAGTATGTCTGATAAGTGTGGGTAGAATAAAAAAGGGGGGGCTGTATGGGTACAGATACAGACCCCAGTGCAAGGGGTGGCCCAGAGGTAGTGCCAGTGGGTGGCAGGGTGACCAGGTACCTGGGCCCAGAGGGTAGAGGGTAGGTCAGGGGCACGGTTCCAAGAGAGAAACATCCACTGGGTGCCAATTGAGAGATTTCAGAGCTGGAGAGATACGATGCCAGGGCTTGAGGGCAAGCACAAGTCTTGCAGTCTTGTTCTGGATTATTTGCAAAGGGCGGAGAGTAGAGGCAGGTAGATTTAGAAAGAGGCTCTTGCAGTAGTCTAACATAGAGAGAACCAGGGCTTGGGAGACAGTGAGATTCTGGGGAAAGGAGAGGAAAGGCAGAGTACCTCTGAGGGGGTGCAGTAGGAAGTTAGACTTTTTAGAGACATCAGCGATGTGGGCAGAAAAGGAAAGTGTGGAGTCAAAGATGACCACGAGGTTCTTGGCCTCACAGGTGGGGGTAGGAGGAGGGCCGAGGGAGGCAGGCCAGAGAGTGAGGGGAAAGGAGGGTGAAGGTGTGCCGATGAGGAGGATGTTCATCTTGCTGGCATTCAGGCAGAGATTGTTGGCGGCACACCAACCTTGAATGGCAGTTAGGCAATCAGAGATGAGAGAAGGAGAGGAGGTGGAAGCCTGAAAATGAGTTGAGTGTCGTCAGCATAGCACTGGAAATTGGGGCAGAAAATGGCAATGCAGTAGGCGAGAGTTGCCAGATATTGGTTGAAAAGCCAGAGCGTGAGGTTAGACCCCTGGGGAACACCACAGGTAGAAAGGGAGATAGATGATAGGAAGGACCCAATTGAGACCTGGGAGGGTCGATCAGAGAGGAAAGAGGTCAGCCAGGCCAGAGCCTGATCC
The DNA here is from genome assembly GCF_040938575.1 of Ambystoma mexicanum. Classification (NCBI taxonomy): domain Eukaryota; kingdom Metazoa; phylum Chordata; class Amphibia; order Caudata; family Ambystomatidae; genus Ambystoma; species Ambystoma mexicanum. The sequence continues at coordinate 778,679,858 of NC_090931.1, forward strand.
ATGATGGCCAGATTGTCACAGAGACGGTTGAGCAGGATGGTATGGTTGACCGTGTTAAAGGCAGAAGAGAGATCAAGTAGGATGAGGACAGAGGGAATGTTGGAATGTTAGAGTCAAGGTCAGAGAGCAGATCTTCGCAGATGTTCAGTAGAGCAGTTTCCGTGCTTCTGGTAGCTCTAAAGTCAGACTGGTAGACATGGAGACAGCCAAAAGAACCAGAATGAAGGTTTAGCTAAGAGAAATTAAATGTCTCCCTAATAATAAGGCACCAGGCCCAGACGGATTCTATGCAGTCTTCTATAAAATACTAAGCAGGGACCTCACGCCATTTATTACTAAGTTATATAACTCATTCCGGCAAACAGGGGGAATAACACAATCCATGCTGGAGGTGAAGGTCATACTCTTTGGGAAACCAAATAAAGATTTAATGCTGCTGACACTTGTGGAACTGGAAACATCAATCCCTGCTTTGATAAGAGTCCTAAGGGTACAAGAAAAGATGTCAGGGTTTAAAAAGAACATGACCAAGTCAGAATTGCTAGAGCTGGGCCTAACAGAAGAACAATCAGCAGTCATGCGAAGGCGCTCACCCTTCAGACCCGCTACATGAAGTATCTCATACTTAGGGGTAGAATTGACCAGCAAGACATCCAAGCTATTTAAGGCCAACTAACGGGGGATTTAAAAGAAACCACAAGAAGACTTTGCAAGATGGAACCCCCTCAGCATCTCCTGGTTGGGCATATTACAACAGTTAAAATGGTGACATTACCCAGACTTCCTTATAAATTTGAGAGCCTTCCGGTAGCAGTCCCACAGTCTTTCTTTAAGGCGCTGAACACTATGATAACCAAATGTATCTGGGAGATGAAACGTCCCTGGGTAGTTTTAGATCCAAAGGGATATAGGAGGGCTAGGCCTACCAAATATAAATAGATACTATGAAGCGGCCCAACTGATAGTGGTACGATAATGGCTCATAGAAAGTAGGGAAAAGGTCTGGGCGCGGATGGACAGGGCAGTGGCGGGATGCCCATTGGCCGGGCTCTGTGGTTACCAGGGAAAGGCAGGCCCCAGAGCGCAAGGCGCAGCATAGTCCTTAGAACAACATGCGACTTCTGGGATAGATGGCTAAAGAAGGGATTTCTCTCCACACACACCCCTCCCCATTCACCCCACTGTTTGGAACACAAACTTCACCCAGGCGATGGAAAAGGGCAAATCCAGCCAATGGCAGAAGCATGGATGTAGTAAGGTGGGAGACATGAGGGGTCATTACGAGTTTGGAGGTAACCATGGCGCTATTAGCGCCATGGCTGCCTCCAAACCCATACCGACTCCGCCCTGGTGAATGGAGCTATTACCGCCCCATTCCAAGTTTGGCTGGGGTGGTAATTCCCCATTCACCAGGGCCCTTCCCCATTCCCATTGAGCCCTATAGGGGCCCTATAGGGCTCAATGGGAATGGGGAAAGCGCTAATAACGGTACCGCAAATTGTGGTATCGCTATTAGCTCCAAAGTCCCTTTGCGGGGGGCGTTAAGGGAGGACCCGCAAAGGGACCTCAGAATAGGGCGGTAAGGGATTACCGGCACCGGTGCCCTTACCGGTACCGGTAATCCCTTACCGCCCGGGTTGTAATGAGGCCCTTGATGTGGGAAGGAGATATAGCAACATTTGAGGAGTGCAAAGCTCACCTGGGGGTCAAGGAAACAGATAGATACAAATACATACAGTTAAAACACTGGTTGAGACAGCCCAAGGTACATACCGCAGCAACAAAACGGCTGACAGAATTTGAAACGTGCATAACCACACAAACAGGGGATGAGCACCTCACATCGAGCATCTATGAGATCCTTGCGGGATATGATATGATATGATATGACATGGCATCTATAACGCACCTATACACAAGTGTTTGGTCAATGCAAGACAAATTGCCATATCAGGTATCGTGGGAAGGGACAGCTAGGTCAGATATTCCCCAGGAACTGTGGGAGGGATTATGGAGAAACATCCCAAAACTGACCAGGTCAATACAACTCCAGGAGGCCCGGTATAAAATGATGCTACAGTGGCACTACACACCCAGTAAACTACACTAAATCTATAAAACGGCTCCCAGGAGCGTTGAAGCGGCTGTAAGGGGATGGGGGACTGGAGAACATATGGTGGGATTACCCCAAGCTAAAGAAATTCTGGGAGGACGTGAATGCTCAGATAATAATTATACCAGAACTGCATTCTATATCCCTAGTGGCGGGCCTGTGTGGCCTCTTAGACCTGGAATTGTACACAATTTTGAAACCCCAAAAGAGAGCCTTAATGATGATTGTGATTACTGCTTAGCTCATGATAGCTAAGAACTGGAAACAAAAAGACCCCCCGCTTGGTTGAAAAGGATGCATAAATTGTGGGACATAATTGCAATGGAGTGGATTACATACTGAATACAAGGAGGAGAAGCAGATACATTTCGGTCAGACTGGGGAGAGGTTCTAGAAAATCTAAAAAGTGACTATATGCAACAATGGTGCCCGCAAAACCTGAGAATGTTGGACCTGAGAATAAACCCACACACAAAAGAAACAGACTATGATAACAAGAAGGCAAGGACTCTGCGGGAACCAAGGGACAGAAGAGGGGGAATGGGGGTTGGGGAAGGGGTATTGTTATGGGGCATTAATGTTGTACAAATACCAATAAAAATTATTTTTAAAAAAGTTATTAAGAAGACAAAAACATGTTTTCCCCCAAAACTGGGGCCTACTTCCCCCAGGCCATGGCTAGTGGTCTAGTACCATTTTGAAATGGACAGTGGGCACGGCTAATGGTCGTGTCCAATGACCATGGCCGAAGACCATGTTAGTCGTCTGGAAACATTCTAAAAATCTATTGAATAACAAAACCCTTGAAATTCAAGGAAAAGACTTTAGTTGCAGGGACGTTAAGGTGAGAAATCCATTGTGACAACACCTTTGAAATTCAAGGAAAAACTATATTCGCAGGGATGTTAAGGTGAGAACTTAACAGAACAAAACCCCTGAAATTCAGCTAAAGCCACCTTAACTTTACGCCCCCTGTTGCACAGCCTATGACTACAATGATGACGTCAGAGATCGCATCACTGATGACATCACTAATTACATTACAACACTAACTGGCATAAAGAAAGCAGAAATAACACAATATTTAAACTACCCTGTGGGCTTAAATTCCACTGCACTGACCACTCTTCCAATTGACTATCCAAATACCCTTAACTCGTTTATTTACAACATGGCACTTCAAGGCTGCAGGGGAAAAAGGGCATAAGAAACTTAACAAATACAACATTTGTAATATTTTGACCTCTGGGCCAGTACCTATTTGATAAATAACAAAATCATGGTTCAATTATTAATAGAACATGCCATGAGGGAACATGGAAGAAAGATTAAACAGAGGAAGTCAAAACAGAGATTGAACAGATAATATCTGCTACTGTAGAAAATAATTATAAAAAAATATATGATATATTAAAAGCACACCAAAATGAGGTAAAACCTAGGAAATCATGCACGTTCTAGAGAGATGACAGGGACTATTGAGAAAATAGAGTTTACTCTTTTCAGTTTAAATATGATGACAATACACAAAGGCAATCAAGGAAAAGCACTCCACAGTTATCACTGGCTAGTCTGGATCAGGATAGTGAACCAGAAACCAGCACTAAGAGTAGTGAGGGTTAAGGAAAGGCACGTTTTATAGAGCAATGAAAACAAATAAGAAAAGGGAATTTCAAAGCCTTAAGCAAAAGAGTACGCTTCCAAGACCCACTGGTCACAAATACTCCAACAGTTCAAGATCCAAACATGGCACAAGAGGAGGGAAACATGCAAGGGGGAGCAGCGCTAGACATAAGGCAACGGATCACCAGATCCTGGACCCAGCAGAATCAGACCAGCCGGAGGTGAATCTAACTAAGAACTCACACACAAATAAAGGGACATCGTTTTCACCTACTATAAGTAGCAATTGGATAACACGCAGGTGGATTTTTTCAAATTCACAAGAAAACTCAAATTAAAGAACTTTTTCACAACTGACCAAAAACCTATGCTATGATGAAAAGACATGGAGCAGATTGTGACTTAACGGTTACTGACATAGAAAACACACAAGTTTTAATGTCATTACAGGAACATAATAAGGAGATGGACAGCATTGGTATGGTTCAAGAAATGCACATTGACTCAAAACAATTAACCAATCATGGGTTGAAGGAAACATCAAAATGTACGCCTTTTCTAGGGACAGAAAATGCCATTGATCTGTTCTAGAAGGTGGTCATTCGAGATATACATAAAATCATTGATCAAATAAAAGAATAGGCCGACAAAATCCAAGTCAAGTAGAAAGGCAATCATTAGACAAATTCAGAGAAGATACCCTGATTATTATCAAGCAAGCAGATAAAGGTGGAAACATTGTGATAATGAATAAGGAGGATTATCTAACTATGGTGAATACACATTTAGAGTTACCAGGGTGCTGTGAGAAATGGGGTACCACGTCCATCAAAGGAATAGCTAAAGAGGCGGAAGACTTGGTCACCAGATGGATGAGAACTGGTTTATAACGGATGATGACAAAACGTACTTACTGATCACGACTCCCAACAATATACTTCCTACCGAAAGTACACAAGGTATTTGAAACCATTCCAGAAGGAAGACCTATAGTAAGTGGCATTGGTTGGATAATGAAACCATTTTCCAAATATATTGATGCGATTATTATTAGGGAGGCGCCTAAACTCCCGGCATATTTGAGGGACACAATGCATCTTTTACTGAGCATGGAAAACTTTGATTGGGAGGATGACTTTATTCTGGTGACGCTTCACGTCAAGGCCCTGTACACCTCAATCCATCATGAAATGGCATTAAGAACATTGCATTATCCATATGTTAAAAAAATCTGCATCATATCTTTTGCATATAATGATGGTCAAGGACATGTTAAATTTCACACTCAAAAACAATGTTTTCTTTTTTAATGAGAATCTGTTTAGACAAACCAGGGGGGTGGCAATGGGAGCCAATTATGCCCCGTCAATGGCAAACGTGTTTATGGGCATGTTTGAGAATGAATATGTGTATTCTACCAATTTGTATAGATCACGGATCAAGTTGTGGACTAGATTTATTGATGATGCACTTGCACGTTCTAAACATACCATGCCTCGAAGATTGTCTATCTTTCCTCCCTGTCTCCCCTCCTGCATGGTAGCGCCTCTATGCTCTTGGAAAAACTGCAGAATCGTTGTCAGACCTATTTGTCGTTATCTACACTGTTAATTGTATTTATGCACTTACTCTGCCTGGGCAGACTGGTTATTGTTCAGAAACTCAAGGGCTCTGAATGACTGTGGTTTTTCTCCCCTGATCTCTCCCACCTTGAGTGCCTTGAAACACTTGTCTTGTGTATAGGCGCCATAAAAATAAACATTACCAAACATTACCATGATGTCTTTTTAATTTGGCATGGCAGTCATTTGTGTTTGAAGGATTTCATGGATTACCTTAATGTTAACAATGTTGCCATTCAATTTACCTGTAACAGTCACACAACTGAGATAGAATTTCTAGACACCAGTCTGTACATCAAAGGAAATAGGATTATGTCAAAAACCTAAAGGAAGCCTACAGAAGTTAACTCTGCTTTGCTAGCTACGAGTTGTAACAAACTGAGTGTAATTAAGTACATCCCAACTATGGAATACATAAGAGTGAGAAGGAACTTTAAGGAATCTGCAGAATTTGAAAAAGAATGCATTATCCTGGATAAAAGATCTAAGAAGGGCTATGCATTGGACATTGTGAAAATAGCTAGAGAAAAAAGTGTACTATTGAATCGTCTCTAGACCTACTCAAACCAAAAGATAGGATGCAGAAATAAAATTTGCAAAAAGTGAGAAGGGTAACACAGTTTTTGACAGATGGTAACAAGCTTTACAAGAGCCTGAATAAACATTGGAAAACATTGAGATTTGATCATAATCTAGTGGATTATATAGCGGATAGACCAAATGTAGTATATACTAAAGCTCCAACTTTGAAAAACGCATTAAGCCCATCAATTATGCAACTCAGAGCAAACAAAGACCTGGGTGCATCACAATTTGTCTTGATTTTTTAAATGTGGAAACGGCAGTATGTGTCAGTATACATTAGAATGCAAAATTCTGAAAATCAATATTGAAAAAGAACTGAAGATAACTGAGTTTTTTAATTGTAAAAGCACATTTGTTGAAATGCCATTGTGTGTCCATCTGGCCTCATATACACAGGGAGTACAATACGTGAACTCCGCGTGAGAATCCAAGAGCATATCAATACATTGCACAAGGAAGACATTAGACTGCCACTAGAGGAACATTGGAAGATGCATCACCAGATGGATGACAAGGCAAAAATTAGGTTTGTAGGCCTAAAAAACTTACACAGTGATCTGAAGGATGGTGACAGATAGAAAGTGTTAAGTAAATTAGAAGCATAACTGATTTGCAAATATCGGACGGTGTTGAAATGATTGAACTTTGATCATGAAATGGAGGGTCTTTTGTAAAATATGGATTCCAATTGAGGTTTGTGAATAATGTGTTCATTAGCAACATTGTCAGAAGGGTTGACACTTAGGAATTATGGTTAAACATTTCAGCACAGGTTTTTTGATAGTTGTGACAAACCAAGACGAGAGACATGCTAAATATTTGTGAAGGTTTGGGAAAACCAAGATGGGAAACATCTTAAAACTATAATTATTTTTGATGTCCACTAACAATACTGAAACATTAAAACGTTATGGTTAATTTAACAATGTTGTTTCCAATAGGTTTTCAATTGAGATGATTTCAGGACTTATGTACCAACTCACCAAACAGTTGACGTACTCTGATATAATGACAAAATATTATTATGAGTAAGAGAATGGGCTGAAATGAGACTAGAACCACCTGTGTTGGGGTGTTTCGGTATAAGCTTACCCTATCATGTGATTGAAAGAACCACCATAGTGTTATCATTGACAAATCAGGAATGTAATGTTGAGAGGTTGCAGGGCGGCAGATTAGCATGAAATACAATTATTTCTCAAAATTGGTTTTGAGAATTTAGAGAACAATATGGGGACAAGAGTGGATTAATGAGTGTGTCAGTCTGGAAAATAAGACATGAAAGGCATCAGCAAATCTTTGAATGTATTGAGGCCACTACATGGGTTGTCAGACTGTTGAGCCTCATTTATGAGAGTGGTTTTAATTACAAAATTCAGGAATTTGTCATTCTGATATGGTTGAATTAATTAGTGGGACAGTGAGATTGAAGAGACTTGCTCACAGGAGTGTTATAATATGCTAATTAGGGGCATGTCTATGTGATGACATGCCGCCTTGGAGCCTATAAATTGATTTCGCCTTCAAAATGGTGCCCACGTGTTGCATGGAACGCCGTGAAAATAAAATGCAGTAACTTTGTAGGTAAGAGCTTTGGGAGAGAATTGACCATTGAGAGTGAGTTTCACAATAATGGCGGGAAATTTAGTAATGAATCTTTGGATTGTAATGAAGGGCGAATGCATGCAATGACATGTGGTGGTACAACTAGTTGCTGAAGACTGGTTAAAGTGAGTTTCAAACTAATGACATAAAACGTAGACTTGAACTTCTGGATTGTTGAGCAATGGTTGTAATTATATAATTCAGGAATTTGTTACCCTGTTGTGCACCGGTACCATTACCAGTGACCGTTAACCCTTACCGCCTTCCGTGTAATGAGGCCCAATGTTGCATTGGTTTTGTGTCTACTAGCATTGATTTTGTTATTTATCGAAGAGGTAGTGGCGCAGAATGTGGCATTAAGGATGGCCTTCAGCCATGGTCAGTGTGCATGGCCAAATATATTTTAACACATGAATGGGTACTAGTCATGGCCTTCAGTTATGGACAGTGGTCACAACGTTGCTTCACCCATGTGCACTGAATATTTTAAAACACTAACAGGATAGCAACCATAGATTTTGGCCTTTACCAGTGAATACATTTTCAACCATTTTCACTGTATATTACATACACTGATCAGGCACTTGCCATGTACTTTAGCACAATACTGACCAGTGGCCACAATCCTTTGCTGTGCCCACTATAAATTGTAGCATATAAATTGGCCACTAGCCATGACCTTTGACCTTGAGCAGTTTGTACATCTTTTGGCCATGTCCACTGTATATTTTGTCACCTCCCTGTAACAGTCGAGGGTCTCAGAGCCAAAGCCCTGATTGATTTGGGGAGTAAGAGGAGTTCTATTCGAGCCAATATGGTCACGTTGGAAGAGCTATGCCAGATCATTTGTGTGAGACATGGAGACATGGATCTTTATTCAGAAGTTAACATCACTATCAAAATATTAGAACCAAAACTGACGGTTCACTTTATATGGATTCACGTACTCCCAGAGGGCACAGATTTATCTTTAGTTATTCAATGTCTCCATGAAGTACAAAAAAAGAAAAATCCTTCCTCTTGGGGTGGCAAGGTAGACAGCGGTCAGTGAGACAAGGAGGACTTGCAAAAAAGGGTGGAGGTGTGTGACAAGGTCAGTCTTGGTAATCAACTTTGCCAAGAGGGTATGGGAACCCCTCTAAGCCTGAGGAGAAAGCCTACCAGGGTGGACCCAGAACCATTTCTACCTCAAAGGGGGGAAATGGCAGTTGGAAGAGCTCCAGTTCCTGTCCCCTCCATAGGTTCCTACATGTACAGCAACAGTACCACTGCAGATCACCCCATACCACCTGAAAACTTTGCTGACAACTTTCTTGCTTTGCCTTCCAGGTCACCACAACAACCTAACAAAATCTGAGCAGACTGTCCGCAAGACATGGCTCACCAGAGCCTTTCAGGCAGCAACCCCGGTCATCTTATTCTTTTACGGTTAGCGAGAGGTGTGAGAGCCGCCAACTGGCAAAGAGCATGCTCAGACTCAAGGGGCGCCGGCGCGCTGCGCAACGCTCACCAGCTTCAAGGTACATCACACTCTTTCAGAAGCAACTGAACGGAAAGGGGAGAGTAGTATTATAGTGGAGAGGGGAGAATAGTGGTGTAGTGGAGAGGGGAGAGTAGTGGTCTAGTGGAGAGTCAAGTGTAGTGGTGCAGTGCAAAGGGGAGAGTAGTAGTGGTGGGGAGAGGAGAGAAGAATGGAGGGACTACAGTAGTAGTAGGGTGGAGAAGAGAGACGGGCACAGTTAGAAAATGTAACAGCTAGCAGGTAAAGAGGGGTTGAGACATCAGATAATCAGAAGGAGGAAGTACTAGTAGAGAAGGGGGGTTGGGGTTGGAAGGAGTGGAGTGGTGGGAGAAGGGTAGAATAGTAGTGAGAGATAGGGAGAGAGAACATCAGGCAATGAGTATAAGAAGACAGAGTGGCACTTGAGTGTCTGAAAGGTACATCCATACAATCCTGCAGAATTACTATTCAGGATAGGGTATGTCTAGTCTTGAAAGACCAGGAGTGGGGTTTAGGCCCTCATTTATAGAACTTAGACAGTAGGTGTCATTAAGCTCTAGATACTAACCTCGGGAATAAGGACACCTGAATTAGGGAGGAAACTGATTCTACCAGAGGAAAGAGTGAGGGACTGCCCTTAGTGCCATGACATCTTTTAATAAAAACCTTGGCACCATCTCTGGAAGTTGGCATGTTCTTTGGCCATCTGTGACATTATACGTACATATGCAGATCAGCCAATATAACAAATGATGATGACAGGCACTGTAGTGCTTGCGACGACAACCATAATTGTACAATAGCGTGTCTACATCGGACGTGTGATCACACTAGTGAAAGGTTTCAATATTTGGTACAAAGGTTGTTAGCGCACCAACCCCTCCCCATCCACCTTGGCTACTTATAAATGCCTTATCAAGCAATATAAAGCAGCCATCACAGAGGCTAAATCCGCTAGTTATAATGTTTGGATTATTCAAGCCAAATCCAGCTCCAAGGAGCTCTTTGCTATTCTCAATGAATTTAAGACCAAACTTTGTCTAGCGTCTGGCCCTGTAAAAAATGATGACTGGTGCCAATCGATTCACAAAGCCTTCACCAACAAGGTTATAGCTCATCAAAATGCCACTCATATGTTAAGGAGCTCACTTAATTCCATCACAGAGCCGTCTGCGGTGTCTGCCGAATTTGCTTTTTTGGTCACGACTGAGTCGCCCAGCTTTGCATTTTCTCCCTGCACCAAATCCTCTATTGCCCCGCTGGTTTTGCACATGAAACCCTCATCGTCCTGGGGGGATGTTTGCCCATTTAGCCTTTCCATTAAGTGCTTTGATGTACTCTGTCCCTGGGTCACAAAACTTGTTAACCTCTCTTTTTAAGAAGACTCCTTCCCCTCACTTCTTAAGGAGGCCTTGATTTCCCCCCTGCTGAAGAAGGAAAATCTTGACCCTTTTGCAACAGATGGTTACCGCCCTATCGCTAACGTCCAATTCATCGGAAAGATTTTCGATAAGGCGGCATATGCACAATTACAGTATTTTCTGGAGCAAAATAACGTTTTGGGAACCCTTCAGTCCAGTTTCAAAGCCCGTCATGGTACTGAAACTGCACTACTTGATTTCAAAGCCAACCTGCTTAATATTGTGGATCAAGGCCACTCTGCAATCCTGATGCTCTTAGATATTTCCTCGGCTTTTGAGCTTGGGGACCATGTTCTATTAGTTGAACGACTTCAATCCTTAGTTGGCTGTTCCAGTTTGGCATCTTCATGGATATCCTCTTTTCTGGGGCCACAACATGCCAGTGTGGTTAGTGGGGATGCCCATTCCATGCCCTCTCTCATCACCTTTGGGGTGCCTCAGGGTTCTTGTATTTCGCCATCTCTCTTCAACATCAACATTATTCCCTTTCTGACATTGTTGGACAACCTGGGAGTCAAGTATACTAATTATGCTAATGACAGTCAGGTTGTCATGAAACTCTCTGGACAATATGGCAAGTACTCAGCCATTTTTAATAGGATTTATGTGGTCATCCATGAGTGGATGGCCATCAACTCGCTGGTTAAACTGAGCGCCCCATTATTGCCTGAGCACCTAAACTCAAAACTTTTTCTTCGGAGTATCTGAGCTTTACCATCCTCAATGCTGTCATTCCAGTGGAAAAAAAAGGGAAAACTCTTGGTGTCACCTTTGATTCGGAACTGACTATGAAGCATTATGTTGCACAGATTCGTAGCTCTTGCTGTCTCGTCAACAAGTTGCTTAGCAATATCTGACCTTTTGCGCCTGGACTACTGCAACAACCTTTTGAGTGGTTGTTCTCAGTCTGCTTTGTCCTCCCCCTCCAGGTAACCCAGAATCGTGCAGTGCACGCCATTACCGGCTTGTCAAAAAGCGCACATGTTACACAAGCTAGACGGAATCTGCACTTGCTTCCTGTAAAGCACAGAGTGACTCACAAGATTCTCACTCTGACACACAAGTGTGTTCTCGACATACACCTCTCTGCCCGACTTCAGTCATCTATATTCCAGCGCGCATCTTAAGATCCAAGAACCAACTCAGACTTGTTCAGCCCCGTTTCAGACTGGTCTCAGCAGGCGGACTTAGCTTCGATGTGCGTGGCCCTACTGCCTGGAATTCTCTGCCTCCGACTCTTCGATCGATCACTTTGACGACGGATTTTAAAAAAGGACTAAAGACAATGGGCCTCATTACGAGGTAGGAGGTAAGGGATTACTGGCACTGGTAAGGGTGCCAGTGCCGGTAATCCCTTACCTCCATAATCCGAGGTCCCTTAGAAGGTCCCTTCCTTAACGCCTGGTCTGACCAGGTGTTAAGGACGGGACCCGCTAAGGGACTTCAGAGCTAATAACGGTACAGCAAATTGCCGTTATTAGCTACTTCCCCATTCCCATTGAGCCCTATGGGAATGGGGAATGGTTCTCAGAATGGGGACTTACCGGGTCCTCCAAGGTTGGAATGACCCGGTAAGTACCCATTCTGAGAACCCGGACCCGGTATGCGGTAAGGGGGTAGCCATGGTGCTAATACCACCATGGCTACCTCCTACCGCGTAATGAGGCCCAATGTTATTTAATCAGTCTCCTGATTAGATTCTCTTGCTTCTTCCCCTGACTTCTCGTTTTATCAGACTCTGATCATTTCCAATCTTGCCGCTCCTTCTTGTTTTGTCTTGTATTGTTTTGGGTGTGCCCTTAGGCCTGCGGGTGTGTAGCGCGTTGTATAAGAATTCAAATAAATAAAGAAAATAGGGAGTCCTAGTGTCTGACAGGCATGCAAGTCGTTAAAAGATGGCACATAGGTATTTGCCAACTTCTGCATTGCGCTTGATAGACACGCATGTTTACACCATGCAATGTGGTGGCACGTAATGGATCATTTGAAAACAGAGTTCGGCACAGAGTCAGTGTTTGCGACGAGCGGATTTGGCAGCAATAAATCAAATCCACACAACACAAGCATGTGATGGAATCAGGTCAGTGTGGATACCGGTGTAAGGACTCACGATACAGTTTGAATGATAACCAATAGTTTGGGGGATATGTAGACAGCTGGATGAGATGGTTGCTTTGTTCTTTCCTCATCAGCTTTCTTCATTGGTCCCCTTTTCCAAGGTACTTCTCAACCTGGTTAAAGATACTTCTATATCGAAACATGGTGTTTAGGATCCACGGCACTGCAGCCAAGTGCACGTAATTATAAAAGGTTACTACATTGTTAAAGGCTATTATGAGGCATGGAGTGCCCAGACGAACATCGCATAGATTAGCTTGATGAGGGCAGATGACCAGCATTCTGGATATACCGTTAGGCCTTGGATTGCCATTTCAGGTAGGCCCAGCCATTCCATGTAGTTTTATGATCCCAGCGAACATGATGAATAGTTACATGCAGTATAAAGCACACAGGGAGTTTCTTTTATATACATTACCTCCAAAAACGGGTATTGTGTCCTTTCTGTTATCTAATATAACTGTAACACACAAAACAGAAATCGGACAGAAAGCTTCACTCGAGCCAATTTCTTTATTGCGCCATAAATGCAGGCCCTAACACTCTCCTTAAATAGGACACACTATCCTAGCCCTTCATGATGCTCCTCACCCTAGAAAGTGCTGTTGCACCGACTAATTGAGGGGAATGCATGCGGGCAACACTCACACTATTCCGACATACAATGAGAAAACTTTCAGACAAATTTATTCACAATGATTACATTAGACACAGGGCCTCATTACACGGAAGGCGGTGATCCAGGGTGCTATTAGCACCCTGGACCATGCCGGTAAATTACCGGCACCGCCTTGGCGGTAAGGGGATTTACCGCCCCATTCCAAGGTCGGTGGGGCGGTAAATCCCCCTTCCGCCATTGCCCTTCCCCATTCCCATTTCTGCCCCATAGGGCTCTATGGGAATGGGGAAGGCGCTAATTACGGCACCGCAATTATGCGGTGCCGTAATTAGCTCCGAGGTCCCTTAGCGGGTTGGTTTTTAACGCCTGCAAAAAGCAGGCGTTAAAGCACCAACCCGCTAAGGGACCTCGTAGTACGGCGGTAAGGGTTAACGGTCACCGTTGCCATTAACGGTGACCGTTAACCCTTACCGCCGTCCGTGTAATGAGGCCCACAGTCTTAATACTCACACTGTTTGTCTCTTTTTTTGGAGTACACACAAGGTTAGCTATTGCGAGAGCACATAGTTCACACATAAAACCAATTCCAATATCTACAACATTAGGTCAAAATTTCAAATCTGCACACGTCCCCTATGTGTCACACTTGGTGAGGTGACATCTATATTTCTGGTCAAAATGGAATAGTTACCTGCACATTGAGTTACAGCTAAGTTTGAGGATGTAAACAGAGATTTATTCCCTACTAAGTTGTTGTGTCTTTCTTACACAGATTGTCTGGGTGTTGCACTGCTTCAATGAAGTTGTCTGAAGTGATCAGACCCCTACAGATCAATTCACATATAAATCAACTTGATCATGAAGAAGGTGGCAGCGAGCTTCATTCCACTGATACCGGTCGACCTACACACGGTATCCTTTTTGATTGAATCACTAGGAATCTGGTTGAGTTGTTGTTTTTAAATAAGTGGGGCTTGAGTCAAACAGACATGAGTGATACTTGTCACTCCTTTATATAGATACGTTGGTGCATATTTGGGTGAGGGTTTAATAACTTCCAAAATCCCTACTCAAATGCACCCCAATCATATCTCTGACACTCTGGCTTTCCCCTTGTTTTAATTTTGCTACAATCTGAATTTTTATTTAATGTTCCATAGTCTATCCAGCGAGAGTTCGTGAGCAACCACATATTCATATTCCCCTTGCAGGGTCTGTTGATTGAAAGGGGTGATCTAGTGGTATGAGTAATCTTATTAGACTGTGAGTTGTTCATCTAGTCGAGTCTAGCAGCGGTGAGCCACTTATACTCTGAAAATTGGGGGATTTACCATGGAGTAATTCCGCTGGCGGTAAATCTGCCAAAAATAATTCGATGGTGCAGTAAAAGTGATGGTAACGTAATTACTGACACTTTTTTCCAGTGCTTCTAAACTTGGAATGAGGCTCATTGCATGTTAAAGGTTTAGAATCCCAGGTGCTACAAAGTGTGCATGTCGATGTGTGGATACTGCAATCTTCTACCTGCTGTGCAGTAGCCCGAATGCTGGTTATAGTCATATAGTTACAGTACTGCCACGTCATACATCATATGGCTTGTATATTCACAATAAGCATAGTGCAATGTCACAGCTGCACGTGCTGCCATCATATCTTCAGTACAGCCACCCGTTTCTCAGAAATGCCATCTAATCCCGGTTAACGCCTCGAATGGTATACAGAGTCAGAATAGGTAACATGCAGCAGGCTCGGCTAGGATTAGTACCATCACTTGCCAAGCACAGCGTCAAAAGCCACAGCAACGCCAACGAAGACGAAAGTCATAATATCGAATTTCTTTTTTAATACGTTTTTTATTCGAAATGGGGGGGTTCCCCCAACACCCCTTTTTTTACCTTTTTTTTATCTACAAGAGCCAAAAAATAAATATAAATAAAAAAATAAATAATTCGACTTTTTTCGACTTTTTTTTTCTCGATATTGTTGTCATTCGACATTTTTTTTCTCGATATTTTGACTGCACACCAAGCCTCATTTGCACGGTGGTCATAATATGCAATGTGCATCCTCCCACATCCAAATGTTGCTATCACATGCCAAGAACAGCCTCACATTCCAAAGTAGGCTTATGCACTCAGTTAGTGCCTCATATGCACAGCTGAGACACGAGAGGTGTGGTTCAACCTCACATACAGATGCGTTGCCCCTCAGTGATTACCCCAGCTCGACCTCCCAAGCACCAATCCAGACGCCCAGACACCCTCCAGCCCACAAACCCTCCAGTCAGGTGACACCCACCCACCAGCCCGCTCTTACTGCGTGTCACCGCTGCCATCTTTGTTCACACTTTGCAGCCCGTACCTCATGGCCACATATCCTGCTCCCAAATTTAAGGTGTGGTTCTAAGGCTGAATTGATTAACCTGGTCTCCTACAGCTTCTTCAGAGTTTTTTTCATCTTGCTGGCACCATGCCAGCATGTCCTGCTAATTTTGTGAGAGTGTGAAGAGTACTTCCAACCCCTTGTTCCTCCACTAAAACCTCAACAGCCAATCGGAGGCTGCTTTGGGGCTTGGTGAAGGAAAAGGGATGGAAAGTACCGGAATTTCACATTGCTCATATCAGATCCCTTTCAACTTTAATTTCAGCACTGCCCTTAGATCCGGCAGCTAAGGGCCAGAAGGACAGCCTTTTAAAGTACCAAGGGAGTCATCAGGTCCATGATTACATCTCTGTGAAAGTGCGTATCTTAGGTCATGATTTTTTGGGTCACATGTTTGGTGTATCCATACTTTCTTATAGTTATAGCTTTTTTGTAGGGCTATGAGACCGGCATGCATGCACAGCAGTTACATGCATTCTCACGTTACATTCCATATGTTAAACTGCTGCACTCTAATTACCGTCCGCTAATAAGCTCATTGTAAAGCAAAGGAAAGTAAATGATGTTAGCAGCTGGTTAGCGTATTGTCTTGGGTTTAGGAGCCTCGTGTTTTAGTCTCCATGTTATGTTTTCTTCATCCACTTCTTTCCATGTCATTCAGTGTAAGCTTCTACACCTTGAGGCCTGTTTTCTCATGTCAGTCATTGTTTATTTGAATGGTTTCAGGGTATGTCTTTTTATGGATCTATAATGTTTCCCGAAGGCATCTTTCACCAAAGCCCGGTTCTCTGAGCCCGGTTTCGGCACTGCAGGGAAACATCTTCTCTGAGTGCCCCCTTTTCTGCCCTTCCAATGATCGGCTACCCCGTGAAACCCGCATTCTCTCTCCCTCCGTCCACCTCCCTGCTCCTGTGCTTTATTCCACGTGGGACACACATGCATCCCTCAGTATCCCTGACTGCCCCATTTCCAGTTCCATTTCCCCCAACCCGCTTCAACCCCACCACACACACAAACACACACACGTACCTGACCACGGTCCCCCTCCTCACCTCTGTCATCATCAGTCGCCACTTGCTGTTCCGCTTCTCTGTACGCGCAGTATGCGTATCTGTTGTTCTCTAACAGGCTGCTGTTCAGCGAAGGTGGTCTGTCTGGATAATTCTTTTGGTGAAAGTGGCCGCTTACCCATAAAGCTTCTTTTGGGTATCAGCAAAGGGAACTTGAGCTCTCTGCCAGTTCTCTGGTAGATCTCTTGGAGAGGCATCTGGGGGACAGGTCTGCAACCTGCATCTCCTCAGATGTAAGACTAATGGGAATTGTAGTCCAAAATGTTTGGAATGCCAAAGGTTCCAGGCCCTTGATCTAGAGGGCACATGATGCCAATCAGCTGCTATGCGATGCAGAAAGAGCTTTTTGGGTGGCCGGTTGCATCATTTCTTTGCCGCTGTCCTTTCACAGCTACTTTCAGGCTCTGCCCCTTTCAAGTGAATGGCATGTTCCATTCCCAGCCTTAGATATGCAGGCAGCCATGATTAGCTGCTCTTATGCTTTCTCTAAGACCGTAGTTGGTGATCTTCCCCTGGCAGGTCCTCCTATTTTCTTTCGCACAAGATCGAGCGGCAACTGTTACAGAACCGCAAGCAGCAATGGTGTGGCAACCCAGAGTACTGGAAGCTGTGGCCAGGCTACTGGTTACAGACCTCTTCCAAATCCACCAAGAAAGCTGAGCAGTCACCTGGAGGGGCCACCGGTGAACAATCTTCTATATAACATCGAAATATTAGCCAGATCACAATAGGATCAAACGCAATTGAATCGTTGTCTCTAATATTGGTGTTGCAATAACCAAAATGTATTCATTTTAGGAATTTTATATTTTTTAATGAATATAAGTTATAGAGAATTACGAGTATTGTAAAATGTGTCATTCACGTTTTGAACTGCGTAAAGTATTGAATGCCAACTCAGTTAATTTTCTAATAACATTTTTTTTTCTCCGTGCATCATTTATCCGAAAATTGGGAAATTGAAATCTATTTTCAAACAAATAATTGAAAACAAAAAAAACTGCATCCAGAAAGATTTACAATCATTACCCCATAGTTTACAAGACATCAACAATTCAGTGGCATTGCTATTTTAAATTGCCGCCAGTCTGCATTGCAGCAAACATATTTTGCACGTAAACTAGGGCGAAACATCCTTTTGACAGTGCCTTACCAATATAGGGGACCGGTGTGGGCTAGCAGAGCTGGGAAGAGGAGGTGATTCAAGGGAAATGGGATGCGGAGGAGTGTGAGAAGTGGAGAGGGAGGTGGGGCTTGGGTAGAGGTGGTGTGGGTTCCATTGGTGTCTCCAGATAAGCAGGCAAGGGACATAGGGGTGGGCGGCGGGAGGATCATTGTGCCTGGAATTTTCCATTTGGTAACACCTGTTGTCTGAGAGTCACAGCACATTGGGCCTCATTACACGGTAGGCGGTAAGGGTTTACCGGTACCGGTATTTTACCGGTACCGGTAAATCCTTACCGCCTTACTACGAGGTCCCTTTGCGGGTTGGGCATTTTAACGGCTGCTTTTTGAAGGCGTTAAAAACCAACCCGCAAAGGGACCCAGGAAGCTAATTACGGTACCGCAATTTGCGGTGCCGTAATTAGCGCCTTCCCCATTCCCATTATGCCCTATGGGGCAAAAATGGGAATGGGGAAGGGCAATGGTGGAAGGGGGAATTACCGCGCTGCCAACCTTGGAATGGGGCGGTAATTCCCCTTTCCACCAAGGTGGTGCCGGTATTTTACCGGCATGAACCATGGCATAATTGCGCCATGGTTCTCCGCCTACCATGTAATGAGGCCTAATGAGAGTTGTGAAATTAATTATTTGCACCTGATGAAGGGCACGCAGCCAGTCAGGTGGCTGGAACAGCGGGTGAGAATACATAGTGTACCTCCTGCTGTTTCCAGCCACCCAAGGCCCTTCCCCAGGTGACGCTATGCTGATTGTGGAGAGGCTCTCCCTGTTGCCTCCCTTCCTCTCTGCCCTCCCCTCTACTCCCAAAAACATAAAATACCCTTTCCCTCACCCCCAGGCCCGATTTACTAGCTGGACCGGAGCTTTGGGCTCCGATCTCGGCGCTCCTCCCTCTCACAGCTGAAACTATAGAAATGGAAAAGGGACTAAGTCCCTTTTACTATGGCGGTGGCCACCTTTTTTTTTGTTTCCCTTGTTTCAGGAGAATAGGCTCACGCAATAAAAAAGGTGAACTCCCGCGTGCGTACGGCTATCACCCCCTTGCCAAGGGCGGACATGGTTGGTAGCGGCCCCCAGCCCTCAATGAGGGCCTCACGAGGCCCAACCTAGGCTTCAGCTGGCGGGCTGCTACTGGCCATGTCTGCCCCCTGATGCAGGGGTGATTGCCAGAATTTGGCAAGAAGCATGTAGGGCCATTTTAAATGCCTAGTTTCATAATTGTTTTATACAGTGACCGGTCCAAGGCTGATTTCATGCCTATGCCTGCACATGATGCCAGTATCGGGACATGGGAGACTGTCCTTGGGCATATTGAAAGATTAAAGAAATATCGAGGCTAAATACCACTCAATAGAAATACGCCAGTCACGAGTACAATGGTACAGGTACACTTTTATTTCTCAGAACAGCTGTCTGGTCTCTCAACACCTCCCAATGTGTGGTAGCGGACACCGTGAGATGAGAGAGTGCTGGACATTGCAAAGCATACATTTTTATACTTTTCTCTCACAATCCTGGGCACATCTGTATCACATTAACTGTATTGCCCACTGCATCTTTGTGCCTTAGCGAATGTGCAAACTGCACACCTAGTCAATCAGCCCATAAGGCCTAGTGAATGGCAAGTGATTTAAATTGTGTTGATTTATATTAAGCTGTCCTAGCTTCAAAACACAATGATTCAAATTAGCCTTTTGCACCTCTAAGGTGTTCCCCACTAAGTGCGGGCACATCACCACATAGGGCGCCCATGGCAGCCATCTGCAGATCCATTCTATCCATAGCATTGCTCATATTATTACCTAGCGTGTGCATTGCTTCTGACCGTCACCATACACCACAACCTATTACTATGATTCCTGAAAACTATAAGCATTCTGGCATGACCAACCTGCCACTTAGCCCTCTAGAATGGTTTCATTGCTTTGCCTTACCACCAATGGCATGGTACCCATGTTCAGTGAAAGTCAGAAACATGAGACTTGCGTCTCGTTTTATCCCCCGCAAGATGCCAAAAAGAAATAACCCGCACCATTTGCCCACCCAACCTAGCCTCCCACCAATATGCCAAAATCATATCCCAGTTATATCTCAAAAGCATCAGTAAACCCACCTAAACATCCAATGATCAGAGGTGCCCTGATCAACGCCCGGTCTCTGGTCGCCCATGCAGTTGACATCGCAGACCTCATCATAGCCAACGATCTTCACTTCTTGGCCATCACCGAAACATGGCTGCACCAAGCCGCAGGCCCACCTCTCTCTATTGCCATCCCGGACGGACACTCAATACTAAGGAAAGATAGGGATATAGGCAAAGGAAGTGGAATAGCATTTGTCGCTAAAAAATCCCTTGGTCTCAGAGTAGCCCCATCAAGCAGCATTCAGTCAGCTGAACTCCTGTCAGTAAAAATCCCTCTCTCAGCTTCACAAACAATCCTCATGCACCTCATCTACAGGCCCCCTGGACATATCTCTTCATTTGAGGAAGATATCTCCGACCTCCTGACTAACAACACCAAACCGGGCTTGCTAATTATTTTGCTTGGGGACCTTAACCTGTTGATCCCAAGGACGTAAATTCCTTATCTCTTTATAATTCAATTACCCAACTTGGCTTTAAACATAGGATCTCAGCCCCGACACACAATAAAGACTGAACCCTGGACTGGATGGCTGACTATAATTGCGACATCACAATCCTCAAAAATGAACCAACTGCCTGGTCCGTCCACCATGCATATCCTTTTCCATCCAAGGTAATGTGCACACTACTGCTTCTCCAACCATTGCACCACAAACCTTCTCCAGAAACAATCGCAACATAACTGTGCAAAACCTACACCCACTTATCCATAACATCCTCACTCCAGCAAACTACGCTGACTTAGAGGCAAACAATCTAGTCAATCTCTACAACAAGACCCTTGAAGAAGCAATTGACAACCTAGCACCTATCAAACTAACCAAAGACTAACCAGTAGCACATCTCAATAAATGGTTCACTACTGAACTGAAACTTATGCGTATTGCCAAAAGAGCAGCTGAAATAGTCTGGAGAAAAACTCCTAATTTATCCAGTAAAGCTCTCTTCACTGCAGAGGCTACTGCCTATAAAACAGCTATCCTCTCTGCCAAGAAAGAAACTCATGACAATAGAATAGCCAATGCCAACTCAAAGACAAAAGAACTATTGAGCATCCTCTGGGAACTTGAGTCACCTCCTACTTCTGCAGAATCCTGCCTGAAAGATGAAGATTGGTGTGAAAAAATCCAAAAAGCTCTTGCAGACAAAATTACCCTACTTCAATCAAGAATTGAACATAAAAAAACATGCCTAGCTAAAAACTCAGACTCTCCTACACCTCCCCCCTCCAACACTCCTACTTGCCCCCGTTCTTCTTCACCCCAGTCTCAACCAAAGAAGTAGAGAATATCATCAAAGGCCTTAAACCATCTAGATGCCAAGGGGACCTATGCCCAGCTGTCATCATTCAAGAAGCTGCTAACGAATTGGCCCCATTTATTACAACCATAATCAACTCTTCCTTCAAAACCAATTCAGTCCCCAACAGCCTCAAAGAGGCGTGGGTGATTCCCTTACTAAAAAAAATCTAGTCTAGACCCAAACAACCCTACTAACTACAGGCCCATCCCCACTGTCCCCTCATTCTAAAAATCCTAGACAGAGTGGCCTATCTTCAGATACAGAAACATCTTGAAGGTAACAACCTTCTGGGCCTAAGACAATCAGGCTTATGACATAGGCATGGAAAAGAAACTGCCCTCCTGGACCTAGAAATCCAGATGGATGAGGCAAAAGACAACGGCAAACTAGCCATGCTCCTGCTGCTCCACCTGTCACCAGTGTTCGACCTCATCGATCACCAGATCCTTACTGAACACTTGACTTCAGCTGCTGCCTTCTCTAGTGAAGCATCCACTTGGGTACAATCCTTTTTATCTAACTCGACCACTAGGGTTTTCTCCCCATCAGCCTCAGTGCAACCTATACCTATCCACTGTGGGGTCCCACAAGGCTCATGTACATCACTGACCTTATACAACATCTTTACTAAGCTCCTGTTCGACCGCCTTGACAACCTGGGTGTCACCTATACTAACTACGCAGATGACACTCAGGTTCTCATCGCATTGTCAGGATGCTATGATGAAGATTCCAAAGGGATCAACAACCTCTACTTACTTAGAGATCCAAGCCTGGATGGATGAACATGGCTTATGCCTAAATGATGAGAAAACGGAGCTTCTTCTCATCGGCTCACAACCACGTCTAAATAAGCTCGACCCGTGCTACATAGCCATCAATATATACGGTAACTTGATCAAAGTGGCCAAGAATATTAAAACCTTGGGGGTCCACCTGGACTCCACCCTGTCTCTGAAGAAACAAGTTAATGCTCTAGTCTCCTCCACAGCATATACCAATAAGCTCCTCAATGCTTGCAAAGCATTCCTCTCACCCACCAGCTGTCTCACCTTGGCCAGAGCGCTAGTGCTCTCAAAAATAGACTATTGCAACACCCTCTTCCTGGGCACCTCGGAGCGTAATCCGAACAAACTCCAGGTTTTGCAGAATAACGCTCTTAGAGCAGCACTAAGCATCCCGCAGCATGCTCACATTGCCACCCACAGACATAACGCACACTGGCTCCCAGTAAGAGACTGAAATGTCCTTAGATCACTGGTCATCCTCCATAAATGTCTCTCTAACGATGCTCCCAAGTATCTGGCAGACAGATTCAACAAAAAGTCTTTGTTCAGACCAACGAGAACAAGATAATCACATTGTCTCAACATTCCTAAATTCTTGCTAAAAAAAAGCAGGAGGGTCACGCTTCCCAGTGTTAGCTGCCAAACAATGGAATGCTATCCCGATCAACCTTAGAATGGAACCCTCATTCTGGACCTTCAGAGCTAAAGCTAAATCTTGGCTCTCTAACATGAAAGGTGCTACTGCTTGAATATCTACCTGCCTATGCATGCATTGCTCCTTATACTGTCTTATCACTATGACCACTTTGTAACCTGGTCAATTGCACTTATATCTACTGTCTTGTATAAATCTGAAAATGTTTTGTAACCTATTGAAACTTGCTCTAAGTCTCTGGGGCCCAGTTACCCTTGGGTTCGGTGTGCGGTACAAATAAAGAAACAAAACTAAACTAAACATCGCCCAGCCCATCTCCAAGTTACATATTCATTAGGGTTCGCTGCCCGTTCACATAACTAATACTGATTCAAATAACTATACATTGTTCAATGTTTTCCACAAACACTAAACATGTTTTCCTTGCACATATGATACAATGGTAACAGTTGTTTACAAGCTTAAGGTTAATCTGGTTTCAATGGAACGAACACAAAGATTTCTGCGAAGGCACACAGTTTAAGTTTATTCAACATTCTGTTCCACTGTTTGAACGAGGATGACGCTATTGGTACAGACAACATCTAAATTACTATTCAGTTCAACTCTAGTTTAGCTCCTAGGTGTCTTAGTGCAGTAAAAACAATCCACTTTCAGCAGCCACAGCATGTTTATCTGCATTGACACAGTGCAAAGTTCATTTTTCTCTGCTGGAACCGAAAGCACAAGTTTAACATGCAACAGAAACAGGAGTTAATCAAAATGGCGGATGATTCTAAAATGGCGGCATAGTCAGCCTTATTCAGGTCCATTCAAATGCGATTTTCAGTGTGATGGGAATGCGCTTATGCCAATGTTCGATATCAAGCGGTATTATGAGAAATATACTTTAACAATATGATGTCTGTTAATGGGCATATCAGGCAGGACACACTTACTTTATGGCACATCTGTTGGTTTTATAAATGCGTGTTTGTTTTACTTATATAAATGCTTTGCCTCCATGGGGTTAATGCTTCACTCATTGAGTCACAAGACAACTCCAATATTTTTCAGTTTTTCTTATAAATAAAGTCCAAAAAAGAGGTACTTTGGGGTCACAGTCTAAGTGGAATACCTGTTCACCTCTCCCTCAGGCTTTGGGGAGGAGGAGGGCTCTAGACAGGCCATATCTACTCCAGCAGGCAGAAATTCTGTGCCAGTTCACTAAAGCCAGACTACTCCTTCTGTAAACTCTATAGAGGGCCTAAAGTCTAAGGTCTTGTTTTTCTGACTCCCACACGGACTTCCGAGGTGACCTAGAAGGGTAGTTTTTGACGTGGTGCCCATTGCCTCCAAACAAATTTCTCTCAACCTTTTCCTCACTCTCCAATCCCTACTCCAGTCTCTTCTTTCACACAGCCCCCTACTCTTTCTCTCCACACTCTGTATCCTGGCCATATAACTCTTTGCCTTCTCCTGTCTCGACCCTGCAGTCCTCTCCTGCCCACTAAACTCTGTCTCCAGTTCTAACCTCTCCCTCCCACTTCTCCTGTATACTCCCAACAACTATCTCCTGATCCTAGCTCCTTTTCTCCAAAACCTCCTTCCACTAACAATATCCTGTTTCTGCCCTCTGCCTCTCACTCCCCTCTCTCCCACGCACACCTACTCACAACCACCTTCTCTCTTTCTTCCAAACTATCTTCAATCACTATGTCAATCACACACTTACAAACTGCCAAATTGGTACTGCTCTCTCACCCCAACACCTTACTTTCACGCTCAACAAATACTCCAAGAATATTCTCCAACTTCTCCTCCCCCTCCTGTAGCACCCTCCTCCCTGGTCTCTTGGCCTCCGCCCAGCTCAGCCGACTTCAAATCGAACCTCTCTCACCGTCAACTGCCACTGCAAGCTTTGTATAGCCCTCCTCTGCCTACCCCCTGCCCCCCACCTAGAAGCCTCCCTTTGCTCCAAAAGCCTCCATCTTTGCTGTGTGCTCAAGATGGTTACTGTGGTTGTTGGCCCTTTGGGTATCCCCTATACTCAGAAGTCAGAGGTTCAACAGGGTATGATGAGTGTTCTTAGGTCTCCCCTATCTTTGGGTAGTCTTTTACTAGTCTCTTAGCCACCGCAGCTGCCACCTTGGTTTCCCTGTGACATGCTCTGGTCTGTGGGATAGTTGTTGGTGCTCCCATTTGGCTCCTGAATAGCAAAGGCTATTCTGTTCTCAATTGGGAAAACCAGTGCATTCCTCCTGTTCTAGGAGGTTATTTTCCATTGGGCCCAGGTGCATTGTGGTAATGAAATGAAATTATATTTTATTTATATCGCACTCGTACACAAGTGTTTCAGAGCACGACCAGGCAGAAAGGGAGGGGAACAAGGGAGTTAAAAAAAAAAAACAGAAAACAGCGAGTTTACTAAGCTCAGTGACATTTAAGAAAGCGCAAGTGCAAGGAAAAGGAAAATGGGGGAAAAGTGCAGGGTGTGGGGGGAGTGAAAAGTGCGAAGCAGAGGAGAGAAAAACAAATAAATATTAAATAGAATAAATAATAAATAAGGGCTTTAAACCATGGTAGTGCAGCAAGCAAGTGGCAGGTGAAAGTTAGTCAGAAAGGTATATCTGATAAGTGCAGAAGAAACGTGGGAGGGGGACTGTATGGGTACAGAGACAGAAACCCTAGTGCAGATGGTGACCTGGAGGCAGTGATGGAGGGTGGCAGGGTGAGCAGATACCTGGGCCCGAAAGAACAGAGGGTGGCCAGGTGCATAATACCATGAGAAGAAACAGATCAACAGGGGAGAAGGGGGGCAAAGGCAGAGGCAAAGAGGAAGGTCTTGAGAAGTTTCCGGAACCGGAGATGTTTTTCCTAAAGTTTCAAGGTGACTGGGAGGCTGTTCCAAAGGGAGGCACCAGCTGAAGACCGGGATCTACCCCCAGCTCGTTTTTTTTGCAAAATGACTAACCCTGAGGGAGTTTGAAGTAGAGGAGTGAAGGGATCGAGAGGGGAGGTATTTACGGAGGGATAGTTGAAGGTATTTTGGACCCAGGCACTTTTAGTTGTTCTTGCGAACCACCTGGAAGAGAAGAACAGGACCTAGCCAGGACAGAGGCTGATGGGCATCGGGTTCGAGAAGGGGCACCAATATGTATACAGCCCTCCAGCCATACTAGGAAGTCGGGGACAGTGGCCCCCCTCAACACGGTTATCACCCATGACCCAGTCACCCCAGGCCTGATAAAACGTCTGGGAAAATACCTATTTGACGACCTGTCCAGCTGAGTGTCTTGCGACATTTTACTTTTCAAGTGCATAAATAGTTGATTTGCTGTTGTTCGTTTCATGGATACAACTTTGTAACGACAGAGTGTAAGCTTGATAATTGGTCTGGGATACAGGCTACAAAGATAAATAATGTAATTATACTGTGTCAATAAATTCCATAATGAATGTAGCGTATGTCACATTATCGGATTTCGCATAGCTTTACACCCGAATGTTGTGATACTTTGACATTATAATGACAAAAACGAATAGTGTATCCCAAAAGTTGTCTTGTATTTGCTAAACATGTTATTAAAATGCAGCTCTTTAACGACACTCGCTTTTAGCTGGTATGGTAAATAGTGTGGATTTTGCAGGGGGAAAGCAGGCACATTTGCAAATAAGCCCCTCAGCGTGTGAATCACGTCGACATATTTGGCAGTGGTGTCTTCGGGAGAGGCATACTGTGGGGTTCATAAATAATCAGTCATGCAAAACCAGATGGCGCCTGCATGAGATTAACTCGTGCAGCTAACAAATGCAGGATTACCTCAGACTGAAGAATGCACAATGGAGCAGAGTTTATGTTACACTGGTGAGGACTTGTGTCTCTGAGCCACAAAAGGGGATGGAGCCTGGCTTCTCTGCAGACTGGACCCGGGGGAAGAATGGAGCCCTGTGCAGGGCATCTGCAGAACGAAGAAGCACGACCAAAATAATGACAAATGCAATGTCTGTCTGCAGGCTTTCCTCGCCCACTGGCCATAAAATCCCCAGAACAAAAAGACCAATAAAATGCAATGACAGCGTGTTCCTGCTAATTAAAGTGTATGTTCAGCTTATTTTCTTTTTGGAAAGGACTGATTTATGTTTATGTGAACTGTGTCCCCAAATAGAGTGATTTGATTTGCCTAAAATCATGGTTATTTGCATTCCTGTAAATTGGATATTTTCGGGGGCGTGGTGTGTGATTGCTTGCTGCCTGCTGGCGTTTTTTTTTTTTACTGTCAAATATAACTTCTTCGTTTCTGGGTGTTGCAGAACTAGTCCCCAATTTAATTACATTGTGGCTTTATAGTAAAAACTGTATGGGCCTGATTTACAAACACGCTGTTCAATGAGAAAACCCCATTGAAAAACGCCTTATAAATCAAGCCCTAAGTGTTACATAGAGTAATATAACAATTTATATGAAACTACATGCAATGACACGTGCTAATAGAGCAAGCACAAAGAGCAAAAAAGAAAATGCAGAGTAAAACAATGTCACACGATGGGGGCACTGTAGTTAAAAAATAACTTTTCGACACTTGCTAACAAATTTTCCTCAGGGCCTAAATATTACTCTAAATTCTGTAGCATGAGCATTACTGCTTCCTAAATGGTAAATCGAAATCAAGTCAATTCTTCTTGATATTTTGTTTGTATGTTTCACTTAAACGAGCTTTAGCACGCTGTTAAAACGAATGTATCTCTAGAAACGGTAAATGGTGTGTGTTTAAGGGGTGCAGATAGGCCAGCATTTCGGAGGGGGCTAACCCTTCAAATGTTGGGAGAGGGATTAACTTCATAGACTTTGGGGGAGCGGCAAACTTACTTGTGTAGGTGCATCTAACTTATTTACACATTCTAAGGAGACTCTTCCAGTAAAGCTTCAATGTTAAAAGCAGTTAACACTCTCCTTCACGTCTGAATTGCAGTCCAAAACATCTGGCGAGCCAAGGCTCCAAGCCCCAAATCTAGAAGCACCCTAGCATTAATTAGTTGCTCTGTGATGAAACCACACACAGGTCTGCTGTGTGAATGAGCTGTCCCCTGCCCTCCAGCCTTCCAATCACGCCCCTGACATGCAAGTACCAACACCCTGTTTACAATTATCTAAAAATATATGTACACGAATGCAGCTGCTAACAATGAAATGATTTACATTTCATTGTTTGTCTGGCATTTGTTAACAGTGCAGCCGCAAGCACGTATATCATCTGTGTCCAGTCCTGCCATGGCTCTGTACGTCAGCCAGGTCAAGCCAACATTTCCGGGTGGGGGGGGAGTGGGCTAAAGCCCAATCTTCCCAATGGTAGATGTGCCACTGGTGTGTTTCCTTAGGTTGCGAAAGCATGTAACTGAGTAAAGATGTCTGTAGATGCACATGAGTTAGCACCTGCTCAGAAGAGATCTCATCTGGCATTTGATGACAGCATAGAGACAGAAGAGGTTGTGCCTGCTGTGACGAATCAAAGCAATTCCTCCCCGTTCCTGTGAGGCCTTCCTGTGAGGTTAGGAAGGTGAGCCTGCTCTGCAATACTCTCCCTAGGGGTAGAGGTAAGTGAAACCTCACCGGAGGAGATTCTCCCTTTGGGGACAAGGACTCCCATTTCCATGAGGAACTCCCTGAAGCTCGCCACACTATTGCATATATGGGATGTTTTAAAATACAGGAAACCATGAAGTTGTCAAGACTGGTTAGAAGAAACTCCTAATGGATAATGTAATCTTATGAGAAAAGACTTTCAGCCTCATCACAACTTTGGTGGTAAATCGACGCAATTACTGCAGGGTTCAATGATACAATCAGTGCCGTATCACAACCTGGTATGCATGCGCCCCCGACGTTGATGGTAACGCTATCAGCGCCCTGCAGTAATTGCACAGAATAAGGGCTACAGCCAAGGTAACAGCGCTAATAGCGCTACCGCCTGCAAACCCGGCACTATTAGCGTGGGTGGAAATTGCATCATCACCGGAAGGGAAGCATCAAGGCGCCCATTTTAAAAAACACAATCCATTGAATATCACCACAATCAGCAGCCTGTAAACCTTCAGAAATGTCACAGGAGAGGCTAAGAAGCAAGGGTGCTGAACATGGCCTGAAAAATCCAACATTTAGTGAGAGGGAGTTTGTGGTCTTTGTTAGGAAAGATTTCATCTGTGTGTAATTTTCCTCCCATTTGTGGACCCCCCAAACTTTATGCTTTTGTTTGGCTATGCTATCCTGACTTTTACCAGTGGAGCGTTGGAAGTTTTTGGCACCCTGCACACTCTGCTGTCCTGTTGGACCCCTGTTTTCTTCATTGATCATGAAGGCCTACCAGGGCGCTTTGCCCCTTTGGAGCAGTGGAAACACTTACTCACAGCGTCCCCTGCTTACCCACCGATTGAGCCCCTTCGGAAGTGTTCCTGGGCCATCCAGTGAACTGTCCAGCTCTACCTCAGGGTATCCCGCAGACTTGGGACATTGCTTGGTTGTGGTCCTGTGCCCTCTCCCAACAAATTTTGTAGGCCTAGATCCTCTAGGTCCCGAATTAGGAGTGTTTGTAACGCTGCACATATCTGTGATTTCCACGTCACTACCTGTTGGTGACAGTCACTGTAGGTTGCTTGCTGACCTGCTCTGCTGTGCCCTGAATCCTGCTGCACCGGAATTCTTTTTGTATCTCCATCGGAAGCTGAGAAAAAGCAACTGTCTCGTCACGGGCGATCAGTCTATCCCGCAGCCGCTGAGAGCCGAAGCACCACAAAGCTGCAGGACTCTAACCTACTAGCGACCTTGACTAAACTGGCAAAGTTTGGTCCGGACTGTGCTGATTGTTGGTGAGTACTTGCATCACTTAGCGGTGGCCCCCTGGCACAACCAATCTCTTTTACGCACGAATATCCCTAAAAATGTATTTGCTTTTGGCTGGGTTAGCCTGCACTCCCTAGCTATTCTCACCTTTTGAAAACTGCTCTGCCGCCAAGGGCAGGCCCTACTCGAATAGTGGGAACCAATTATTCATCGCCTCAAGCCCCTTCCTGACTTGCTACAGCTCTCCCAAGAAGACACGCTTTTTGTGCTGCCAGCGCGATTGTGCGTTTTTATTTGCTATCCTCTTCCCTTAATCTCAGCGATGCTCGATCAAATTCAGGGCTCTAAGATTTTCACCAAATTGGATCTGGTGGGGCATACCATCTTATTAGAGTGCGAGAAGGAGACAAATGGAAGACGGCAATTAAAACAAAATTTGGGCTGTTCGAATATTTGGTGATGCCGTTTGGATTATGCAATGCACCCGCAGCCTTTCAGTTCTTTATAAATGAGGTGTTACGAGAATATTTGGATGTCTTCGTAATAGTTTACATTGATGATATTTTAATCTACTCAGTGAATGAGGTTCAGCATCAGGAACATGTTAAAAAGGTTTTACAGAAGCTGTTTGAACATAATTTATTTGCTAAATTGGAAAAATCACAGTTCCATACAGAGTTGGTTGAATTCCTGGGCTTTGTGATCTCGCCGCGAGGATTGGAAATAGACACTCAACACGTTCAGGCCGTAGCAAGCTGGCCTTCTCTGACCTGTGTCAAAGAGGTTCAAAGTTTTCTAGGTTTTGCCAGTTTTTACTGGCGATTAATTAAGGATATTTCCTTGAAAGTTACATCAATCACCCGGTTACGCAAAAAGGGTGTTAAGTTTCTTTGGTCGGCACAGACAGATCAGGCATTTCAAGAATTGAAGAAGAGTTTTGTCTCAGGACCTATTCTGATTCATCCCGACCCAGGTTAACCGTATTTTATGGAGGATGATGCTTAGAATTTGTCTGTAGGAGCATTATTGTCTCAACGACATAAGGACACAGGCCAGCTTCATCCAGTGGCATATTTTTCTAAGAAGTTTGCTCCAGCTGAGATAAATTACACTATTACAGATCAGGTTATTGGCCATTAAGGCGGCCTTCCAAGAATGGAGGCACAGTCTCTTAGGAGCACGACATACCTTAACAGTTCTAACCGATCACCTGAATCTTCTATTTCTCAAGTAAGCAAAGACATTTTCCCAGAGAAAACTGTGGTGGTCTTTGTCCTTCTTACAACTTGATTTTATTATAACTTTTAAACCAGGAAGACAAAGAGGAAAGGGTGATGCGCTTTCACGTCAGTTCCCAGGGAATTCGAAGTTGTTGGTGGATAAATCTGCTCTTTGATTTCAGAAGACCATTTGTTCTGTGCCACCATGAATGAAAAGTCAGATTTCAGAGCTAAAGTAAAAGAATCAGGAACAGATGAAAGATTGGGTTAGGGAAGATCTGGCCCGTAGCATTCAGGAAGGTTTACACAAGGTGGGTGATCGCCTTTTCCGAGGAGTTGACAGAGCAAGCTCTGACTGAATGCCATGAAACCTGTCTGGCTTGACATCCAGGTTATAGAAAAATGTTTCCGCTGGTTCGAAGGCATTATTGGTGGCCTAAAATGAGAACTGATTTGCTCAATTGCGTAAAGACTTGTGAAATTTGTGCTCAAGCTAAAGGACATCATGGTAAACCTGCAGGCTTTTTACATCCCTTACCAGTGCTACCTCGCCCTTGACATACAATATCACTGAATTTTATTGTTGATTTACCACCAGATCAAGGGTGCACTTCAATTTTAGTAATCATGGATCATTTTTCTAAGGCCGGGCTTTCCAATGAAAGGAAAGGCATCGGCATCCAGATTGGCAAGATAATTTTTGCAGGAAATCGTGAAATTGCACAAGTCGCTAACTCGTATAATTTCTGATTGTGGTTCACAATTTGTATCAAGGTTTTGGACAGTTTTTTGCAAGGAACTCAGAATAGAAGTCCGTTTATCTTCTGCATATCACCCTCAGAACAATGGACTCACAGAAAGAGCCAATCAGGAGCTTGAAAACATTCTGAAATGTTTCCTTACATCCAATGACATTGGGTTGATCTGCTGTGGTTGGCAGAGTTCTGCTACAATAATGCAACTAAAGATTCAATTAAAATGTCACCTTTCTTCTGCAACCAAGGTTTTCACCCTCAATTTCTACTCATTGAGCCCATCAATGATGTCTCTAGCCCAGAAGTAAAAGAAAGATTGCACATCATGAGGATGTCCTTACTAACTCTTTTAAACTCTACTTTCATTAATTGTGCTACTTTTCCAAAGTGTCTTTAAATGTATACATTTAACTAACCTAATCTGTACTGGGACTACAACAGTATTATCTAGAAACTACAGCTATCCTAAATCCAAAGAAAAAATGGTTGCCGGAGTCCACAGAAGAGCAACGAGCACTAAAAGGGTAAATGGACGGGTGTCAAACTTGCTCGCAATTGTAAGACGGAATTGCATTCAACCCGAAAGACGAGAAGTCGGTAGGGTAGGAGCCCAGGAGAAGTTAGTGGTAAGACCACAGAGGCAAATCCCACTTTATCTAAGTAACAGCAAACACCTTCTCCACTGGTCAATGGATTTATTTTTGTCACTCCACCAAGGAAGTTCTCCACAGGTTCTCAGATCCCTTGTATTGGGTACCCAGATCCTTCTCTGATGGTCAGTGGGCTTCTCGTTGCCACTGCAACAATGAAGTTCTCCTTAGAGGCTCAGTTACTTTTTGTTGAGGTCCCTTCTCTGGTGTTTAGTGGACTTATTAGAGCCCCTGTGACAAGGAAGTCCCCCTCGGATGCTTGGTTCATGCTTGGTAGGGTCCCATACCCTTAACTGATGGTCAGTGGGCTAATGGCTGCCACTGCAACAAGGAGGTTCTCCTCTGATGCTTGCTTCACTGTGGTAAGGATCCCCTCCCCTTCTCTGGTGGTCAGTGGGTTTATTGCTGCCACTACAACGAGGAAGTTCTCCTCAGATGTTTGCTTCACTGTGGTTAGGGTCCCTGACCCTTCTCTAATGGTCAGTGGGCTTATTGCTGACCCGCAACGAGGAAGTTCGCCTCGGATGCTTAGCTCACTCTTCCAGTGTCCAGTAGCTATTTTGTTACTGGGACGAGGGAGATCCTCCCTGATGCACTCCAAACAGTTCTGTTCCCCAATATCTCTATAGCTGCTACTGGGCTGAGGAACAGTACATTGTGTCCCTTTTTCCGCCCCCCTGTATCTCTACCGGGTCTCCCGGGCCTCCCATTAACGTTGCGTGGGATGCAGCATGTCATCGGTCCTTCCTTGGATGAGGTTTATGGTTGGTGGCTTCCACTGTCGTCCTTGTCTTCTTTGGCGGTCTCAGTGCACCTTTGCAGCTCTCCGCTCTTTACGGTCATGGCTCCGCTCTGGGACCCAACTGTCCACGCTGTTCATATTATGCCACTGCTTCTTTCCTTCGGCCTCGCAGCTGGGTCTGCTCCTCTCAGACGCAGAGTGGACCCTTGCAGCCTGCCAATGGCATCCCCTACACAGCCTTTCTTCCAGCCCTCACTCGGGAGTTTGAATCTCGCGGGCTCCAGCGGGCACCTGGCTTCTTTGCGATCAGACTTCCTTTGGTCCCTCTTCTCTTTCCCTTTTCCTGTTTGGGACTACGCCCCAGCGCAGCGTCAACACCTGCAGATAATGTCCTTTTGGCATTCCTCATGCCTCTGGTGAGCCACCTCGTGGCAGTACTTCAGAGTTGGTTACTCTTCATTGTTGGTGTCTTCTTCCTCGTCTCAGTATATTCCAATCAGCTCCTTGTCCCTACTGATCCAGCTTCCCATTCCTAGCACCTAAAAACTGAAACACCCTACCCACTTCTCTCAGGAACGAGACCTCCCTCCCAGCCTTTCGGAAAGCACTCAAAACTAAGCTCTTCGGCTAGTCACGCCCTCCTACACAATAATATTGTAGCATTGATGCCACATTATTCGTGTTAATTTCATTACAACTGTTGCATTGTGTATGTAGCATTGTTCTGTACTGTATCTTTAAACCACTGTAATTAAGTAAGCATAGCGCCACGATGCCCTAAGGCCGTATGTGCGCTTTATAAATGCAATAAATAAATATGAAAATGCACCTGGAATATGATGATTGTATCCGACTACGTGATGGTACCTGGCATATGAATGCGTACTTGAGCAAATGATGTCCAAATGATGTCCAAACCTCGGCACATGAGGTTACCTGACAGCTTCAAGCATATGATGGCAGCACATGGGTATGTGAGGCTATGTTTAGTACATGTTGACAGTAGTTTGACATCTGAGGCTGCAATTGTACTATTTATTGGATAAAGTACCCCATCACGTACAATATAAGTTCCACGACCAAATATAGAAACAAACCTTATAAAAGCTCACCAAGGTGACTTGCATTATCCTTTTACGCATGCTAGGGGGGTATTTTATTCTTTATAGTGCATGGCCATACACTGCCATTCCTTTTAATACCAGGCTTCTTGCTTAATCAAATGTAAGAGATCTTCCATTTGCTGATCCATAAAATCATTGTAGACTCTGTTTGGATTTTAAAAAGCTAATACGCAGCTCCTAATGTGTTCCAGAAAAATAGCTTAAGCAATTTAATAAAATGCATTGAAAAAAGGTTTTTATTTTTTGCTTCAAAATAAGTAATAACATGCATATTCGTGCTCACATGTTTTAAACTTCAGCAGTGCACACATTAACAATTCTACCATAAACAGTTATTTGTCAAATAATGGCAGTAAAGGGGCATGGAAAACTAATTTACAAGCAAGGAACTTGGAAAGCTTGTCACAGCTTTAATTAAATGCTGCAGTGACCATTGAAATTCTGCTCTCTGCTGGCTCAAGCAGCAGGCATTGTGACATCACAACTGAAGCGTAATAACGGATTACAGAGCAGTTGTGATGGCATTTTCTTATTTCAGGTCAGTTGTGATGTCACACCACGTCTTTAATAAGAACACATTTTTTCCAGGAGGATTTTGCAGGCTGCCATTATAATAGCATTATACGGTGTATGAACGCTGGATGCCTGAAACAGCTAAGCAGAAATTAATCAAGTGGCCCTTAATCTCTAATTATAGTCGTTGTATCAGCAAGTCACTGAGTGGAGCAGTGCAAACATTCCAAACACAGAACATTTTATGTAGTCCCATGGCAACATTCACAAGCAGCAAAAAGTTGAAGGCGCTAATGTCCTTACAGGCCCCAGGAACTCCCATAATGTAATGGGGAATTTGAGGGCCAGCAGCAATTACAATCTGGAGCACAGTGTGGGACAAAGAACTAAGGATAAGAGAACACTTCACCGTGTAGTGAGACTTGGCCACAGTACATGGCAGCGACTGACAACTCTGACAAAACCGGAAGAGGAAGAAGAATTTCTATGCAGAGGAATGGAGTATTCTTGTGAAGGAGGTGACCAGAGAAAATAACAAATTCCTTATCAAACGTCCATGAATAGCCATCTGGACATGGATCCAGGCGAAATTGGTTGCTTCTGGCATCCTACATTGGGATGTAGACAATCTGAAAAATAGATGTCATGCTTCCAGGCGCAAAGCAGAACGTGTAGACCATGCATGTGAAGGAACTGAAACAGATAGAAACCCACACCAGCAAGTACTGCTGACATCTCTGGATACCTTGGTGGAGGGACCACTGCACTCTGTGCATCAGCCCATGGATTGCCATGCATTGACACCTGAGCACAACACCCAGGGGAACTACACGAAGTCCCTTAATGTAAGCACACAACCTCCATTAACAACCTGACACATGACCAAAACAGGTGAGACATAGCTGTTTTGTTCGTTATTTTGCATTTATTGAAGAGAGGTGAGTGCTTCTAACGGAACGTTGTACAATACAACAGTGGCTGGAGCAATCACTTTGAAGGGTCCTTTATGTAGGCAGGAAGTGATACATGAGATGGCCGAGGTCCAGTTTTTGAGGAGGGGATCTCAAAAGGAACATGGACTGGCGAGAGCACCAGTAGATGATATAAGTGTGGCATGTACAGTCACTCATTAGAAACATCCATTGAGAAAGCACCATTTCATATCCACCATTGGGAAAACTGATGCCAGAAAAGGGAATATGAATATATCAGAAAGAGTAAAAAGGGCAGGAAGAGAGATTTAAAAAGGGGGAAGGGGGGGATTGTGGTAGGGGCTGGGGCTGAATTATGTATTTATTTATTTTTTATTTATACATCGCTTATTCACAGGTTGAATGCTTAAAAGCACTTCAAGACGGGAAGGGAACAAGGAAATACAGTAATTATTCTTAGGCCTTGAAGTTTCTGAATGATCTAACAGAAACTAACGGCATTTCTCCTAGTGTAAGTGCATGGAGTATTACAGTAGTGACCAAGCTGAGAGGGGGCGGGGGGGGTCAAAGGAAGGGGGGGACAGGACAGACAATCTAACTAGTCCTAGTACATTTAGGTCATGCATGCATACATGAGTTGTGAGGAAGAGGGTGTGGGGGCAAAAAGTACAGTGCAGCAGAGCCCTGGGTTAAGTGCAGAGAGGTTGCCCCACTCATGGAGCGTAAGCAGAAAGAGCAATAATGGTGAACAAAGTGCAGTGGCCCAGATGCAAGTACAAAAGACTAGCGGGGGAGCCTGCGATCTGTACGGCTCTGGAGGTGAACCAGGCAACCAGTCAGCGTAAACTGAACAGAGTTAGGAAGGAAAAGGAGGGTGGAGAGAAAAGAACTGAGTTTAGCAGGGGAGAGAGAAGGAGGAAGAGAAGAGGAAGGTCTTGAGGATTTTCCGGAACTTAAGCTGCTCTGGCTCAAGACGGAGAAAGGCAGGGAAGCTGTTCCGGGGGGAGGCACCTGCAGAGGCTAGAGATCAACCCCCAAATCTCTGTTTGTGAAAGCAGCCCCCCCGCAAAGAGTTGGAGGAGGATGAGCAGAAGACGAGTGGAGGACACTAGAGGGAGAGTTTGTGGGAAGAAAGTGTTGTAGGTAGTGCAGGCCCCGGCCCCAGAAAGCCTTGTGGATTATTCAGAGGGTCTTCAACTTGATCCTTGCAGCCAAAGGGAGCTAGTGGAGGGATTCTAGCATGGGAGAGATGCAGTCCCAGGGCTTGAAGCCAGAAAGTTATGTTCTGGATGAGTTGAAGAGGACACAGAGTAGAAGTAGAAAGATTGAGAAAGAGACTGTTGCAACAGTCCAGCCTTGTGAGAACCAGGGCTTGTGAGGTGTTGAGCCTCTGGGGGAAAGTGAGAAAAGGTAGAATATCTCTGAGGAGGTGCAGTTGGTAGTCTGACTTTTTGGAGATGTTTGAGATGTGAGAAGAGAAGGAGAAAGTGGAGTCGAAAATGACCCCTAGGTTTTTTGCCTCATTGGTAGGTGAAGGCTCAGGGCCAAGGGGGGCCGGCCAGTGTGAGAGTGGGAAAGCAGGAGCAGGGGTCCCAATGAGTATGATCTCTGTCTTACTCGCATTCAGACAGAGATCGTTATCAGCACACCAAAACTGAATGTCACATAGACAGTCAGGGATGAGCGAGTAGGAGGAGGAGGAGGCAGAGGGTAGCCTGAAAGAGAGCTGCGTGTCATCCGCATAACCCTGAAAGTTAGAGGTAAAGGTAGAGATCCTGTGGATCAAGGGGGCCATGCAGGTATTGAGAAATCAGAGGGCTAGGTTAGATCCCTGGGGGACACCACAAGTAGAAAAAGAGATAGCAGAGAGAAAGGACCCAAGTTCCACCTGGGAGCGCCGGTTAGAGAGAAAGGAGGTGAGCCACGCCATGGCCTGAGCTGTGATGCCTAGAGTATCATAGAGACGTGTGATCAGGATGTTGTGGTTTATGGTATAGAAAACAGAAGAGATATCGAGAAGAATGAGGACAGAGGGAGAGTTGGCGTCAAGATTTGAGAGACGTTCTTCACGGATGTTCGGAAGAGCAGAATGGGTGCTGAAACTTTCGTTTTTTTAAAAAAAAAAGGTAAAACAATGAATTGTCAAAAAAAAGACAAGTGAAATAAAGGGCCAATGTAGCTCACAGATGTTCGCAGACGTCTGACGTCATTGTGGACTTTCCGGAGAGTGTCAGGTGACCACGCATGTGCGTGGCACGATGACGTGTCCGCGAACGAGTTTGCACTTCGAGAACAGGTCTGTGCTTCATGAACAGTTTGGAACTGCGTTTTCAGCTGAACTAGGAACTTTGAAGCGAGAAATGTACCCTTGCACAGCTCCTACACCTATTCTTACTCATTATACATTAATGATCTAGCACACAGCCATACTTGGATGACTATTAGCAAAAATGCTATTTATTTAAAAAATGGCATCAGCTATTGCCAGCCCTCCTCCCCAAGAGCCACCACCACCACCACCAGCTGGAGGACCTACACAACAAAAAAATCGCAGTACTTCAAAAGACAATGAAGAGGACCAAGAAGATGAGGTAGAGGAAGCACCTACCTCTAGCACCCAGATATAATCATGGGTGTAGCAGTTCTTTACCACTGTTGGGAATGTACCAAAGGCTAAAGCTACCAAAGTGAAATACACTGAGTTCAATGTTGTATTCAGTCACGGACTACCTGGACAGTACTCCTACCGGACCACCTCCATGTGCCACTACACCAAATCCAACCACTGCAATGCTCTCGGAAAAGTTCTTCCTTTCTTAGCAAGTAGTAGGCTGTCTTCCTCCACCTCATCTTCCTCAAACAATACTGTAACCACACAACCTACTTCTGTGGGTCACAAAATCCCGTTAGCTACCTTGCACGTGACAAAAGCGGCTGCTGATCCATATCTTCCGAAGACAACAGTACTCTGTATATACTGCAACACACCACCCTGCAGGGAGGAGAAATTTTGAAGTGCGTGCTTTTGAAGCTGTCATCAATGAGCATGAGAAATACTGTCCCCTACCTTAGATGTAATACACAGGCAACATATTCCCCTGTCCACCTGCCCTCCATATTTGTGGTTGGTGCCTCTTCCCTCATTTCCATCCACATCTTACTTTCCGACCTCTCCTGAAAAAGAAATCTAAAAACAGCACAAAAAAAGGTTCCTTTAGGAACCATCTTTCACGGTTAAAAAATAGAACAAAAAAATGTATCTTATAGACTCCATCTACTTTACATTTCTCAGTAAAGTAAATAGACTCAATAAGATTCTCCAACATTTCCATTAGCATTTTGTGTTATGCTAATGGGAATAATGGACAATTGTATACTAGAGAAAAATATAGGACAGAAACATTTTTCTGTTCCAAATAATTTTCTCTAGCATGCAATAACAACCATAATCGATGGACCTTTATAACTATCTGCAGTCTCCACAGTCCCCTTTCCAGGCCATGGATCATTAAAAGACCCAGATGGCACGTGCACACCTTTGTACAGGGCAGCCCTTCTACCCTTTAAATTTTATATTTGTAACACTCCCTGAATGCCTGCTTTCAAACAGTCACACATCCATCCACCAATCACTTCCAAAAATTATACATATAACGCTATGAACATTTTAAGCTTCCACACACCAACTGCCACTTAACAATCTTCTACAAATCTTTTGCATCTGCATTTCCCTTACTTATATAAATTAATTGTGCACAGTGCTCCTATAAATGCACTTATGCATTGTGCAGTGAGAGAAGTGCATAAATAGAAGGGGCAGTACGGATGGGCAAGTGCTCATGGGAAACCAGGAGGAAAGTGCCAAGGGATGCCAAAGTGGGACGCCACTGGCTAACTACTGGAGTAGAGGAGTTCCAAGGGTGGAATGCATCTTAACCGTAACATCCCTTTAACAATGTTGTTCTGTCGATTTCATAGTTTTTATAAGAGAAAATGTTTAATCATATTACATCACTGTATATAAGGTATTAATGATTCCTCTTTTCATATATATGAAAGAACTATAAACCTCCTTTAAGAAACATATTTTTTGCAACGCATACTTATGTCTTTCATTATCAGCAGTGCATGCTGGGAATGCAAATCATCGTTCAATTGCCTATAGCATAAGGCTCCACCCTGACCTCAGCTTAACCAAACCACCCTTCTTATTCACTGCACCTACCCTGCATCCCGGCTCAGTGTCCACTATACCCTAATAATGCAACCAATAGCCAGTGCTCATGGCTTGCAGCCAAAGCCAGTCTGCAAATCCATGGGTCATGGGCTTCGGCCATGCCACATTCCCCAATAAGCAAATCAGAGTACACATTTCCGTTTGCCAAGGGCCATGCCCGCTACCCAGACACCAAATGTATATCACTAGTTTTTCTACTTACATTCTTACACTTTGGAAAAATAAAACGCAACACATATTTCCAAAAATATGCTTTCAAATCCTTGCTAATGCTCGTTGTGCAATTTTGTTGTAATCTAGTCCACCACTTCATGCTGTAACCGCAAACTCAATATTTTCTCCCATTCAAACCTACTGCTTTGGCCATGCCGCATGCCCCAATAAGCAAATTAAAATACACATTTCTCCTTGCTGACTGCCAGGCCCATTTCCCAGACACCAAAGTTATATCACTGTGTTGTGTACTTACATTTTCACACTTTCAAAAAATAAAACACAGAACATATTTGCAAAACCATTCTTTGAAGTTCTTGTGACCCTCCATGTGCATATTTGCTGCAATCCCAACCAGCACTTCAACCTGTACTCACGAGCAGATTTGTTTCCCATTCAAACCTATCCCAATTTCGAAAAACCTTACCACATAGCCGGTCCCTGATGGCCATGCCCATTGTAACACCATTGCCGGTCCCTCATGGTCGTGTCCACTAGCCAGATTGTATATCACTATCTTTTGTACCTACATTATGGCACTTTTCAAAAAATAAAACACAAACGGGTCATCACGAGTTGGGTGGTAACCCTTAAATGCAGCGGTAACACTATTAGCTGGGGGAAAACTGCCGGGAATTTGCCGATTTTCAGCGCTATTATCACACGTAATACCGCCGATGGTAATCACGCTGAAAATTCCCAATTGGGTCCAGTGAGGAATGGGGAATTCCCGAATGGGCCCAATGGGAAATGGGGAAGGACCGTTTGCCAAACCCCTGATCCAGTGCTAATAGCGCCGGACCAGGTGGCGGTAGTGCTATTAGCACAGGTGGTATCCCACATTTGCAAAACCATGCTTTCAGGTCCTTGTCAATGCTCCTTACATGAGTTTGCTGCAAATCTGTGCATGTCTTATTTTTAAAAGTACTAAAACACCAAGGGTTAATTTTACTTCTACCTTAATCAAGGTTAAATTTCAATTCTTACCGAGAATTACAAGATTATTGTCACACTCAATCACGGTCTATAGAGGAAGTGGTTTTACAAAACATAGTTTAATATGCACAAACATTTCATCTGACTATTGAAGCAGTAAAGACAATTCTTCAGTGTATAAATGATTCTTTTCAACATCAAAAAAAGTGTCCATTAAATCATTTCTAAAAGTTAAAATACAGTACCAAGTGTATAAATCACAAACGAGTGAGTACATAAGGCATTTTACATTAGATAATGCCTTTTCAATGGATTGTTCTAGTGCTGTATCTGTGCACCAGTGTATAAGTATTTAAATGGCCACTATAGTGCCAGCATATAGAAAAAAAAAACCCAAAACACTTGTACTATTATCACACAATTTTAAAGTACCACAGGCGCCTCACAAGAGGGGTCCTGTTTAACACCTAAAACCTTTTATATAGACAACATACACAATATGATGTCAACTATGTATAACACAGTCTATGTCAGCAATTTATTGCATAGATCTAAAAAAACACATGAGACCTGCTCATGCTAAATCAGGGTCCTGATGTGGAAGTACTCGATGTCATGCTCTAAGGTTATAGAGTAGACTCATGTACACCCTTGCTAGCTCTGTTGAGTGTCTGTATCAGTGCTTTAATGCAACTGCGCCAAAAATCGTGGGCTGGAAATTGCTTTTACACTCTGCACCTGCCAAGCTAGTACCACATCAGGAAGCGTTTAGTCCCTAGACACCCAAGAGCAGTGACGCTCTTCAGCTAAGTGCGGAATAGAAACACACACGGAGGGGTGCAAGACAGCGACCCTAGACAGGCAGTCAAGACCTTCTTAATTAAAAGTCCTGATGAAGATGACCACAATAAGTTACGGTTATGAAACCGGTCGACCCTGATTTAGCATGAGCAGGTCTCATGTGTTTTTTTAGATCTATGCAATAAATTGCTGACATAGACTGTGTTATACATAGTTG
Organism: Ambystoma mexicanum; assembly: GCF_040938575.1. Classification (NCBI taxonomy): domain Eukaryota; kingdom Metazoa; phylum Chordata; class Amphibia; order Caudata; family Ambystomatidae; genus Ambystoma; species Ambystoma mexicanum. The sequence continues at coordinate 778,721,747 of NC_090931.1, forward strand.
ACATCATATTGTGTATGTTGTCTATATAAAAGGTTTTAGGTGTTAAACAGGACCCCTCTTGTGAGGCGCCTGTGGTACTTTAAAATTGTGTGATAATAGTACAAGTGTTTTGGGTTTTTTTTTCTATATGCTGGCACTATAGTGGCCATTAAAATACTTATACACTGGTGCACAGATACAGCACTAGAACAATCCATTGAAAAGGCATTATCTAATGTAAAATGCCTTATGTACTCACTCGTTTGTGATTTATACACTTGGTACTGTATTTTAACTTTTAGAAATGATTTAATGGACACTTTTTTTGATGTTGAAAAGAATCATTTATACACTGAAGAATTGTCTTTACTGCTTCAATAGTCAGATGAAATGTTTGTGCATATTAAACTATGTTTTGTAAAACCACTTATTTTTAAAAGTGCCAGAATATATTTACATAAAATAGTCATATACCTTAGCCCCTACTTGAAAAAATCCATTCAGACTTTGCACAAACGTTCAAGGTTTCAACACAACCTATCACAGTCAGCTACATAAATAGAAAAGTAACAACCACCAATAACAAACAATGAAACTCACAGAAATCTCCCTTTTCTCCACCCAGCATCTTTCCTAGTTGCGGCTATTCAATGCAGCTGCAGATCTTGCTTTGTATCCGCAGCTACACGTACATTTTTTTACAAGCCCAAAATCAAAGTAAGCTGGTCTTCAAAACTTCAAATGAAATAAGAGAACACCTAAGCAGATGAAATAACACAAATAAAATAAAATAAATTCTGTGCTGTATCGTCCACATAACAACATGATTATTGCACAGAAAATGTTTGTATATTGATGCAGCTTTAAATATTACAGCACTTACGGGTGCAACTAATAAAATGTCAAAAAGTGTGCCACACCTACGCATGTGCTTTTTTATAGACGCAGTTATAGAAAAGCCCCACATGGCAGTTTCCTGTAAGATGTGGTTATATGTAAATAATTACAAAAACACGCGTACTAGCACCTCTCCACTCCCCATGGCCCTCCTCCACTGCCCTGGTCTCTCCCAATCCCCCAAAACACTCAATGCATCTTTAATGCTACTCCACCCAAAATGTTGGATAGCTGCAGCTATCACACATCCACAAACACACGACATGCCATTTGCCAGAATACAGCCATGGCAGCACAGGGTGCCACGTTTACTCATGGGTAGCAATGCCGCGCACTGAGCGGTTGCTGGATAGCCACGGGTATACCTCAGTCGGTGTTATTGCTCGGTACGATCATCAATACACCAATCACCCCCCTTTTTGTATTTTTTTTTTAAGTCTGTGCACGAAATATAAATGACAAAAGAGACAGCAGTGATACAATGGTACTTAAAAGGTGTCAATACCATAAATGATTGCTCATGAAGTTATTTAAAATGGATAATGATAAAGTATACATATTAGTTAGGATATACAAGATTGGGCTTAGGTAGGGTGAATAAAGTTAAAAAAATAAATAAAAGATGGGTTGGACACAAACATCGAGAGTGGCGTGTCTAGATAGTTCTACAATCAGGACAAAAATGCACAAAGTGATAGCTTTTATACTTTCCAAAATCAAAATCCAAACAGAGGACTAGATTTGCTAACCAAAATGGCCGACACATTTTGAGTGTAACCTATCACAGACAAACAAAGAATTACAACAGTAACATCAACTAATTACAAACACATCATACATACCCTATTCATAGAAATTACTAGAAATTCAAACTAGGAATCATTTTCCTGGAAACAGAGAAACACTGCAGATATCATGGCTGGTTTGAAAGCTGTGTGGCAGATCGGAAACAGTTGGCTGTTTTGGTTAGTGGGTTTTTGTGAGAAATTAAATATTGGACCTTGGTTTGCGAGATTTTACAATTAAATGGTTTGGATAGCGGGGAATGCGCTGGTTCCATGTTTTTCCAGAATTGTTCAGTCTGGAAAGTACAGCGCACCCAGACATCATACTAATTCATTGTGGAGACAAAGATTTGGGGAATGTAGAAGGTGTGTCCCTTACTTTAATGATGAAACAATACTTGGAAAGACTAATGGAACTTTTTCCACACACCCTCTATCTTTTCCTATCTGACTCAGAGGCAAAAATGGAGATGGATCACCAAATGTAATGGTAAAATCTAAAAATCACGTAGAAATGTTAATAAAGTAGTTTCAGCATTCATGAGAGACCACAACAATTATGGCTTCCAAACAAAATACAGTTCTACATGGCCAACTACTATAGACATACTGGAGTACACCTAACCGATGAAGGAAATATGGTGTTCCTTCATAACATCAAAACAGTACTCCAAATGTGCAAAAATACTACACTCGTTGTACCCCAAAACAGTCCTTTTAAGGACTAATGATCCCATTTAAATACACAAATACAATAAAATAATATGTATCCACGGTTAGACGTCATTGACATTTTTTATAACCGCAGTAACAAATTGTTAGTTAAAGGGGGAGCTCCCTTCAGGTTTTGTAATACAATAGAAGTTAAAAGATCAATACAGTAAAAGACTGCTCATGTAGTTATGTAAGGTAGATGAAGACAAAGCACAGTATATTACATGATGGTAAACTAGGTGGGGATACATTTAATAGGTACAATTGCACACGATATAATAGCCTGGGTGACAATACACAAGCTAAAACTAGAGTAGGGTGGCTCCCTTTTGTACTGATTATTTGAAACAATGTTCTTCTTTTTTCTCCACAATCACACATGTAAGAAAGTCTGAAAACACACAGCCAAAACAGAAAAGACTCCCAAATAACTACTGTGTCACTGACCATGCCCAGTGATTCCCCCATGTCACTATTCCTATAAAAATAACTTTTTAAAAGAAATAAAACACAGATACCCCAAAATGTACCCGCAGGCATGGAACTACTCTTACCCGCGGTTATCTGTAGTACCGGATATAGCCATGAATATCAGGAAAACAGCTGGGGAAAAATGTTTTTCCGGCCCAATAGCCCCTCACCAAGTGCCCCCTCATCTGTGCCATTCCCCAGATGGCCTACTCACCTCCCCTGCCCTCTCTCTTTCCCCCCACAATGCACACTGTTTCGACGCAGTTTGCTTTGAGATGTTGGTTATCCGAGGCTATAGCCACGACTACAGAAAGATTTAGTCCCTGGACCTCCTACAACTCCCAAATTTCACTTGGTGTCCTCCAGCAAACTCCCCTCCTCTAGACTAAACTCATTTGCAATTATTTTAACCTGCAAATAACTTTCTAACTACTTTTCTTTTCCCGTTTTCCTCGGCTATAACTGTAGTTATCTCTCGCATCGAGAGAAAAACAAGATAGCGGCTGTTTCATTTCTAAAAACACCCGGTTTTGTGTAAATCTCTGAGATATAGTTATCTATTTTTTAGAAGGGGCACCCCCTTCTCTGTCAAATATTTACATAGCTACTGCATGGAATAACCCCAAACAATGCATGGATCGGGAGTCAACACTTCGTGCCCAAATTGTTTTGGACCTGGTCCAAACCTGTCCAGAGGTTTGGGCTGTGTGCTTTGACAAAAAATAACCTTGTTTGTCTGTGGGAAAATGTATGGGAAGTAGGCCACACTTTTGGAGAAAAAAAATATTGTCTACTTAATAATTATTTTATTTTTGAACAAATCTTTATGAAACTTTGCAGTCTGGGAGGGACGCAAGGCCTTAATCACTTTTGAAATTTTTATCATATCTGTTACTCATATTAAACTTTATTAACAATAGAATTTGGATTGGTTCCTATGGGAGTCCGACCCACCTTAACTATAGAGCGGCTATCGCTACCATATATATATATATATATATATATATATATATATATATATATATATATATATATTATATATATATGTGTGTATAGTGACAAATCCCTAGATCTCAGCACTTCTCCCCCAGGGGGAGCACCTTACCATGAGGCCAGGGAGGTGAGTTTGCTACCCAATAGCAAACTCACTCACCCACTTGGGGGGTGGTGCACAGTGGGAGCATCTCATGGGGAGATATTCCCCCTCTGGAGATAGGATAGGGACAGAAATCTAGGGAGAATGCTATATGACCCCCTCCCAATCAGGGACATAAATTAGGGAGAATGTGATATGACCCCTTTCCCAATCACCCCTCCTCAACCTAGACCTATGGTACACTCCAGTAATATATCCAACCACCCCATGTACCTGTGTAGGGCCAGTGGCATAAGATCCACTGAGACGAAGAAGAGCCCAAACTACCCAAGTGAGACTTGCATGACAAAGACTGGGACGAGGAGGAGCCGGGAACTATGAAGATCACTACCAAAAGTAGGTGTGAGCATTCAAGTTCTCCACTAAGGACCACTACCAACACTAACATAACCACAGAAGATGGACTGGGGAGTTGGTCAAGCCACCCCTGGAGGAAACGACTGAGTGGTGGTTCGGCACTGGACGAATTAAGGGCTGCAGACTGTGACGCTGTCAGCGGGAAGCAGGCATCTCTACTGGGTCTGACGTGGAAGGACCTGTCCGGTGGCTGGAAGAGGAACAGCCAGACCAGAGAAAGCAGTGGGACTGTGTGGGCCAGAGCAGGCGAGAGCACTGAAGGAAGCCAACAGCTGCAGAGCCGCTGACCGATGGAAGAAGTACACAAAGGCAGCACAAAGCCCAAGAACGAGTCCCAGGACAGACCAGAGCCCGCCGAGATGTTCCCTAAAGGTAGGGAAGGAACCTGGCTGGCTGGTGGGGACCAAAGGGAGTGTTGGCACTGAAGGGGAAGTGTCAGAGAAGCCCAACATGTGAATAGGTGTGGTGAAAGACACCCATAGAAAGAGAGAAATATTGTGATTGAAAAAATAGCGGAACTCCCGAAGAGAGGGAAGTGCATAACCCCTTAACATGAGAGAGTCAAGATGACTTTGTAAATCATCTCCTTTGTGACAGTACTTGTCAGGTTAGTGAATCAAGTCTGTGAAACAAACTAAGAGTGAGTCAGGAGAACTTGGCAAATCACCTTTCTCATGACAGTACCTTGCAAGATAGTAAACGAGGTCTGTCTAAAGAGCTGAAAATGGTTCTGGGGCCCAAGAACAAAAAGATCAAGAGTATGGTACTCTTCCTCGTGGCAGTACTTGGCAAGCCAGAAGGCAAAGTTATCTATACTGGGGAAACCTGGGTCAAGGCTCATACTTGTAGAGGAACTATCATTTTTAAGTGTGCTCTCATCCTGCACTGTTTTGTTTCTGCCTTTTAAAAATCAAATGTAGGTGTTTTGTGTCTGCCTTTTATAAAAATTGAATTTATTTGTTTTGTGTCTGCCATTTAAAAATCGGATTTAGGTATTTTGTCTGCCTTTTAAAAATTGAATTTAGGAGTTTTGTGTCTGCCATTTGCCATTTAAAAATCGAATTTAGGTGTTTGGTGTCTGCCATTTCAAAAAATCTTATTTACATGTTTTGTGTCTACTAGTCCAAAATCCAACTAACTCGCTTGCCCTCTGTACTGTTTCTGTTTTTGCTCCCTCGACCACACACCCCAGCTCTCACTGCCTTTCACAGCCCTATTGTGTATCTCCTTTCCTTGTGTGCTTACCATCCTGTCATCTCCCTCCCCTGTGCCTCAGCTTCTGAGCCTGGTTAAGTGTATCACACTCTGTGCCTCCTCACAATTGCGCTCTTTATTTCTCCTATCTTCTCTAACTGCTTCTCTATCTCCTATCCTTCACCGCTCACTAAGTCTGGCAAGATGAAACTTAAGAAGGACACTCTTGGCTCCAACCCAGGCCTTCCTATCGCTGACACCTACATCAGTGTTTCTGCCAGAGGGACTCTCACCGACATCCTCTTTGCCGTTCCTTCTCCCGACCTATCGACACTACATATGGTCGATCTGCTCTCTCCCTACTCTACCTCACGCATCAATGGTGGCACCCGCTGGGAGGTCCTTCCTGCCTTCTTCTCAGCCTCCAGGGTCATCATTAATGTCTATCGAAAGACCATCTTGGAACAAGGGCCTCAACCCAACCTCCTTCTCTTTGATAGGCTCCTCCCTCACCTTATCAACTTTCCACCATCCTCCTCACTGGCTCCCTTGCCATCTACCCCTACAACCTCGCTGGCTCCCCCACCTGCTAGGACCGCCTTGACTTCCTCGCCCACACTGTCTGCATAGCAATCTCATCAACCCCTCCCACGTGCCTGCCCTTGCCATCCTCCACCGACACATCTGTGGCTCCCTTGCACCATGCAGCCCCTCCATCTCCCTTGCCTGCACTCTCCTCACTAACTTCTTTATCACCTTCAACCCCTCTGCCTTCTCACGCCTCTATCTCGCAGGAACACGCGCCGCATATTGGGGGTCCTGTGTCCCCTGCACGCTGCCTTGTAAGTCTTTCAGAAACAAACAGCTCCACATTGCCACGTTTAACTATTGCTCTGTTGTCAAGCACTCCTCTGACATCTGCCACCTCCTTGAACACCTGGACCTTGATGCTCTTGCTCTCACTGAGACATTGTTTAAGGACAGCTCTGTCACAGATTTTGACACACTTCTTCCTGATGGCTATAAGATCCTCTCTGAGCCCAGGCCCAACAGGCCAGGAGGGGAGTAGCCCTGATCTCTCCTGAGTGGATCCCTGTTTCCATCATTCCCACTCAGCCCTATTTTTCCTTTGAATGCCTGGTCTGCAGGCTCTCTCTCCTATCTCCTCTCTTACTCTGGTCACCTTCTATCGGCCGCCAGGCCAGTCCACCCTCTTCCTCTCAGAATGGGCTTACCTCTCCTTTTCTCCTCTGCACTCCTCCTGCTGCGGGATCTTAACATCCATCTAGACTCTCCTGACTCTTCAGGTCTTTCAGCAACCTATGCGACTCTCTCTCTCTCCATTCTACCCTGTGGTCTGACACACACTAATGGCCTTACCTTGGGTGACCTCATCTCCACAGACATCCCTCTCTCTATCCCTCTCACTACCTCACTCTCTTGGACTGATCACTCTCTTTTCTCTTCTCACCTGAAGCTTGCTGCACCTTTAACAATGGCACACAATGCATTGCCTCCCACCTTCAAGGTCACCCGACCCATGAAAAGAGTGTCAGCAGCTGCCTTTGCCTCTACCTACTCTGCTCCTCCTACCCTTGCGGCTGTCACCCACCCTGACACAGCCTTCTCTAACTTTCACCTTTCCATCTCCAACACTCTCGACATCCGCGCCCCTGTCATGAGGGTTCTACGGAAGCTTGTCTAAAAGTGCAACTCCTGGTATGACTATGATTTTACTGACCTTAAACGCAAGTGCTGGGCAGCAGAACGGAAATGGGGATCTTCAGGTGCACCCTCTGACATACTGGCCTGCCGCCTTCTGCAAAGGCAATACAGACTCTGCATCCAGTGTAAGCTCTACGTGGCATCTAACAACACGGCTGGATTCTTCAAAGTCTTCAAGGAACTGGCCAACCCTACTGCAGCCTCATCCTCTACTGCACCCACCCAGGCCCTTTGCTCTGCCCTGGCTGCACACTTCACTGCCAAAACACAGAACATCCTGTCCTATCTCTCCTCCGCACTCGCTCATGCACCATCATCCTTTGGGCCCCCCTCTGCCAACCCCTTCCCCTCCCCCTCTTTACATCTATGCATACAACAAATGGATTCCAATGGAATTCACGCACCTTTAGAACTGCTGAGGTAGACGGATTCTATAGAAATCCATTGCAAATGCTGTCTGCAAAGTGTTATTTGCATCCAGCTTTTACATCTTTTGCAAAAAGAAGAATAAAAGCATGGAGTAAAGGCAATACGGCCTGTTTTACTCTTTACTTTTGCCCTCCATTTTGTAAAAGTAGAACAGTAAATGCAGGCAACACAATAGCACCTAAGTGCAGTCGTTGGCAGTCTCCTGCATGCAATTCGTATTTTTTATAAAATGATCCCCGTGGTGTTGCCAGTTGCAAGTTTCGAAAGTGCTTATCAACTATCAACATGTTGAAGTTCCAAATCAAAGTAAGGAGTGTTACTAGCTTAGAGGGTGCTAGATGAGTGGGGCATCAGCTACTGGCGTGTCCTAGTTTATGCAGTGCTTAGGCCTCCCACTCTGTTCAAAAGGAATCATTTGTGATCATTTCTTTGCATGGTCATTTCCAGCCTCCAGGCATGTCAAGTTTGTCCCTCATCCCTTTGAAAGGACAGTGCACAAAAAGGTTTGAAGCATGATTGGGCAAACGTGTTCCAGTGAGCTCAATTAGATTTTCCATGGTCATTTAGTCAGATCGAGTAGGAGAAGTCAATAAGAAGTGGCAGAGTGAGGGAATGATGCGGTGAAGGAGGCCGTAGAAGCTTCCGGATAGCTCAGGCAGCATGGCAGATCTCTCCAGCTTGGTTCGAGTAGGAGAAGTCAATAAGAAGTGTCAGAGTGAGGGAATGATGCGGTGAAGGAGGCCGTAGAAGCTTCCGGATAGCTTCCGGATAGCTCAGGCAGCATGGCAGATCTCTCCAGTTCGCATCGAGTGGGAGAAGTCAATAAGAAGTGGCAGAGTGAGGGAATGATGCTGTGAATGAGAACCGTAGAAGCTTCTGGATATGTCAGGCAGCATGGCAGATCTCTCCAGCTTGGATCGAGTAGGAGAAGTCAATAAGAAGTGTCAGAGTGAAGGAATGATGCGGTGAAGGAGGCCGTAGAAGCTTCCGGATAGCTCAGGCAGCATGGCAGATCTCTCCAGTTCGCATCGAGTAGGAGAAGTCAATAAGAAGTGGCAGAGTGAGGGAATGATGCTGTGAATGAGAACCGTAGAAGCTTCCGGATAGCTGAGGCAGCATGGCAGATCTCTCCAGTTCGCATCGAGTAGGAGAAGTCAATAAGAAGTGTCAGAGTGAGGGAATGATGCGGTGAAGTAGGCCGTAGAAGCTTCCGGATAGCTGAGGCAGCATGGCAGATCTCTCCAGTTCGCATCGAGTAGGAGAAGTCAATAAGAAGTGTCAGAGTGAGGGAATGATGCTGTGAAGGAGGCCGTAGAAGCTTCCGGATAGCTCAGGTAGCATGGCAGATCTCTCCAGGTCGCATTCTGCCTGAAATGCATTAGGAGCATCTACCAATGATGCCCGTGGTATGCCTTATCCCATCTCTAATTCTCTATAACATGTATTTTAGCCACCATAGGTCGATAGAGCACTAGAGCCCCTCCTAGCAGTCAAAACTAAAAAAGAAAATACATCCCTGAACACTCCTATGCATTCTTCAAGCTTTTGCAGACATATCTTTCTTCATTAATAAGCGCCTAATTTCTGTTTTTTTTTTAATTGGCAATGTCACCTAAAGATGTTTTGGAAGGATGTGGCACCACACAAGTATCATACTCACAATTTATGTATAGATTGACTTGTTTTTCTCCCACTATTATATGTCTTGCCAACTCTTTTGGGAGATATTGTAATGTGATTATTGATATTATTGTGCATGTCCACATAACATATGTAATATATGTTGGATGTCATCAAAGGCGGAGTGGTGTATTGAAAGGAGTAAGCACTTGTCAATCCAGTTTCATGATCTATTCTTTTTTGTGTGGCACCTTGAATTTTATTGCATTTGTGCAAAGTTGTTCCCAGTGATTACATGCAGGGAATTTGCCACATTAATCTCCTGTTTCCTATCGCCATTTTTCACAAAGGAAATGTAATGAAAACAGCTTTGGCCTTCAAAGCAACTTTCCTTTATGGCGCATGCACATGACAATAATAATGAGATTTCTCGATGATAAATATTACAGAAGATTTCCATTGAAGTTAATAATGTTAACTTGCTTGGCGGTCAGGAACTCAATCCATTCTCTGGCGCATTCGTATGCGCAGCACAGCTCCTTATTGTTTATAAGGAGTTTTTGTAGCATGAGATCTAGCGTGGCAGATTCCGCGCAAGTATACAGTGATTTGCCCAATTATACGGGATAGGACAAGAGATGCGCGCGGAAGGTTGGTTTGAAGACACCTGTGCGCTATTTAAAGAGCTATGCAACGAATTTGATCTGTGGTGTTCTACTGACCATTGACAAAGCCAGGATTATCTGTAGTCTCTCTGTGGTCGCCAAAAGACTGCCATGGTCCACCCTGCAAATTGAGCATAGTTTTCATCAGTGTAACTATTTCCGGTCAGCCTTTCCAAATGACATTTGAGCGCCGGGAGACCACCCCTGGGTCAGTGCCGGAGTATCCATTAGGCCAAGTAGATACGCGCCAATGGGCCCCACTCCTTTAAGGGGCCCCAGGAAGGCAGAGGTCCTAATGCATGAGCAACGGCCTGTGCCTATGATTTGTGAGGGGGGGTGGGGGGAAAGCAAAATTTCGACTGCCTATAGGGGCCTCCACAGGGTTTGTATTTGTATTTATTTTATTTATAAAGCACACCAGGCCCAAGGGCATCCAGGCGCATCTTTTAGGTTACAACATGGTGGGCAGACAAAGCATTACAAATAATTACAAGTATGTACATACATATTAACATAAAGTAAGGATAAACAGTTACATATTTACACAAGGGTTTAATCCTGCACTGCCCTGGTGGTAGCCGCATGCATATAAGTCAACAAAGCAAAGCATGCTGTTTATTGTTAGCTGTCATTATTGAGCATATTTGATGCGTGCGTAATAAATTGCAGCAGTTTTACTATTACCATACTGACCCGTCGTGTGTTTCCGATGTCATAAGCGCAAAGCCCATTTTGCGTGTAAAATCTAGCGTGCATTTGTTTTTGGGGAATGGTGAATGTATTTTACTCGCCTCAGAGAGCGCCAGACATCTTGATTACAACGAAGTGTTTTGGGAGCATCGCTGACGCGTGTGATTATTACCAACGTATACAAATCCGGCGGGAGTTCATCCATCTTACTTGCGAGACACCTGGAACGGCCTTTTCGAAATCCACTGGTTACACATTTGGGGTATCATTAATCTGCATGTCACCGTTTTTATGAACCACCTGTTCATTCTCCTGCTTTTCGATATGAACTCCCTCACCCTGCACCAACGCATTGACTATCTGATGGGCCGCTGACAGTATCAGCATTTTATTGTTCAATCAAACTAACGTTCATGCTTTTGTTTTTACACTGTTTAAAGCAATACAATCCTCCTTTTTTAATTATTTTTTTATTACGTGTGTTTTAGTCATTCCAACGTTTTTTCACACGTGCATTAAGAGAATGATTTCATATACATAGAAAATAGTAAACATACAAACCTTAAATCTGTCCCAACCGTAGGATTCTGATTACCAAGACAACGCTGCTTACTACTCCCTCAACATTGTAGCAGCCTCTATAGAATCAGTAAACCCGCAGGTAATCCTTCTTTTGCCATTCACCCACCCTCTGGAATTCGATCCAGTTAATGGACCAAAATGCCCCCATAATTCTCCAGTTTTGCAAATCTCTCAAAATATGGCTTTTTCAACACCTGACCAAGGACTAATTCCAATGAGTGCATAGACCACACAACCCACAGTACTGTGCTACTGTTAGAAGATGCCAGCCCAAACACTGGCTCCCAACACCCTGTACAGGTCCACATTTAAACAATAAAATAAACCTCCTATTAAATAGTACCACCCACGGCAGGGGGAGCCAGCCAGTCAGGTTACATGGATCGCAGGCTGAATATACCGACACAAGTCCTCATTCCAAGCAACCGGATGGCTGCTCCCGTGCTATGCCATTTTCCCCCAACCACACCCTTCCCTCGGTCACCCTTCCGAACCCTCCCCACCCCCCTTCCACCACTCACTTTATTTTTCAGGGCCGCGACTCAACCACTGCCGCTCCACCCTCCCTGGACGCCATGAAAATGGAAGCAGGCACTGATTGGAACCCTGTCTTCCAGCTCTGTGGTGGCCATTTTGCTTAAGTATTTTGTATGAAGGAACAGGACGGGGCGGGACGAGGTCTGGAATATATATTTAAAGTGGTTTGTGTACATTCCACTGAACCTCAGTCTGTTCAAATGAAAATGTACTTTTCCATGGTGATGTCTTTAATCAATCTGTTGGGGAGGGAATGGATTGTGTGACTGGGAACTGCATCCATCCCTGGGAAGCTTTGGACACCCTGATAGAAGTATTCTGTTTCTACTTAGTAACTGGTGATGGCGACCTTGAAGCTAGCCTGCTGAAAAACGTATCCATGTGGCATAGGATTTTGCTAGTTTTTTGATGATGCCTCATTTGCCATTTGAAGGATAAGCCTAATGGCAATGTGTTTCCCCTTTCTAGTGGTGAAGTAGATTCAACTCCATCATCCTTTCCAATTAGAGTTGGTTAAACATTAGGATTGCAGTTGAAGCTGCGTGTGACAGTGAATGCACCCTAACGGAAGAAGATGCAGATCAGCCATCTGTTACGCTCACCTGGTCTCCGCTGAGGCGTTGGGGCACGGTTGCAGCCCTCCCGGGGGTGATGTCACTCAGGTCCGACTTCGCCCTCTGCGCTATGTGGTGACTCGTGGTAATAGGTGATGCTGCTCGGACTGCTCCTGCATGGAGAATAGGGGGCGTGAGTATGCCAGCTTGTGTGCCTGATCCCCTTCCAGACCCCTTCTCCCAAACCGTGGTACCTATGGGATGCGCTGTCCCAGGAAAGCTCACCTGTTGATTAGTTTTGGTGAGCACTCCGTCCTGCTGCTTCTGGCAGGGGCTCTTGTATGATCTGGACCGAGTTCCTTCACTGGTTCCTTGCACGTGGTAGTCCAGTCCTGCTGCGACTAAGCCACTATACTTCAGGTAAGTGTTCCTGTTTGCCTTTGTCTTTCCTTGTCTGTTTTTGTTGTATTGTAAAGTTGGTTGTCTTGTATTGCTATCCGTTGCACTTTTGATGTTTGCTCTTTTGCTTTCTTTCCTTGCAGGTGATGTTGCCGGCCAGAGCTCGAGGCGACAGCCAGAGGGAATGAGGAACATAGCTGCAGCGGTAGCTGGTAAGTTGTTAACTAGGGGGCGCACACGGTTCAAATGCGGCGCGGCCCTAGGACGGATGTTCTAACCTTGTCTTTCTTCTTCTTCACAGGGTCCGAGTTCGTGGATGCGGAGTGCAGTGCTGCGGCGTCGGGATCAAGATCACTGGATGTCAAGAGATGAGTCTGCAGATGAAGCGATGAAGCACCGGTTTCCTGGAGGTGAGTATGCAGGAGAACGCCTGGTTTCAAAGGTAAGTAAACTGGTCCAAGCGGCGGTGAGCGTCATGTTGCACACGAGTGCACAGTAACGCGAAGCACCGGCCTTAAGGATGGAGCAGCTTATATAGCTGAGCTTCTGAAACCACGCCCACCAGGTTCAGCCTGCCTGCCACACCCTGCCATGCCCGATGAGTCAGCACATGAAGACCAGGCCCAGGGAGTCACACCCGATGAGTCAGCACATGAGGATGTTCTCTGGAATAAAGGCTTTCAGCTCCTGGAAAGTTCTTGTAAAATAAAAGCACTCCTGCACTGAAATAAAGTGTTACTGCTCACATCTCTATATGAGCCTGGCGCCAGGGCCCCTGTGTTTATAGGTCCCAAAGGGACATAAGTGAGTCAAGTGACCCATTGCCCCCATCACTAGATGATGTGTTTTTTGTGTTCTGGGGCCTGTAGCCATGACACCATCGCTTTGAATGTGGTGCAATTTGTGAGAAGCGGTAGCTACCACAGACCTCAAAGGAGTTGCCACTGTGGGTAGACTATAAGGAAACAATCTAGAGTTTCTATGTTGATATTGACACCCATGCAGTACAACATCCCATCTACCAATTACTATTTTACATAGGTCCTTGCAAATGTTGTGAGGGTTTTGCTCTAAGGGAATTGATAGTCCCTCAAGAGAATTAAGGCAGGCATTGCTTGCAAGCATTTGTAGGGTATATCAAGGACTAGCAGTGAACATGCAGTCAGGGGATGTCAGTTAACTGAGAGTGGAAACATTCTGCAGCCTATATTTCCCATAGGTCCTATCATGAGGGTGGCAGGGATCAGACATCAGACCAAGACTAACCCTCTGCGAGTTTAACTGAAGGATTTAACACAGAATGGCAACATAATTAAAACAAAAGATAGGTTGGGTATACCCAACTTAAAACGTTGGGTCCTGAAGTGTTGCTACCTTCAGAGGAGAGGAGATTTCCATCTTTCTTGATTCCTATTACAAGGCCCTCCTGTTTGACTAGTGTTGAGTTTCAGGAATCCCTTGGAACCTCTTATTTCCCCAGTCTTTGACTTGCTGGTTCAGGCACTGTTGCTGCTCCTTTCCTCAGTCTGGGGCTTGAGGTTTTCCTACATCCTTCGCGTTCCTCTCAGTCTCCCTAGCGTTAGGGGTTTCCTAACCACTTTTCCTCTAGCAGCCAATCTCTCAGGCTTAAGACTTTCTTGCACTCTCTTTTCTCTCTCTGCCATTCTCTCAGGCGTGAGATGTTCCCACACCATCTTTTCTGTCTTCTGGTCCTTTGGGCTTAAGCTCTTGGTTCGGTCTTGGGGGACTAAGTACACTCATTGGCGATGGGGCATTGTTTTCAACTTCACAGAAATCTCAGATCGCTTCCCCAGGACTGTTATGTAGAGCCAAAGAGCTTGTACTATTCCCAGCATTCTCAGAGACCCAAAAAAGGCTCCCTAAAATCGTAAAGCCTCAGAGTCTTGCCTCCTAGATGCCCCTCTATGATGGTCCTGTCATACTTCGTGGCTGATCCTTCATCCACTAGCCCCTTGCACTATGGTTCTGGCTCCTTTTGATCAGTGTATTTTCCCTATACCCTGCTTTGGGCCCAACCAGTATCTTCAAACCTTCCTAGATTCTTTCTCTACGTTCTCCCACTGCCCTTCTCCAACCTCCTCCTGCCCGCCACTTTTCTTCTCATCTCTACTCATCTGCTACTTCACAGGTTCCCAACTTCAAGTTGTCTTTCTATACCACTCCCCCTGTTCTGCACACACCTCTGTATTGCTTCTGCCAGCAACCTTCTCCTGTTGCTTACCAAATGCAACCGTATTGCCTTTACCACCCCATTCTCGCTTTCACAAACCTCCTCCTTGTTCATCCTGCCCACCACCTCCTGAGGTTCACAAGCCTCAACCTCAATTCTTCCATCCCCTCCTTCTGCCAATGACACCTCTTCACTTTAACATCTACTTCCACCTCCTTTTGATGTTGACATCTCTCCTCCTTAAACCATCCTTCCACCTCCCTCTGATGTTGATAGCTCCCCTCCTTAATCTCTTCTACAACTTTCTTCTGATGTTGGTATCTCTCCTCCTTAATGCCTCCTTCCATTTGTTGATATCTCTACTCCACCACCTTTTCCACCCCCAGTTCCTAACCACCTTTCACTCTGAAAACTCCTCCTTCTCATTTCCTTTTCCCTTCTATCCTCCAGCTTCTGTTCAAATAGAATTAAAACCTCTCCAGTCATCTCTTCTCCAAATACCCACCCTGTAAAACAGAGTGAAGGCATACATAGCACTTCAAACAGCCCCCCACCCAAGGTCGACTCTCTGTAAGAAATGCACTTGTGATGAGGGACTGGGATTGGCTGTGGGCAATTAGCTCACCTGGGCTCAATAAATGACTGGTAAAATGGACTACGTCTCTAAATAGATGGTCCCCCATCTTGAGTTACATACTGGTTATTGCCAAAATCTGCACGTGAGTCACTGGAGTTGTGCTGTTATGTTTCAATGAGTATAGCGTTTTAGCAAATTAATAAGCACAGGATACTTATCTCAAACTCTTCCATTTTCCAGGTACTTGCACTGCTCACGAAGCAAGAGCTATGGGCATATTCTGCAGCACTCACTATCTTCCTCAAACACATTCCACGGACACACCTGAGTCTTTGGTGAACTCCTACAAACTGCACAAGCCCACGAGTGAGGTTGCTCAGGAATCCATGGAAATCAGGCTCAAGCACAGGACAGTGATTCTTTTCCCTGGATCACAGGACAATGATTCTTTTCCCTGGATCCTCTATGTTGCCTGGGGACTTATCAGAGTACACACTCATTCATGGGATAATATTGCTGAAATTGTCACTCATAGAAAAGGGTGTGGGGAGTTTGCTTGAACTTAGGTCCACATGTCTGCTTCAAAGAGGTGGGTTGTAAACTTTTCCTGAGTTAGGGTGTTTCTTTGAGGTAGCTTAAAAGACCAGTGTCAGCATTGTGTTTCCTGAGACTATCCCCTGTCCTATAGAGACAGCTGAGTAAGGGTGACCATGGTATCTTGCCCATGTTCACCCGTCCCATCATCCTCTGTCTTGGGCATGTACCCAGCCCCATTGGTCACCCCACTAGAAATTCACATAACCAGGCAGGAAGCTTTATCACATTTCTCACCTCCTTCTTTCGAATACGTCTCTAGCGGGCAGAGGGGTTGAGAGTACTTCTAGGATCAGTGGCCAGTGTCTTCCCTAGAAAATCCTGAGGCCACTCCAGGGTCTGTAGGGGCTCGCTACACCACTGACCGAGCAATCTTGGTGCAACAAAGTTTCTTTTCCCTCTGCTACTTGAAGACATTCATCAAACTAGGGTTGCTACGTTACCCAAATTACCTCTTCTGGAACTTTTGGGAGCACAGCCAAATCAGCCACATGACCCCTTCCTTTGACCACAAACTCTGGCCTTCAGGGAAGACTGCCTGGTCGCGAATGTCACAGCTAATGGGACTAATTGCTGGGCATTCACTTGTTTGAACACAATTAGATTGGAGTAAATGGCAGCCTGCCCGCTCCCTTAATGCACATGCCTCTTATCTTCTCTCCCTTGATATTTATGCTGCGGTATTATGTTCTTCTGGGTATACCTTCCTCAGTGGTTTGTCCTGATATTCGGCAACCAGCGACCAGGTCCGATCTGCTTCTCCAGTGTCCTCTGGCATGCAAAAGTTTGTGTCCATTGGTACCGGTGGGCCAGGAGCAAACCATGTGACTGAGCTTCTCATAGGCCTGGCATCTTACTATGGGGCATTTGGATAACACTAGAATGTTTTTTTTTCTTCACCAATGGTTGTCTCCTTTGGTGCTGGGGCTAGCAGAAGTCAGATCCTTGTTCTTAGATCCTAGTGCTCGGGGGGCCATTGAAACTTCCCACTCACTCATTGCTCAGGGACATCATTTGGGGGTCGCCAGAAGTCGAAACTGCGACCTCTGAGGTCTCCCTTGCAACCTCTGTGGTCTCCCTTGCGACCTCTGTAAAAAAAAATTAAATTTAAAAAAAGGGGGGGGGTTTATGTTTTTTGTAATGCAAGCTCCTGGAGTGGCTGGCTTTCATGTTCAGGCCCTTTAAAAAAAAAAAGAAAAAAGAAAAATAAGAACAGGAGTGCCACAAGTTTAACACTTTCAGCACTGAAACTAAATAAGAAAGAATAGGAAACCAAATAATGTGTCTTCCTGGAATTCTATACAATAATTGCTAGACTCATTAAAGGTTTATTTCAGGGACACATCAGGGGGTGAGTCACTGATTTAGTCTCTTCTTAAACGCCTCAACTCAGTCTTTCATCCTTCTGAGGTCGATAAATGAGTACCGACACAGGTTGGATGATATCGGGTGTATATTTTTTCTACATAAAGCGCTTAAAGCGTAAGTGCTATATAATAACACATCATTATCATTTGGTCATGGATGTCTGCTTGCTTTCACAGTAATTTTATAATATGGGCCTATACACACTGATCTTAACGCTACATATGGCGATCCATTCTTGCATGAAATGTACATCACATTATAGTGATATCGTAACCATATTTTCCGTAATGTACAATGCTATGTGATGTCACTTCCTGTTTTGTCAATGGGTGAAAGGTCGTGTTCCATCGCTTTCCGCGATATCAACATCCGCTACCCCTGGCATTTTGGTGAAATGACTCCCCTGTCATTGCTGGTGGTAGGCCTGGCCTTCTTGTTTAGCTTTCCAGTCCAAATGGTCGCCACTGTTGGTCTCACTGCATTCCCGAGCTGTCAGACCTGTGGCAGTAAGTAGGGAGGTAGAGAATTCACCAGTTCCTCAAGAATTAGTTCTTCTTTAACCTCATTGAGATTCTTTTTCCCCAAACATTTCTTCAGAAAATGGATCTGATGCAACATGTGCAGTGGTGTTCCTTGCGGAAACCATTAACCTCATATATCCTCTGCCAGTGAAATTCGTTATCATGGCCAATTCTCTCCAGAATGCCACCACTTAGGGTGCCTTATTCAGTCTGGCCTTCTACATTTAGTAGCTGGTAGGCACCCTGCAACTCCTGACTTAACAAGGGGAAAACATAGTGAGGCCAGCTGGTTTTCTCCCATGAGGTGACATATGCAATCTAGTCAAAATTATGAAAGAATGCATCTGCATCCTCACCCTGGCAGTACCTTTGTAGTAGGGC
Source organism: Ambystoma mexicanum (assembly GCF_040938575.1). NCBI lineage: Eukaryota > Metazoa > Chordata > Amphibia > Caudata > Ambystomatidae > Ambystoma > Ambystoma mexicanum. The sequence goes on from NC_090931.1 coordinate 778,740,133, forward strand.
AACTTGTGGTACCAAGCCCCTTGCTTGTAACTGTCCCATTAACACTAATTGGCCAATCACCAATGTGTCGAAGATGTTGGTTAAGGTGTGTTCCCCCCACTTGCTGATGTTCAAGAAGGAGCCGTCTTGATGCCAAACTGGGACTCCATCTCTGTGGGGTTCTTTGTAATGGTCTGCAAGAGATAGAGATGTTGAAGAGTTTGGCAATGAGGGCCCTCCTTGCACGCTAATGTTAGGATGTTTGTTATTGCATGGCTCTTCGCTCATCCTCCTCCAACTCCCTCAGGTTTAGTCACTTCTCCAAGCAATGAGTTGGTGGTAGATCTCTCTCTTCGGCTGGTGCCTCCCTCTGGAACAGCCTCCCTGCCTCCCTAAAACTTAAGGAGAACCATCTCCAGTTCCGGAAGCACCTTAAAACCTTCCTCTTTGCTTCTGCTTTCTCTCCCCTTCTGAATTCATGGCTGATACTAGACTGCACTGCTTACCTGGGCATCCTTCTGATCTGGGGCCCAGGCCCTGCCAGTTGCACGCCTGCACTGCCTCCCTAGCAACCCCTGCACATGGGGACTGTTTTCGTTATCCCTACAGCCCCCCTACCAGCACTAATGTTTGCACTTACCTTGCACTTGCCTCCAGCTGGTCGTTTTTTATTTATCTTATTTATTCTATCATCCCATGTTCTGCACTTTCCCCTCCCCCTTCCCAGCGCACTTTTCCCTTTCCCCCTTCCATGCACTTGCGCAATCTGAATGACACCTGGCCTACTAAGTATCATCATATCATATCATATCATGGATAAGGAGTGGGCCTGGTCCAAGAGAAACCCAAGGGCTTCCAGGCCAAGGCATTTTCAGATTCACTCTATCAAAGCTCAGGATCTGAGTCCTCATCGCCACTGGGTCTTTTGATAATGTTTCCTCACACGAAACCTGAAAGATGCCCCAGAATATTCTGCTAGGATGAACGAGGAAAGGGGAAACCCCAGACTGTCTTAGTCTTGGCGCATCTGCACTGGCTCACCTAACTAAGCATGCTGAGCTCACTTCAGAAACCCTTCTTATGGGGAGAAAAAGACCACAAATCAGGCTGAGACTAAACCTCAGTGAACCTAAAGTTATATTATGAGTTTTAACAAAAGATAACAAAATAACAGAAAAAAACATAGGTTCTGAATAGCCAACTTCATTTTTTGTATTTAAGGAAAATTATAGGGAAAACAATGCCTATTTGGCACACAAATGCATACAAAACCTTTTAACATTGATTTACAGAGTGGAGGACCAGTGCCCTTAAAAATGGGTGAAAGGATGTGGATATAAGACCAGATGATGCAGGGGAGTTAGCAACATGAACCAGTGGCAAATAAGTACAGCATGCTATAGGAATGGGATAGTGAAGGAAGTGCTAAGTTTTAGGATGGAGGAATGAGGGTAAATGCTGTGGAGTTGTCATGGAGAGATAGGGGGAGAGGAGAACGGGGAGATGGGATGGCGTAGAATGCTATGCAAGTGGTTTTTCAGAAAGGAAGCGAGCAAGAGATTGCATATAAATAGCGATAGAGTGTGAGTAGGGTGGGGAGGGAGAGAAAGAGCATTCCAGAGTAGGGGAGTGAGGAGAGAAAAAGAGCAGAAAAGACAGGGAGCAAAAGCAGCATGGGAGGTGGAAAGGATATGAGCCTAGGATGATTGTAGGGAGCGATGGGCAGAGTAGGGAGTGAGTTGGGCCGATAGTTATGGTGGGGCAAGTCTGTGTATAGTTTTGAAGATGATGAGAATTAGTTTATACTTTGCCTTCTGTCTCAATGATAACCAGCCTAACTGGCAATTAATTGGAAGTTAAGCTGGGAAGGTTGAGCAGTGTATGGACAGCAAAGATGAAGACTTAGTCAAGATGTGAAAAAGCATAGTTGGGAAGGCCATACAGGAGACTGGCACAGTAGTCAGATCGAGAGAGTACTAAAGAGGAGATTGGGTGCTTAGCAGTGTCGAAGGAAAGGAGATGTCTTATATTTCTGATGTGGAGGAGAGTAAGTCTGGCCGCAGCAGCAGATTTGGAGATGAGGAGCGAGAAGGTGTGAGATGGGCCGAAGGCAACAACCAGGTAGCAAGCAGAAGCAGAGCAGGGAAGGTAGTCAGGAGAGAAGAATCGAAGTGGGGCAGAGGAAGAGATAGACTGTTTGGATGAGAAGTAGAGAACTTCAGTCTTAGTGGAGTTGAGCATAAAAGAGTGGTATGCCATCCAGTATTTGATGGCGGAGGGACAGTTAGAAATATTTGACTGTAGCTTGTCAAACAACAAGGGAAAGGAGAAAAGGATCTGAATGTCATCAGTAAAGAGTTGATACGAGAATTCTTAGGAGGAGATCAAGGTGCCAAGAGCAGAGATATAGAGCGTGAAGAGAAGCGGACCCAGGACTGACCTTTGGGGAACACCAACAGTAAGGGGGAGTGGCTAAGGAGGTAAAGCTGTTCCAGGACACCTGGAAGTGTATGGAGGCAAGATATGAAGCAAATCAAGCGAGGGTCTTGTCCCTGATGCCGAGGAGAGATAGTGTTGACAGAAGGTCATAATGGTTGATGGTATTAAAGGCGGCAGAGAGGTCAAGAAGAATAAAAACAGATGGCCTGGTTCGAGCACCTGAGTTTGAGAGCGAGGCGAATGAGACACAGCAATTTTGTGGGGCATCTGTCTTCGGTTCACCTACTGATCTGACTAATATACTGGACAAATCCAGAATTGATCAACACACATATGAGCAAAAAAAGTGCAACACGTCCAAAGACATGCCAAAGTTACATCATGCATTGTTGGAAGCAGACGAACGGATCCGCCTGACCTCGCCCACAATTTCAGCTCTGAACATGGTGCTAAGTTCCTTCATTGCACTATATGATAACGTTTACAAAGAACTAAAGGGCCACATAAACTATTTGGACGCTATTGCACGAAAACTGGGTATTATGGGGGATTTGATGTGTCCAGTAACATCAGTTCCATCGGTAATGCCTCCAGCCCCCCCTCAAAAATTCCAAGGCCCGATTATTATTGACTGCTCAGAGGATGATGCAGGCCCCAAAAGAGAGGCGATAGAGCCTCTAGTCCATCTTTAAGAAAAACGCTTCATGAGATGGAACTACCAAAGATTGATGTGGTGAAACCAGTAACAAGTCCTAATGGAATAGACCAGAAGCAAGCGCAACATCCCCCTAGGAGAATAAAAAGTCAAAAACTCACCTACCACTAAAGGCCCCCACCAGCAACCAACAAAGTAACATGCTAAAAGATTATAAAAGAGTGACCCTGAACAAAACTTCGGGCATCAAGATAGTCAAGTCAGAGCAGCCGCAACAACGTGAGCATAGAGGGAGAAAGACAGTCTGCCACTGATAATGTGGGCTGTGATTTGGGAGCACAAGAAGCACCAAGAAACCTTACAATAGTCGAGCCAGTCAAACGAGTACAAACAACTAATGAGGGCAACGACCAATCCAAACAAATACCAGAGGAGGGCATTGCACACCTAACACCACCCTATGCCAATCCAAAGGTCAACTTAGATGGCCTGTTTGAAAAACTGTATTGGCCTAAAAAATATGGAGGATCTCCAGGCAACGAATGCTATATGGATAAGCCCCGACATGAAACATTTATAAGGTCGACATTGAAGGACAACTGGCCGACCATTCCAACCACCTCTTTTCAGGAAAACAGGAGACAGTATCCCGCCTTAGATGGCTACAAGGCTCCTAGCAGAGAAGTGGGTGGTCATATGTGGCCGTCTCTACATGACCACCAAGGCTAAAAAGCTTCTGAGCAGAGAAGTGGGTGGTTATGTGGGGCTGACTCTACAAGACCACCAAGTCTGGAGAAGTGTCAGAGATAACTACTCCCACCTTCCAAGAGGTCCTTTCCTGGGACCCCAGAAAACTTTAACGGATGTTCAAGGTAGGGGAAGGATGCATACAGACTTGGAGGTCTGTCATGTTATTATGAAACCCTCTTCTCACATAAGCAGAAGGACAATCTTCCCCATACTTATCAAGGTGTTCACTCTGTGCCTGAAACACATCTGGACAATACAAATCTTTTGTTGTCTTGTATGCAGGAATGCGGGGTAGACATGTGCTTGAATAGATGGAATGTATTGACCATATTTTCAGAGATCTCAACTCTAAAATGAATTTCCTCCAGAGATATAGTGAGGATTCCCTTTCCTGGATATCCCCGATCAAACATATGTGTAATCTACTTCCACTCAAGCTTGGTAATGGGATTGGTCCTGGAAGAGAGTAGTAAACTTAAATCCTTGGGCTTTTCAATAGAAAGAAGGACAGTGTTTTAGTTTAGCTTAGTTTAGTTTAGTTTAGTTTAGTTTAGTTTAGCTTAGTTTAGTTTAGTTTAGTTTAGTTTAGTTTAGTTTATTCATTTATAATGCGCACCAGATCCAGCGGTATCAGGGTGCAGCAGTTACAGATAATGCAAAGCTTGAAGGCTCCTGTGAATGGGTGGGTCCCAAAGAATGTCCTGAACAATGGGGACAACGGTTGCTATAGGAATAACAGGGAAAGGGCCAATATGATCTCCAATGATTTTGCTGTAAGTGCTTCCTATAGGGACCACATACAAAGAGGTAATGAAGTAGATGCTGTGATAACGCAAGCAAACGGATACCAGGGATATAAATGAAAAATCTAAAAGGGGAGGGCTATCAGAAATGAGTCTGAGCCTTGTCTCATGGAACTCCAATGGTTTCATTAATTTGCACGGCAATAAAGAGGCTTGGACAGATTAACATGTAACTCATGCATATTCCTCCAGGAAACGTGGTTGTCTGCTTGTCCTGCTATAGACGGTTATGAGACATTCTTTCAAGCAGCCTCAACCAGGGCTGGAGAGGTGGGAATGTCCTCAGGTGGATTAATGACTGCAATACATACAGGCCAAGGATTAAGGGCAGTGCATATTGATAAATGTCCTTTGTGTTACTAGCAGTAAAACTAAAGAATAAAAATCCATCCTCAGACTTTCTCTTAATAAACATTTATTGGCACAGGTGGGTGGCAGATCTAGATACTCTTCTTGTGCCTAATTGAAGAGTGCATTTCGACTTGGAAATTGTCTAACGCGAGTAGCCCCATTTTGGTGGTGGGCGATTTAAATGCAAAGTGCCCTGAGTCCCTGCCAGGTGAAGACATGCGCAATGTTGTCTTTGATTCGATCCCTCTCGACTTTAAGGCATTGGCAGGCTTAAAATGGGTGGCGTTAATGACGACACCATGTCTAAAAATGATAAACAAATCCGATATAGTGTTGGGGAAGCCAAAACAAACATGTCAGATAGGAACCAGTATTTCGGTACTCGATTATGTCTTTGCAGATAATACACTCTTTAATCTCTGTTCAGACTTTGAAGTGGTGCCAAAAACTTGGAGTGACCACAGCATGGTATGCACAAAGTTTAAGATAACCTATACGGTAGTGGAAAACCAGCTCTTTAAAAGATCTCACGGTAAATAGTGGTGGAAATAGACTGAAACGGTCAATGGGGAGCACTACCAGATTCAATCAATGCATGTCGAGATTGATGACCATTACCACATATGAGAGGAAAAGGGAGTGTTTTGGAGTTCAAAATTATTTGGAAACACTACACAACTTTGACCAGAAGACCATATTTCAGAGGAAATCATCAGGGAAGGAAGGAAAAACCTCCCCAACCCATAAATACAATGATTATGTGGTGTCAAAGAGAAGGGAGTTGGGAAATAACTAAGACAGATAGAGAAAAGCAAGTGGGATCAAACCGAAAAAAAATAACAAATCCTGATTACTGAAACAAGGTTATAGAAACTTCTGCGAACAGAATATAGCGACTCTAGAACAGAGTGATGCCGAAGGTTTGCTCAGAATCCTGATCAACAAAGATACCCACATTTTCTGGGCAACTGTAAATACATTAGAACAAACCCAGGCTATTATCCAGCTGAACGCTGTGTCAGAGTGCATGGGCCAATCATTTTGAGTCTTTGTACTCGTCAAACATAGCCCAATTAGGGAATGTAAAGAATGATTTGATACAAGGCACACCCTTTAAATACAAGCTTGAAGTGTATCCAGAGTCAATCAGGAAAATCATAAAGAAGCTAAAGACCTCAAGGGCATCGGGTCCAAATGGAGTTAGGAATGATCTCTTAAAGAGAGACCTGAATATGTGGTCAGTGGTTCTCTCCTTTCTGTTTGCAAGCATATTGGATAGTGGATTCATCCCAGTATCCTGGCAGTCTGCTTATGTAGTACCCATATTTAAAAAAGGGGACAAATGGGACCCAAGAAACCGTAGACTTATCTCACTTTTAGACGTAGAGAGGAACATTTTTGCTGTGCTCATTTTACGTCACCTAGAGGACTGGGCTGCGTCCTCGGGGAGATTGGATAGAGTCCAAACGGGTTTCCAATGGGGCCACTCAACCAACATCAGTGGGGCGGGCATCATGGAATTTTAAGAAAGAACGAAGGGGACACAGAAATTCAGCGTATTTAGAGCTTCAGTAGATTTATCAGCTGCCTTTGACAAGGTAGACCGTCCAAGACTCTGGGCAAGGCTGAAAAAATGGGGTTTGGCCCAGGACCTATCAAGTTTGATAATTGCTTTGCATCACAACTCTGGCATTTGTATACGCCTTGACCAAAAAGGGAATCTCTCACGGAGAATTAACATTAATATGGGTTTGAGGCAAGGATGTATGTTGGCTCCCTGCCTCTATAATCTATATGTCTCTGACATCGGGGAAGAATTAGACTCAGCAGGTATGATTGCCCCTAAACTGTGGGACACGAAAACAGCATGGCTAGTGTATGCCGACGACTTCTTCTTCTTCTTCAACTGCTCTCAAGTTGGAATGAGGAGGTTACTGTGTGCATTCTCTAAATATACAAAACATAATGGCCTCAAAATAAATCCCTCAAAAACAAAAAATTCTAGAACTCTCGCGGGGTGGTAAGCGCACCTTGATCAAATGGCAGCTTGATGAGCAACCTGTTGGAAGAGCAAATGGTATAACTTTTTTGGGTTATGATATGATATGATAGTTTATTTATATAGCGCCTACACACAATGTGTTTCAAAGCGCTTCAAGGCAAGGGAGGGAACAAGGGAAAATACAATAACATTCTTACAGGCCATGAACAGTAAGGATGTGAAATTAACTATCGTACTCGGCCTGACGACATTTCAGATAGTGCAAGAGCTAAGACATATATAAGGAAGGGAGGGGGAGAGTGGAAAGGAAATGGAAACAGACAGGCGACTACTGTACTAGGCCTGACGACATTTCTGGTAGAGCCGGAGAAAAACAAAAGGTGAGGGAGAGGGGTGCAGAAAGGTAGGGGAGGAACAAAACAAGCGACTATCATACTAGGCCTGGTGACATTTCAGATAGTGCTGGAGGGGGGGTGGGTGGTGAGTAAAAAAACAGTAAAGGGAGGAGGGGAGGAGACAAACGAGTTTGCTATCATACTAGGTCCAGGGACAATTCTAATAGAGTAAGTGCATAGAAGAAAGTAAGGGAAAGGAGGAGAGAACAGAGAGTTAGCACTCAAAAGAGTGGAGAAGCAAGAGGGGAGAGTGAATACAATTGCAGAAGAGTAAGTAGTAACACATAATGTTGCAAGGCAGGATACAAGATGAAGATGGGAACAGCATGATTCAGGGCCACCATGAGTTCAAGATACAAAGGAAGTCTAGCATGAGAGTTGAAAAAGGGTGACACACTGTGAATCAATGAAGTCCATAAAAGTCAAATCCAGCATTGGCCACAAGACTGTGATGGTTAAACCAGAATTTATCAGGACAGACTCCTGCAGAAGTAGGCTTGAAGGGGTTAGGGAGGATCAGGGTAGAGGAATCAAGCAAAACAGGCAACACCTGTGGGCGAGAATGGTGGGGCACAAGGGAACATCACTGGGGGACCAAAGGGGGTGGGGATGGCCTGTGGGGACAGAGGGAGCAAACACATGTTGGTGCATGCTTACCTGCTGTCTAAGCAGGGGGTCGGGCTCTGGGTCCTCCTGGTCCGAACAGGTCCAAACAGGAATTGCCCTTTTCTTCATCTGCCCTTCGGAAGCCCGGGCAAGAGACACCCTTGATCTAAGAGTTAAGAGCAGGAAGGAAGAGGCAGGGCTAAGAAGGTGGGTGGTGCTTAGGCCAGGTGACCTAGATCCACTTGCACCGCTCCCCATCTGCAAAGGAAAAGAGGCTGGAGGGCTCCTTAAGTAGGGAAAAGAGCGGCAAGCAGGAAGGCACCATGTGGGCGGGGCTTGCTAAGTGGTGAAAAAGAGCAGCAGGCAGGAAGGCACAAGGTGGGCGGGACTTAGGCCAGGTGACCTAGATCCACTTGCACTGCTCCACATCTGCAAAGGAAAAGAGGCCAGAGGGCTCCTTAATTAGGGAAAAAGAGCAGCAAGCAGGAAGGAACCAGGTGGGTGGGGTTTGCTTAGTAGTGAAAAAGAGCGGCAGGCAAGAAGGCACCAGGTGGGCGGGGTTCCATTTCACTTTGAAACCGCAGATGAAGGAAATACATGATCTTCTTTGTATTAAGGCTAAGACTCTGACCAACCAATAACTCCAAGTTGATAGGAGATTTGGAAAATTCTTGAACAAAGCAGCAATACAATTCTATGAAGGGAAAGAGGTCCCAAAGCTAGCATACATCCTAGAGCTGTGGAACGATAAATTAAACACACGATTGGACACAATTGAGGGAATAATTTGGAGATGAGTGCTGAGGGTCCCAGACTGTGTCCCGGGAGACGCAATAAGATATGAGCTGGGCCTCCTCATATACGCGAGGATTGGCAATGCCTGTCTCTCTATCAAAAAATCATATCAGCAAATTCCAATAACCTGTATATGGTCATGTGTCTTGCCCTGAAACAAAGAAGGAAAGAGAAAAATAACGGGGACATGTTTCTGGGACAGTTAGGAGCAAAATGTGAATCCATCCTAAGTGACATACGTCTCAACTGGGAATTATTGAGGGACCACCCAGAGAAGGTGAAGAGGGAACTGTATAAATGGGATTGGACAACTACCACTGACCCATTCCATAGTTACCCTTCACTAAGTCATCTGTCCCACAAACACAAACTTAGAGGTGTAAGTGCACCTTATCTAGAGCAATTTGCAAATCGGTATTATTGATCACTTATTATGAACGTTTGTTGGACTATAGTTCCGATGGGGGAGATTTTGATAAGGCGCTGAACAATAGCTGTAACCGATACATGCTGTAGATTCTGCAAATGGAAAGGGTCGACAGAATCAATTGTGCATTGGTTTATGGAATGTGAGGCCTTAACCGACAAAGAAGTATATACTTTAGGAATAAAACAAAGTTAAGAGGGGTGTACGATGTAAAGGTTTTGTGGAAAAGACTGCCCAAAACAGTGAGAACCTCAGAACCAGTGGATGCTGTGGCATTCATAAAACATGTAATTTTTTCGACTTAGAGGTAGTAAGTGAACTAATATCTGGTAAAGAATAAAGGCTAAAGGGAACACTAAAAGAAAGAATTAGTTGTCAAAGTTTTAAAATGCTTTATGTCTTTCCAAGTTGTGAAATTGGTAGACCTTTTATTTGCTTATATTTTTAAATGTCCTTTTCTTCATTTGTGTATTTTGTAAAGTTTTCTAATAAACCAAATGCAAATAAAAAAAAATTAAAATATAAGAAAAGATGAATGGTTAGAATGATGAGTGGAAGAGATGTAGTTGCTGACATTGAGGAGAATGCAGAGGTCGGAAGCCAGATTGAAGAGGATCCCAGAGGTGGTGTGTGTCAAGGAACTCAGTGAGTCAGTTGAAAGGCTGTAGGATTTTGGAATAATGAGGTAGAAAAGAGACAGGAAGAAGAGGGTGGCAGGCCAGTTAGGATACAGGCCAGGTTTCTTAAGGATAGGGATGACAGTAGCCGCCTTGTAGGATGATAGAAAAGGACCACTCTCAAGAGAGGAGTTGAAGAGGGAAGTAAGATATGGAGCAACACTGGGAGCTATGAGTTTCATATATAGGGATAGAGGGTTGATGGGAACACATGAAGGGTTAGCCATGAGAAGGTCAAGAATCTCATCAGGGTTAGTGGAGGCAAAGTAATACATTGTAACAGGAGAGGAGGGTAGAGGTGGTGGAGAACAGTGAGCAGGCGTGGGGTGATAGAAGGTAATTTGTGAGGGTATTTTGAATCTTAGACATTTTTGAGGCAAGGTAGAGAGCTTGATCGTTAGCAGAAAGAGTAGATTATATGGGGGAGGGTTTAGGTGGCAAGAGAATTGAGGTGAGAGATCTTTGTAGTTACCCAGGTTGAGAGTATTGAGACAAAATGAGAGAGCGATAGAAGTCATGTTTGGCAGAGTTGGGAGGAGAGGAGTAGTTTTGAAGAGCAGACAGGTAGAGTTGGAGTTCCGAGGAGTGTCTGAATCTTTGCCAAGTGCAAAGGATTTTTCTCATTATTGTTTTCAGAGTGCAGATGGTAGGTGTACGCCAAGGTCTTGGAGGGGAGGGTCTAGGAGTGAATGTAATAAGAGGGAAGTGAGAGGAGAAGGGAGAGTTAAGAGCAGTGTTAAAGTTAGTAAAGCTTTGTCAGTGGATGGAACAGTGAATTTTGCATTGGAGCAGAGAGAGTGATGTAGGTCAGAGAAGTAGACAGAGTATTTGGAGGAGGGAAACATGCACTTGGTAATCGAAGTGGTAGATGGAGAGAGTGGGGTAGAAGTAGGAGTGGAGATTGAGGCAAAGACGATGGACTCATCAGAGGCAGAAGGTGGGAAGGAGATATTAGAGGCAGAGAGTTGTGAGGAGCTGAGAATACAGTCAAGGGAGTTATATTTGAATAGATTGGCAGGGAGTGGACAAAAGAGACCAAGTGGTTAAGGAGAAGAGAGCTAAGGTCAGTGGATAGAGGAGTGGAGCGAGAGGGCAGGTTAAAGTCACCAGTGACAATGAGGTGATGATGGGGCAGAAGGGAATCAATTAGTTGGGAGAGATAGTCAATACATTAACGAGGTGGCCGATAGAGAGATATATTATGAATGCCGTAGGGAGGAGTGATTGTGGAGATAGTAATTTGATGGAGGGAGAAATAGTGGGAGATAGGGCAGTAGGATACATATGAAGTTTGGAAGATGCAAACAGCCTTGCACTAGGACCCCTGTAAGTTGGCTGGGGAGAGTGGGTAAAGGTGTAGGCAATATTGTGAAGGGCAGCAAGTGCTGCATAGTCTGAGGGAGAAGTCCAGGTTTCTGTAAGGTCAAGAGAGGGAGAATGGGAAAGAAGGAAGTCAGAGGTAAATAAATCTTGTTACAGACAGATTGTGCATCCCAAAGGACAAGGGGCCTCATTAGGACCCTGGCGGAGAGGGTGTTACGCCAGCGTAGTGCATGGCGTACCTCTCCGCCATACTACGAGTTCCCGTAGCGCCATGGAGGTTTTCTCCGCCTGGTTTTACCAGCCGGAGAAAACCATGGCGCTACGGGACCTCGTTGTTAATTACGCCACCGTATTTTACGGTGGCGTAATTAACTCCTTCCCCACTCCCATTATACCCTATGGGGCGAAAATGGGAATGGGGAAGGGCAGAATGGGGATTGGGGATTTACCGCTCCGCCGAGGTCGGAATGGGGCGGTAAATCCGCCAACCCCCATGGCGCTATCGGCGGCTTTCCGCCATGCTTCGCGGTGCATTTAGCACCGCGAAGTCCGCCTGGGTCGTAATGAGGCCCAAGGTAAAGAGAGTGAGATGTAAAGGCATACCAATGTTGAGTCTGCAAAGTAGAGAGGCACTGGGAGTAGATGCGAGAAGAGGAATTGGGAGGAAGGTTAGGGTTGGAGATTTTGTAAATAGAGAGAGTAGGTGAATGAGAAGAGAGGTGGTGTCGAGGAAAAGATATGACAGGGATATGAAGAGAGTTTAAATGGTTTTGAGCAGAGGAGAATGAAGGAAGAATCAGCAGAGAAAGGAATAGATAGTATGGGCAGTGCATGGTGAGGCAGGGCTGAGCAAAGATGCAATTAGTACTCACAAGCAAGTAGCAGAAGACACCAAAGCAATAGCTCAAAGGCAATGAGGCAAAGTAGTAGAAGGAAAGGCTGGGGGTTGACCCTTAACTGATTGCCCTTTGCTCGGTTTCCCAAGACTGAATCGCCACAAAAGAAGGAGTCAGGTACTGGAAGTGGTGAGGAGGATCCAGTGGTGGGAAGGGGGGGACCACCACCTTGCTGCTACAGAGCAGGGCAGGCTGGGAGATGGACCCTGGCCCAGCCGCCCTGTTCGTCCCTTGATGGTGGTGCGGGTGGCTGATGGGAGAGGGCTGAATGGAGGATGACATGCTCAGATCAGCAGCAGGCACCGGCAGGGGATTCTTGTGTTTTCCTAAATTGCCATTACATTACCTTATTAGTCAACTAAGGTTAGGTTTCATGGTCCCTGCACCCTTCTTATTTCTCCCAGTGTGTGACTACCAGGATCCACCACCCAGTTGCGCCCTTCCTTAGTCTCAGCATAAGAGCGTTGCTGTACCCTTCTCTTTCTTCAAAGTCTTTCACATTTTTGGTGTTACTTGTGAGGAACCTCAAGGCATCCTCCCAACTACTCCCCTATGATCTTCCTCTCAGGTGGCCAGTGAAGGGTCATCGCTCTTGGAACCCGATCCTAGGGGTGGATATGCGAGAGAGGATCACCTGGATCTGGGGAACACATGAATCTCCACTGCGCTTCAGGAGGCAGCAAGAATTTCCAGAAGTGGGGAGCGTGGCTTGCCGGTACTCCTAATGTGAGAGAGGGGAGCGAGCAAAAGCAAAAGAGGATCACACAAGCACCTGGATGAGCTGCCGCATACCAGTGAGTGGCGGGGAGAGAGCACTCAGACTGGGGCGCTGCGGCGGCTTAATAAGGGCCAAGGAAGTTAACAAATAAATGCACATAGTGAATGGGTCTGGACATCAGATGGACATTATTGAGTATCGAGAAAGTTGTCAAGTACTTAAACAAATATTATATACCGAACTAAAGAAAAACTATGCACAATACATGAAAATACCACACGAGTGGTGAGAAAGTAATGTGTTTTTATGAACGGAATGAAAATAAGGAAAAATAATGTTTCGAACAATGCAAAAACACAAAGCCAAGTGAAAACCACTAATGAGAGTTGGTGAAGCATGTGAAACACAAATGAGAATAACAATCGGTTAATGTGAAAGTAAGGTGGTGAAAAACTACGAAGAGAACTGTATGAAAGGCACATGTTGGCAGAGTCAAGGGACTGCCAAGAAGAAACAGGAGTACAAATGGACTAATGTCACAAGTGCAGAAAGGGAACATATGGTGGCAAAGTAGTCCAATGAGAATTAGAGAACATTATAAAGTGCCAAGGGTTATCGGTTTCATGACCTGTGATTGGTAGACCATGTGGTCTGACAACTGCGCCTAGACCAAGTAACCCCTACTTGGAGTGAACCAAGGAAAATAAAGAGATTTAAGTTATTTCGCTGCACCAGTTTGAAAGAGACTAAAAGAGAAGCCAAGTGAATGGCTGAAAAGCCTGAAAGATTACCATTCATACAGAAAATGAACAAAGTTAAAATTAACTGTGAACTGTGTTGAACTTGGGGAAGGGAACCCCAACAGTGTTTGGAACTGTGCTGAACTTGGGTAAGGGAACCCTGAGGTTGTTTGGACCTATATTGAACTTGGGGGAGGGGACCCCGAGGTTGCTTGGAACCGTGTTGAACTTGGGGAAGAGAGCTCCAAGATCTTTTTGTGGAACTGTTTTGAACCTGTGGAAGAAGAAGCTTAAAATAAGCCAGTAGCCGGAGGAAGCTCAGAACTTTACCTTGAACACTGTTTCTTTGGTTGCTGCCATCCCCACACATTAAATAGATTAAGTTGTGTGGGCAAGCATAGGTTTTCGACACAGACAGAGTTTTGAGATAGACGATCCTTAGTTTATTTAGGTAGGGAAATCCCACATTAGCATAGGGCAAGTTAACCCTTACTCCATCCTGACATTTGAGAAATAAAAGCTCTATTTTAGAAAAGTAAATCTGTTGTCTGTGTCTTACTTCATGATGCCTTCACATACTACAACCTATTTCTTCTCTCTGCCAGTCTCTTGTGTTTAAGGGATTCCTGCACCCTCCTTTCCCTCTACCATTCTCTCTGGATTAAGGGTTTCCTGCAACATTCTTTCTATCAGATGGTCTCTCAGGCGTAAGCACCTGGTTTAGTCTTGGGAAAGCAAGTACTCTTTTAATCAATGGGGGACTGTCTTAAACTTCTGCAAAATCTGGGAAAGCTTCCCCATAAACGTGAGGTGGAGCCTCGGAGCCTGGACTATTCTCAGCTCGATTAGTAACCCAAAGAAGACTACCTAATACCTTAGAGACTGTGCGTCTTCCCTCTTAAATTGCTGCCTATGCTTTTCCTGGCCCTCTCCAGCACTGTGCTATTCTCTCATACCTCCTCCCACCATGGTCCTGGCCCATTTTAGTCAAGGTCTTTCTCCTAACTCTTTCCTTGGACCTGCACAAACCTTCACAGATTCTCTTTCTACTTTTGCCTGCTGATCTTTTCCAACCTCCTCATGAACTCCACTGGCCTTGCTGTTGGTTTGTTTGTTTATTTTATTTATATAGCACGCCAAACCCGACGGTATCTGGGCACTTTTACAAGTTACAACGTCGTTTAGAGCAGGTATCAGAATAAAACAGTTACATAAAAATATTTACATAGCATTATAAAGGTAATTTACAGCAGGTTACAGAGTGAACAGTTACATGAGAATATTTACATAGCATTATAAGAGATTTACATTAATAAATAATAATAATAATAATAATTTGGCATTTGTATAGCGCTACGAACCCTCAGGTATCTGAGCGCTGCTTATTATTACCCACGGTGTGTGGTGCTCATTTATCGACCTCAGAAGGATGAAAGGCTGAGTTTGGCCCCGCCGGGATTCTAACCTGCATTAGCAGGCTCTGCAAGGATGTCAAAGCGAGCGCTCTATTCGCTGTGCCACTTGACCAGCTATACATTAGGAATATACTAGGTTATTTGTACAAATATGTACACACAGGTAGGATATTATAGATATAAACATGATTGTCGGACTAATGCAGATTATATATCAAGAGAGAGGAGCCATTTTTTTGGTCTTTTTTCTGAAGCTGTAGAAGGAAGAGTTGGATCTTAAGGCTACAGGCACGGAGTTCCACAGCTGGGCTACCATAACAGGAAAACTACTTACCCCTACTTTATTGAGCTTTTATCTGGGGACCTTAAGGCAGTGTAAAGTGCATGGTTCTGGTAGGACGTTCTGAGGTGTTTTTGGAGAATGTATCCAGTAAGTATTTAGGGGCCGAGATGGATAGACATTTGTGGGTGAAGGTTAATGATTTCAACTTGATTCTATCCTTGACTGATAGCCATTTAGTGTTCCGTATTGGAATCTGAGATGTGCTGCATTCTCGGAATGCTTAGGGCAGTTCTTAGCGCATTATTTTGCAGTACTTGCAATTTATTAACATTATGTTTACTTGACCCAAGATACAGTGCGTTACAATAGTCTAATTTCGAGAGAATTATAGCTCTTGTCAGACAGAAACGGTTTACAAGCAATGATTAATTTACATGTTTAAGCTGTAGCCGAGGCTGTAGCATTGACTTGTCTGTACAAGTTCAGTGCTGAGTCAAGGTAAAAGCCCAAGATTTTTACTTCCTTGGAAACTTTGATATTGATTCTGTCGATGTTGAAAGATTTAAACTGATTGCTTAATTTGTTTAGTTTAGATGGCGAGCCGATGAGATCGAGCTCTGTTATTTCAACGTTAAGGCAGAGGCCATGATTGGCCATCCACGCTTGGATAGTGAGATATATTTTATTCAATAAGGTAGAGTCTGTGTCATCATCACCAGAGATGGGGATGAGAATCTGAGTGTCATCTGCACAGTCAGTGAAGTGACACCCATATTGTCAAGGTCATCAAAAAGGGGCTTTGTGAGAATATTATACATCGTAGGAGAAACACATGAGCCCTGTGGTAATCCGCAGGTTATGGGTGTAGGCTCCGCTGATGCTGTGAGTGAGAAG
This sequence comes from Ambystoma mexicanum, assembly GCF_040938575.1. NCBI lineage: Eukaryota > Metazoa > Chordata > Amphibia > Caudata > Ambystomatidae > Ambystoma > Ambystoma mexicanum. Next base: position 778,756,281 of record NC_090931.1, read on the forward strand.
ACTCTCATGGATCGGTTATCCAAAAAGGATTGAATCCAGGCCGTAACTTCAGAGGAAAAGTGTGCAGCTGTAGACAGATGTTTACAGAGCACCTTATGATCCACTAAATCAAAAGCGGCAGACAGGTCCAATAGGAGGAGGAGGGCCAGTTTCCCTTTGTCCTTTAACTCATCCATTTGATTTTTCAGGTCAATGAGAACTGATTCTGTGCCGTGTTTAGGTCTAAAGCCTGACAGACGGAGTGCCAAAAGATTGCTAGTCTCATGGTAGTTCTGTATCTGTAAGTAGGCCGCCTTGTCTAAAATGTTCAAAAGAAATGGGACAGTAGTTATTGGTCTATAATTGGTTGGAGTGTTAGGGTCTAGATTAGATTTTTTCAGGAGAGGGAGGACCCATGCATCCTTTAGATTAGTTGGGAAGGTGCAGGAGTTAAACGAGGATGATTAAAGAAGTGATGATGGGTGCAGGGTCCCTAGCTGCCTCTTTGATTATTGATGACGGACATGCGTCTTCCTGATATCTGGAAGGTTTGAGGGAGGCTATTATGCCCTGAACTTCGTACGTAGAAAAAGGGGCAAATTTGAAGAGATTACAGGGTTTTGTAGGGATCGTCTGCGACTCATGCAGCGGTGGGTCATTACCTGGCGGGCTGAAAGGCACCTGCTTGCAGACCTTGAGGGTATGAATGGTACTAGTGCATCTGTCCTCCCCATTCCCATTGAATCCAATTGGGCTCGAATGGGAATGGGGAGTGATATTTTCCAGCGCCCAGCAATGGGCAATTGCCGGGACCGCCAGGGCCGTAATGCCCCGATAAGTCCCCATTGCCGGGCACCGGAAAAAAAAATTACTCTGGCGGCAGCCACACCATTTTTACCACCACGGCTACTGCCGGACTCATAATGACGCCCATGGTCTCACTTCTAACCCAGTCCTGTGCCCTATATTGTGGTTTGGACTGGTTCATAGCAACGCCTGAATCTGGGCTGACCATTATACATCTTGTGTGAGGGTAACTGAAAGTGTGGCGATTTTTGAGGCAACAGGATTGGCCAGCTGCCAAAATTTTTGTTAGCATACCTGATGCGTGATTGGAGGGCTGACTCAGGACAGCCCATGAGTGCATGGGTATATCGAGAGAAACCCTAACCCTGCTTCAACTCAATCTATTTCTATTCATTTGCTTTCATATCTACAGATTTTCAGCTGGTGATGTAATATTCTCCAGTGAAAGGTACAGTATTAAATCATCTTTGACCTCCCACTTCACAGACAGGTCTACCTGTTGATTTCAAGATAAGGCATTGCATGCGTTTTACACTTTGCATGATTTTTTGTAAAGAGAATTAATTCTCAGAGCTACTTTCTGTTGTACAAGCATCTATTTAATGATTAAACTCCCATCATTGACAATTATAAACGATATCCCTTCAGGTGACATTAAGGCCTGCATCATTCTCTATGCCGAGAGCAACTAACAGGTTCTATTTTAAAGGGTGGGTACTTAATTTTACAAAAACAAAACTGCATTTCAGTTTTTTACAAAATGATGTCAGTTTTGCACCTCCACTTTACAAAATGCATTTAGTTTTGTGGATCATATAATCTGACTTTGTACTTAAGTTAAATATCATTTATATAGCGCCTTTCACCATTGGTAAGGTTCCAACAGGCTGTGGGTTGAATGCCGTTGCGAGACCAAAGTCCAGATATGGGAACATTTGAGAGGTGCTAGTGCGCGTGCATGCATAGCAGGCAGTATGAAGAAATGAAGGAGAGGCAAAGTTCCTGCTACCCACTCATATTGAGCCGGCATGTGGATGGGTGTTGAGAGGCAGTATATATGGGGGCATCTGGTCAATCCATCGAATACTAATGCATCTAACACCATAACATCGAATTATAAGCAACAAAATGCCATTCCATCGAATGTCCATTTTGTTGAATATAATTCGATGGATCCATCGAAATTAGTAATCTAAAACTGTGGGTTAGATTAGGGTTAGGGTTGGGGCTAGGGTTACATTAACGGTTAGATTAGGGTTAGGGTTTGGGTTAGGGTTTGAGGTTAGGGTTGGGGCTAGGGTTAGATTAAGGGTTACAATAGGGTTAGGGTTAGGGTTTGGGTTTAGGGTTTGGGTTAGGGTTAGATTAAGGTTTACATTAGGGTTAGGGTTTGGGTTAGGGGTTAGGGTTGGGGCTAGGGTTAGATTAAGGGTTAGGGTTAGGGTTTGGGTTAGGGTTAGGGTTTTGGTTAGGGTTTGAGGTTAGGGTTGGGGCTAGGGTTAGATTAAGGGTTACATTAGGGTTAGGGTTAGGGGTTAGGGTTTGGGCTAGGGTTAGATTAAGGTTTACAATAGGGTTAGGGTTTGGGTTAGTGTTAGGGTTAGGGCTAGGGCTAGGGTTAGATTGGGGTTTGGGTTAGGGTAAGGGGATGGGCATGGCGGTTTCGGGAGGGCTGGGGTTGCATGCCCCCAACCCCCAATATACAAAAGAAATATTAAAACGTTACACGGAGCTGGCCAGTGCCAAAGTTTCAGCACTGGATAACTCCATGTAACGTTTTAACGTTACAAAAAAATGCTCTCTTTGACATGTAAAAGTGCATTTCTATTGAAACCAGTCCATTTATATTTTTCGATGGACTGTTTTCAATGGAAAGGCACTTTTACTTGTAAAAGATGGCCTGTCGACACTTTTATACTCGAAGCATCTTTTTCGATACGTTGGTATGTTGATGCATCGATTTCAATGCATTGACTATATACCGTATAGGGGGGGTGTGAGTGCGGGATAGTTATTATGTGTGCAATATATATCGAATTTGTGTCGTGAACAAAAGCTGTGTTCTTATGGCACAGATGTTATGCTAAATATTTTGAGTGGTGTATTATGGCAGATGTGTGTGGGTCTGCGGCCGTGCCTCCGGCTAAAGTTCCATAAGCATGGAGTGCAACAGGTTTTTTTTATTTCAATTTTTATTAGCAAGTTATCATATGCACTAACAGTACAACAATGGTAACTTATAATATTCCCCCACCCTTCACTCTCCTACATTCCTTAAAGATGTTCGTACATTCACTCTGGCAGTTACCAAGTAATTAGAGAGATTTAACCAGGTGTGATTCTTCTTCCACAACAGGTCCATATACTCTTAGCTCTCTCAACCCTAGGTGTCGAGGTCTCTTACCAGACCCCGCATTTGGTTTGGAGATCATTCCCCATCTTTCCTTTATACACCAGTTACATTATATTGCAATACATTTGGCACCACTGTGTTACCTTCGACCCCCTGCCCATCGGTGGAGTGCTCTGTTCCCCAGCATAACCCTTCCACGCCCCCTGCTCTTAGAGCCCTGCAGGGAATCTTAATTCAAATCGCACTCCGTAATTAGCAGGCCTCGTTCATCTCAAAACGATCCCATGTGGTAATTGGCTATGGCTGTATATTTTAACATCATGAATAAGTTCCTGAGCCTCAGTTCCCACACCCCTTTATCCGGGGTGACTGGGCATTTTCACTTCCATGCCGCTGCGATTCTACCAGCTCTCAGCATTGCCTCTCATAACCTCGGAAACCTGTTCTCATCTCTATCAACTGGCAGGTTAGCCAATAACATCAGGAGGGGGTCAAGACCAAGCTGTACACCTGTCACCTCCGTCATCCAGCTTAGTATCTCAGCACAGTAAATGTGGATCGTGGGGCACTGCCACTAAATATCGAACAGTGATCCCTGCTGGCCACAGTCCTGTGGACATAAAGGGGATGAGCCCTGAAATATCTTGGAAAGCCTAAGAGAGTGGTCTCTGTGCCATCCATGTAAAACTTTGAAATGAAGGTTACATAGTAGAGGTAAAAAAATTACCATGAAAGGTAATATTAAATATATTACTCAATGTCTCCTCTGTGATTTCACTGCCAACCCAGGTGTCCCACCTTTGTTTAAAGTCTTGTCTGTTACCAATGTCAGACGTAACCATTGCCATATGAAGATGAGAGAGCATACCTTTCCTGCCCTCAGAAGAGGCTATAGCCATCTCGAATTGTGTCAAGTCCCTAGTTAGCGTGTCCTCCCACCGTCTTTCTGTAAGCAACACTCTCCTTCTCAGGTAATCGGAAATGGAAAGGGACTCTTGACCTAAGACTTCACTGAGAGCTTCATAGTCTATAAATGAACTCCCTGAGAATAGTTGGCCAGCCCTCACCAGTCCATTGTCTGACCATTCCTGCGAATGATGAAACCTTGATATGCTAAGTCCATAGCCCTCCCCCCACCAAAGATAATGGGGATGGCCAGGACGATAAGCACATGCTCGTATTTGTTTCCCCTCCATAAAACCCCCAGATTCGGATGCTCTCTCAATTTCTGGGGAACCATATGTAGTGGGACCCATAATAGGTCATCTCTGAGGTCCTCCAGTAGGACCCTCAACTATGCAGCTTTGTAATACATCTGCATAACCATCCCCAATACTGAGAAAAAGGGAGGGTTGAATATTTAATTCTGGGGACTTTGCCAAACAAACCTGCTCAGGATATTCTGTATTTCTCTAAAGTAACCGCCTGGGACAATAGTAGGTAGGGATTACAAGAGGTAGAACATTCGGGGGAAGAACGTTCATTTTGATGGATATCATCTGACCATATCAAGACCCTAAGTCTCTGAGTTTCTGTTCCCACCCCCCTTTATCTGGGGTGACTGGGGATTTCCATTTCCTTGCCACTGCGATTCTACCAGCTCTCAGCATTGCCTCCCATAACCTCAGGAACCTGTTCTCATCTCTATCAACTGGTGGGACACTCAATAACATCTGGAGGGGGTCAATGTCATCAGCATGAGTGCAACAGGTTTAAAGCTTTGACTGTGATGTGACTTAACGAGTGCCCCAGTGCCCCCGAATATTTGCACTAGGTACATGCTACCCTCACCTAGATATCATGCACTGGACAGATTGTATATTCATCAAATACATCTAAGTGCAACACAGTGCCTCCTCCCAAATACATCTAAGTGCAACACATTGTCTGCCTCCAAAATACAACCAAGTGCAACAGATTGCGTGCACTCCATATACTTCTAAGTGGAACATGTTGCCTGCCCCAAATACATCGAAGTGTAGCATTTTTCCTGCCCCCAAAATACATCTAAGTACAACACATTGCCTGCCCCCAAAATACCTTTAAGTGCATAACATTTGGCCTCATTACGACCATGCCGGTTCGTAAACAAGGGTGCCAGTAAGCTTACCGGCACCCTTGTTTCTGGACCAGCAAATAACAAGTTTGCCTGGCAGGGCCACTGTGCCCAACAGGTCTGACCCTGCCGAGCGCAGTGGCCCCGGTTGGCAAACTCATCATGGAAGCATTGGCACTGTTAGTAATGGCGCAGATGCTTCCGTGAACCCATTCGTATGGAGTCCTGTGGGACTCAAAGACTTTACCTGCACCCAGCTTCCCGGGCTGCTGGGACTTGTAATATCCCGGTGTCACCGGGAAGCTAGGTGCCGGTAAACGTGCCTGGCGGCAACCCGCTGGTAGCACCAGCAGGGTTACTGCTGGACTTAATGAGGCCCATTGTCTGCCCCCAATACAATTAAAAGTGCAACACATTGCCCACCCCCAAATTACATCCAGGTGTTACACATTGCCTACCCCCAAATTGCATCATTGGCTAGCCTTCACATTTTTTCTAAATGCAGCACATAGGCCACCCTTCACATCTCTTCCAAATGCAATGCAGAGGCTAACTTTCACATCTCTTCTAAATGCAATATAATGGCAAATCGAAGAGCACAGTGCAGGATAACATAATGTAAGGTGGCAGTAATTTTGGAGTGGTAGGATTTTACCAGAGAACAGTAATGGCTGTACTCCTCACACATACCACCTTACCTGGGTGTAACTGTGGGTGTCCTGTCAGGCGTCCATTGGCGAACAGGGGCAAACAGGAGATGGGAGCTGCTCAGAGGTGAGCTGTCCTTTGCCTCTGGCCCTTAGTGGGCTGCCCTGGGAGGGCCTCTGAGATGCTGTTGTTCTGGTCACGAGGAGGGGCATGGACCAAAGAATGCTGAATGGGTGGGTAGGGATGGGGCGTTTGGGGAGGGAGGGTCAGGGAGTGGTTGAGGTGAATGGGAGAAGGTAGTGGGAAGCTGTCAGAGAAGGCCGCCAGGAAAAAGGAAAGGGGTTGGGTGGGGAAAGGAAGGAAGCCAGAAACAAACAAAGGACCACTACACAAAGACAGGGAACTCTAGCTGCAGACAGCTCAAAAATGGATTGAAAGTCAAAGTTAAAACACCTAAAGATCCCTTCAAAGAGCACCAAGAAGGCCAAAAAATGCATTGGAAATCAAAGTAAAACCAGCCCAGCTCCTTCTAAAGAGCACCAAGCTAGCCCTATAAATCCTTACCAAGTAGTTGTTGTCCCGGATGGCTACAGATTACAATCAGGAACGGCAGAGGGGAGCAGCCAAAGAAGGCTGCCAAGACAAAAGGAAAGGCACACCTGGCTGCCTTAGCCAATTGCTAAGAGGTTGGGTGGGGAAAGGAAGAAAGCTAGAAACAAACAAAGGAAGAATAAACACAGATAGGGAACTCTAGCTACAGACCAGCTCAGAAAACAGTTTGGAAGTAAAAGTCAAAGCACACATAGATCTCTACAAAAGAGCACCAAGCAGGCTAGAAAATGGACTTGAAAACAAAGTTAACACACACATATCCCTCCAAATGACACCATGCAAGCCCTAGAACTCCTTACCAAGTGGCTGTTGTGGAGGATGGCTACAAATTACAATCAGCAAGGCAGAGGGAAGCAGTCAGAGAAACTAGCTGCTTTGTTCATTATTCAAGGTTCCAAGGTTTGCTGTTTTGTCTAGGTTATTCATCATTGCAACTAGCTGTGAATTTAGAGGGCTATTCTGCGTGCAACTAAGCAAGGCTGCATTCTGAGTTTGTCTGAATTAGATAAATTGTAAGTTTTCCATAAATTTTATTGTCAAGATCAGGTCTTACCTTTGTATTGGAGGACGTGGTCTTGTGAAGTATAGTGCGTCCTGCACCCTGAGCAGCCACTGCGACCCGAGGTTAAAAACTGGTTCCCAGCCCTGCCCAGGCCACACAGAGCCAGAATGCAGGGAAAAAAAAACGTTTTAAGGGAAAATATCCAATCGCAGTAATTTTGAAGTGTAGTCCTTAAGCTTGATGATGAGAAGCCAGGTGTAAGGAGCAGCCAGGTAGCATGTACATTGGAGAAGGAAGGTCTCCGAAAAGTGTGCACAAGGAAATCAGAGGAGGAGGTAACAAGGAGCAGAAGAACAGAATAGCAGGAGCGAGGAGAAGGTACGGCCAGGACAAGGAAATGGGGAAACAGTGTGAACGTAACACGGGAGTTATTGCGACGCACGTCTTACCAGGAAAGCCGTGGTAAAATAGAGCTGCGGTCCCTTCTGAGTTGCCAGAACGTATGACGTCATGATGCTATGTGGCGCAGTGACGCAACACCACCCTCCACTCAGGTCTACTCTTCCTTTGAATGTCTGGTCTGCAAGCTCTCTCTCTCTCCTGTCTCCTCTCTTACTCTCTCCACCTTATATCGGCCGCCCGGCCAGCCCACCCTCTTCCTCTCTGAATGGGCTCACCTGGCCTCTTCTCTCCTTTCCTCCTCCTGCCAACTCCTTCTGCTGGGGAATCTTAACAAGGAACATAAAGAGAACCCAACAAGCTACCTTTCGATGTACACACCTGAGGTGACAGAACTAGGTCTCAATCCACATCTACTTGTAGACCCATCTTTCTTTTAATAAATATAAAGAGATGGAAGGCTCAGATTTCACAAAAAATAGATCATATATTTATTATTTTATCATAAATCATAAATCATAAAACAGACCATTAGGTCACATTTGCAAATCTCAACAACGTAAAACATCTTCTAAAAAAGACAATTATTCAGCAATTTTGATTCTTGCATTCATTCAAAAGGTGCATTGTAAAATGAGTGATGTTAGTAACACATGGCCCATTCATGTTTGCTTCATAAACACATCCCCCATCTGAATTGTGTCGACATGAGTAGATCTGTTTCCAGCCTTAATATTTAGTTTGCACCACGACTGACCCTTGTTCTTGAACTGGTTGGTCGTGTATGTAAGGCTTTCCTCAGGACACATCAAACTCTCATCTTGGAGGATACCAAGTTTTGCAAGTACTATTGCAGAGTTGTCTCTCAAAATCTATAAAAACAGAGACATACATATCAGTATACACAAGCTCGAGCCTATCATTATTCGCAATACTTTTTGTCATAGAGTGGGTGAGGCCATATTTTCAACCTCTCAAACTATTTAGGTGGGCATCATATGATTTATTACATTTTTCTGTATTTTGCTGATTTGTACAGTGCTGCTAGTTTCTTATTTCAATATCATTTAGCTTTATATCTTACAATTTCATTAGGTCTTGTATTTTTACCTTTTTGAATGGGCAACCTGAGTATTTCTGCTACTATACATGTAGTCTTCTTTCATAGATATCAATTAATATCTGCATATTGTTTACATTGGCAGAGTAGTATAAAGACTCACAACATACCTTTCTGACTTCTTATTGAGTCATGTATTCATTCATCAATCAATGAATAGCATGGTATTTCTTAAAAAGGACTGTATTTTCAAAAAAAGTTTTACTTTCGAAATCTAAATGTGGATAACAAAAGACACATAGACGTGTTCAATTAGTCTAGTGGAATATGCAGAACTGCGTATTTATTGGGCAAGAGGGCAATTAGTAATATCATGTAGCCTACCTAGTATGACCACTTTTGCTCATCTGTGGATAACTCTCTCAGACAAACACTTCTCAGTATGGTTGGCGGGGAGCCAGCATACATAAATGCCGCGCTGGAAAAAGAAAAGAGAGAGGGGACATGCCCGAGTGCACGGACGAAATTAGTATCGTTCTGCATAGGCGCGAGTAAGAAAATCGCGGCTATTGAGTCACTTACTATTTTATTTCTTTTCCTGACCCATGAAAAGAGTGACAGTGGCTGCCTTTGCCTCCACCTACTCTCCTCCTTCTACTCCTGCGGCTGACTCCCACCCGGATACAGCCCTCTCTAATTTTCACTGTTCCATCTCCAACACTCTTGACATTCTTGCCCTTGTCATGAGGGTCCAACTGAAGCCATACAAAAACTCTGGCTGCCCTTAAACAAAAATGCAGAGCTGCAGAACGGAAATGGGGATATTCAGGTGCACCATCTGACAGACTGGCCTGCCACCTTCTCCAAAGACAATATAAACTCTGCATCTGCTCCAAGAAAAGAGTCTATATTCAAGCCTGCATCTCAGCGGCATCTAACAACACAGCTGAACTCTTCAAAGTCTGCAAGGAACTGGCCAATCCTACTGCAACCTCTTCCTTTACTGCACCCACCCAGGCCCTTTGCTCGGCCCTGGCTACTAATTTCAGTGCCAAAACACAGGACATCCTGTCCTCTCTCTCCCCCTCACCTTTGCATGAACCCACATTTCTGGGGGACCCCTCAGCCACTTCCCCCCCTCTTCTTTCCTCCCTCTCCCCTGTCACACCTGAGGAGGTCTCTATACAAGTCTGGTCCATGAAAGCCTCCTCCAAACAGGTTGACCCATGTCCTCCTAAAACCATCAAGGACAACATTGATTCCCTTGCTCAAGTCTCAGCCGACCTCTGCAACCTCTCTTTCACCACTGGAGTTTTCCCCACTTCTCTCAAGCACTCTCTTGTGCACCCTCTGCTAAAATAAACCTCTGATGATCCTTCTATCCCGGCAAACTATTGCCCCATCTCTATCACTCCTTTCCTGGGCAAACTCCTGGAGAAATGAACTATCTCTCAGCTTACCCTCCACACTGCATCTGTTGGTTGTCTCCATGACCATCAGTGTGGCTTTAGAAAATCCAGAGGCACAGAAACTGCTCTTCTGAACACACGTGAAGACCTGCTCTGAAATCTTCACTCTAACTCTCCCTCTGTCCTCATTCTTCTCGTTCTCTCTTCTGCCTTTGACACGGTAAACCACAACATCCTGATCTCCCATCTCTGTGATACCCTGGGCATCACATATCTGGCCCTGGCGTGGCTTGCCTCTTTTCTTACTGACCATCCTTCCCAGGTGGAACTTGGGTCCTTTCTCTCCTGTATCACTCTCTACACTTGGGGCATCCCCCAGGGATCTAACCGATCTCCTTGGTTCTTCCACATCTACATGGCCCCTCTGGCCCACAGAATTTCTACCTTCACCTCTAACTTTCAGTGTTATGCGGATGACATGCAGCTCTCTTTCATGCTACCCTCGGCCTCTTCCTCCTCCTCACTCATTCCTGACTGTCTGACCGCAATTTAGCCTTGGTGTGCTGCAAACGATCTCTACCTCAATCCCAGTAAGACAGTGATTGTCCTCATTCTGACCCCTGCCCTGCTTTCCCAATTTCTCACTGGCCGGCCTCCCTTGGCCGTGCGCCCCACCTGCTAGTCATTTTCGACTCCACTCTCTCCTTCTCTTCTCACATCTCAGAAATCAACAAAAGTCCCACTACCAGCTGCACCTCCTCAGAGGTATTCTACCTTTTCTCACCATCCCCCAAAGGCTCACCATCTCTAGAGCCCTGGTTCTCTCTAGACTGGACTACTGCAACAGCCTCTTTCTCAATCTTCCTTCTTCTACTCTCTCTTTCTGCTACAACTCATCCAGAACATAACCGCAAGACTTATCCTTGGCCTCAAACCCAGGGACTGCATCTCTCCAGCACTGAAATCCCTCCACTGTCTCCCGGTGGCTGCTAGGATAAAGTTCAAGACCCTCTGCATAGTCCACAAGTCTTTCTGAGGCCGGGGCCCGCACTATCTACAACACTCTCTTCCTAAATACTCTCCTTCTAGAGCCCTCCGCTCGTCCTCCTCCAACTCTTTGCGGGTGAGCCATTTTCCCAAGCAGACATTTGGGGCCAGATATTTATCCTCTGTAGGTGCCTCCCTCTGGAACAGCCTCCCTGCCTCTCTGCGTCTTTAGCCGGAGATCCTTAAGTTGCATAAACTCCTCAAGAGCTTCCTCTTTCTCTCTCCCTCTCCCCTGCTAAACTCCTCTCTCTTTCTCCCCTGCCTCACTCCTCCATCTCTCCCCTAACTCTGTTCAGCTTTTGCTGACTGGTTGCTTGGCTCACCTTCAGAGCCTCACAGGTCCCAAGCTCCCCTGCCAGTCTTTGCACTTGCCTCTGGGCCTCTGCACTATGCTCAGCACTACTGCACTTTCTGCATACGTTCCATGAGAGGTATCAGACTGCAATCTACACGACCTGGGTTTGAGATAAGGCTATGCTGGTCATGTTATCAGGATGAGCTTGAAGATTACTTCATCCTTTTCAGTATTATACCAGTACATGGTCAGGATAATGGAAGGATTGTGAGACCAATCTAGAGGAGTACAGTGAAATGTACCATAGCAGTGCCTTGTTGGGTGTAAATACTGATGATGATGGGGTGGCGTAGAGTCTTATTTGGATAATGCTGATGAGTGGAAGCGATGTCTGGAAAGGCTTCCCATGGGAGATGGTTAGACTATGGGGGAGGTCCCTGAATTTTCTCCAATCTCTGGTTGGTTGTCTGTGCGGGTTACCTTTTTGAGCCATCGATTGTGAGAGATCCCTGGAAATGGGACTTGATTAGAGAAAGCCTAGAGGGGACTCAGGTTGGAGGAGGGAAGTGACAGGTTTTGAGGGCTGTCCTAAAGGCGAGGTGGTCCTCTTGGAGGTGGAGGTAGAGAAGGATGGAGTTCCATATAGTTGGTTTTTTGTGAACCGAGAAGGAGGTTCCTCCTAATCTAGAGGAGTTAAAGGGATAATCACCACTAGGTGTGCAGCGCCAGATCTCAGAGTTCTGTTGGGAAGATAACAGGAGAGTTTGTTTTGGAGGAATCAAGGGCCTTTCGTGTGGAGGGCACAGAAGGTGATGCACATGGCTTTGAAAATGGCCCTTCGTCTGATTGGGAGCCAGTGGAGATGTGTTCCCCGGTGGAGATGGTGAGTAGGAGTCTAGCTGCATAGTTTTGGATCCGTTGGAGCTTCGTAAACTGTGAGGAGGGGCGCTTAGGTAGAGGGAGTTGGCATACTCAAGCCAAGAGAAAAGGATGGCCGTGATTGCCAATATTCTGTGAGAGTAGGAGAGATAGGGGAAGATTTGCCAGAGAATGCAGAGGTGATCATTGCAAAAGAGACAGTGTTGATGCGGCGAGAGAGAGGTCCAAACTGAGAGAACATCCTAGGTACTTTATTGAGGGCGATGTTGGAGGGGGACCTGTAGAGGATGGCCAGGGTGTGGGTTGGGGGATGAGTGCAGCCTTGCAGATGAGGATTTCTGTTTTTCCCAGGTGCAGGAGGAGGTGGGTGGTCATCAACCAAAGGTTGATATCCATAGGTAATGCAGCTAGGTCAGGCAGCGGGGAGGAGAGGGAATTAGGAATCTCGAAAATCATCTGAGTGTCGTCCGTGTAATTGTAGCAGGTTATTTTGTGGGAGTAGAGAGGAAGGGTGAGATCCAGCTTAAGTCCAAGTCCCTTATGCCCAGGGAGTGAAGTCTGTCTTTCAGGGTGACGTGCTTGATAGTGTTGAATGCTGCAGAGGGGTCAAGGAGGAAAAGGGCAGCACATCCGTCTGCATCTGCTGTTCTTTTTATGTGATCCCAGATGAAAACAAGAGAGAATTCAGTTCCATGGGGGTTCTGAAGCCAGATTGGGCAGGGTCAAGGAAGCCATGACATTCAGAGTAAAGGCAAAGTCGGAAGTATGATGTGCGATACAGGAGTATGGCGATGAAATGATTGTTTGATATTATTGCCTCAATGTCTATGTCAAATTAGCATTCCCTTTTGTTCCCAGCCCCTCTTAATCTTGGGACATGGACAACGCATAAGGCAATCTGATGTTATATCAGGACTTCTTACATTTTAAATGTGGCTTTTTATTTAGGAGAATCAGTTTGGACGGTCTGAGTTGGGAGTTACTCCATCAGCAGGGTCCTTTTCAGCTTCATGTCAGGAAACCAGTCTCCAATATGACCTGCTCATCTCTTTATGAAAGGGCTCCTATCTGCAGCCTGTATTGAAACCAGTCTGATGATACTCAATGAGAACAAGCGCCAACATTTGTCACCATCACCACAGTTCATTCATATGTGCCCTTTGGATGACACGTGTTACGGCAATCTGCCTTTTTCAAATTCAAGCACATTTATTGTCCTATAAATGCTGAACATGGATATTTATATCCACATCATAACAATAAATATGTCATTTGGCCAAAAACATACATAGAATGTATTGATAATCTAAATAACAAACATGACAGACAATTGGGGTTGGGATCAGGGAGGAGTAGAGGAAGTTTACAGAGAGAAAATAATATAATGAAAATGATTATAAGGTAAGTAAGCAATGCGAATAAATAAGACAATCTTTATGTAACACAATAAAGCAGATAAATAAAACAATCCTTTTGTAACAAAAACATTCTGCATATTCTTTCAATTCTGTCCGTTCTCTATTGCTAGTTCCAAAATACCAAGGTTCTTAGTTTCCTTAATTAAAGCTAATAGTGCTTTGAAATTCTACTTGTGTTGGGTTAATTATTTCCAGTACATGCTCTTTAATTTGAATCCTAGTAACAAAGTCCACGGTCTCCACAGGGTCAGACAGCTTATTTAAACATTAAGGTGTCACGTGCTATTCATTTTATCATTGGTAATTTGTAATAAACCTTACCATTAGTCTTCTGTGGTCTCACTAGTTCTTTAACATAAAAACCAAGTGTGTGCCTCTAGAATTTCTCTGTTGTCTGTAAATTTAGTTTAGCAATGGTTAAATGACTCTATTCGTTTTTAATATAATGTTCAATTCCCAATTAGTGTACCCGAAAAGTTGACATACGTATTGGATAGGTTAAAATTGAACGATCAAAACAACTCTTACATAACATTGGTGTCTATGAAATAACGAACTCGCATTAGTAGTAGAACATTCATCTCCCTGGTGCTCTGCGCACATCTGCTCTGAGCGCGTGCTCATTTCTTTGTAAAAGACGCGCTTTGGCGTGATCCATTTTAACAGATCTTCTAAGACGTCTACCTTCCGGTACACCCCATTTCGGCGCGGGCCGATTTGCCGCGACCAGTTAGACGCGGCCAGTTCGGCGACGGGGCATTTTGGCGCTCAGATGTTTTGGCGCGGCAATACATCCCTGACCCATGAGTTAATGTGTTCCGCTGTACGTACTGAATCCATTTTACTGTAAACATATGCAGCCCGGGTTTTCCAGCTCATCATTTTGAAATGGGCATCTTTGCATTTCAGCCGGCTGTGCAATTATTTCCCAATATGTCAAACACCCACCCCAAAGGGACGAGGTGGCATTGTTTGAAGCAGGCTGCCATTACCTAAGGCACCTTTGAACCCGTCGCCCCACACCGCCTTTTAGAGCATGGCGAGCATTCTTTAGTGTTTACATGTTTACATCACCACCCCATGTGCTATATTTATTGGATGCGGAATAGGCTGCCAAGGTTTTCATCTCAACGAGACGACTAAAGGAGTTAAACCCATCTATCCTCTTCGCAATATCCCTAAATAACTAAAGGAATAGCGCACAATTTATATAGCATCTTCATAGTAATGCGTTTGATGGCCAGCTTCGAATCCTTTAATTTCGATGCAGCCAATTTCGATGCGGCCAGTTCGACACGGGCTGCCGCGCCGAACCGGCTCCTGCGCCAAACTGGCTGCGGCAAATCAGCCCGCGCCGAACCGGCCGCGCCGAAATGTGCTGCTACGCTACCTTCACTTTACTTTTTAAAATATACGTGCATCCAGTTCTTACACTCGAATCTGAGTTTATATGAGCCGCTTACCAGTTTCTCTGCATTGTAAGTCATATGCGTTGGCTTCACATAGTGTCCGCGAGGAGCCCGCGCCATTGTTTAAATGTTTTGATGTGCTCCCATGGCAACCATGGAGCGGGCTTCCCATTTTCTGTTTTCATCCCCTCACTGGGCGCCATGTTTTGGGAACATATTCCCCGTACCTGTCAGACAGTTTCCATCGAATGCCCAAGCCTTTAAGTTTTTCGTATTAAACATTGTGGTATATTGGAAACCAACTATTATGTTGCTCCTGTTAGTTCACTACATGAATTTAACACATGCATTTTGTTTTTAAGAATTGACATACAGTGTCATATAATACATTCTTTGAATAACATTTATACTGTCCTATAATGAGAACCCAACTCATCACATTACTTATGCACACATAGATTAATTATGTGCTATTCCCAATATTATAGAAAGGAGACCATCTAATTTTCTGTCTTTAATCCAGCTACAGTGGTGTTCAATTTACATATAAGTTTCACTTCCACCTGTCTCAGCCTTTTTTTCCCTGTCAACGCCTCTCCTGCCAGAAATGACCTTCTGGAATCCAATATATCTGATATCAGTCTTCTTGTCCATTTGGTGTTCTTTCTGCCAGTGTTAGACTATAGGAAATGTTGGGTCCTGACTGCCTATTTTGGCTAAGTGTTCCCTTATTCTCAGTCTCATTTCTCGAATTGTACTCCTGATGTATAACTTCTGGCATTTGCAGATGATGTCATATACCAGTCCTGCAGTTGGTCTCTGTTTTCTTCCCCAGCCAGCTAGCTTTCAGTAATATCCAGAATCAATACTCTACCTCCTCCTTTTTTGTCTATTTGTATGCAAGGTGTTTTATAATCCAAAACTATTCCGCAAATTTTGTTTCTGAGTGATGGGGGCCTATACTCCTTATATTGTGACTGGCAGGATCCACCCATATTTTTATGACTGAAAAGGTGGCAGGGACAATTACTCAAAGCCTTGTAGATTGGCATTTTGTAAAATATGTGAGTGTGCTATTTTAATAAAATAAAGACCATTATAATTGAGACATTAAAATGAACCATTTGAAATGTGATATGTTATGACTCTGTTAGATGTATTTTTTTTTATATAGAATTTGGATTTGGTGTTGGCTAAAATATATATTGTTTTTCTAAAATGTGCAATTGATTTTAAGTTCCTATGATCTTCCACTGTAAAGTTACAGATTTCTAATATTATATGTGTTATGTTATTTTGCAAAATATGTTTCTTCTTGCTAATTCTGACTAAAAATGCATCCAGGTAAATATCACTTTTGGGCAACAGACCCCTCTGACCCACATGCACTTGCCCTAGCCAACACCATTGAAGCCCTTGGCTTCACTCACCACATTCTAAGCCCCACACACAATAAAGGCTGCACTCTAGATTGGTTAGTAGATATTAACTGTGTCACCAATTTACTAACCAATATTCCTTGCCCTTGGTCAGACCATAATGTTATCAAATTTTCCATCAGAGGTAGCACAATCAGACGTTATGCACCTACCAGCACCAGCTTCCCTCTTGAGAAACACATGTACTAGCACTCCAGCTAACCTACTCAGACACTAACATTCACCCTACCTCTATGGTTGAGCTTTACAACAAAACTCTTTCAGAAGCCATCAACAAGGTAGCTCCCCTGAGCAACTGCAAACTCAAACCAACAGCCCACCTGAACTCTTGGTACACCCCAATCTGAAAGCCTTACGCTCCACATAAAGAGTAGCTGAGACTGCCTGGAAAAAACGCCCATGACACTAAAAAAGCTAATTTCACAGCTCTCTCCAAGAAATACAAACAGGCCATTCTCCAAACCAAAAGCCACACATACAATGAGAGAATCCAAAAAGCAAACTAAGGGACAAGAGAGCTCTTTGCTATCTTACTGGAACTTGAAACACCAGCCCCATCACCAGAGAAATGTATTGAAGACCTCCCCAGGTGTTCGAACATCCAAAAGGCTCTCCTCGACAAAATATCCTTGCTCCAAACTAAAATCACAGCTAACAAAATGAAACTCTTGTCCTATGATCTGCCCCTAGACCAGTGACCCCCACACCCTATCTCAACTCCCTGGTTTGCATTCGCCCAGTCTCTATTACTGAAACCACCAAAATGATCAAAGCCCTGAAACTATCCAAGTGCAAAGGGGTCATTTGCCCTGCCACCTTCGTTAAAGACTGCGCCAAAAAGCTTGTCCCCTTCATCACTGCACTGATCAATACCCCTTCTCCACTGGTACTGTACTAGAAACCCTCAAAGAAGCCTAGCCTCTGCCTCCTCAAGAAGCCCACACTGGACCTTAACATCCCCACTAACTTCCACCGCATCACAACTGTACCCTTCCACCTCAAAATACTAGACAGAGCAGCCTATCTGCAAAGCCAAAAATATCTGGAAAATCACAACCTGCTGGGCCTACGCCAGTCAGGCTTCCATCCCAGCCACAGAACAGAATCTGCCCTCCTTCACTTAAAAATCCAAATGGACGAAATCAAAGACAATGGTAATCTGACACTCCTCCTCTTACTTGACCTCTCAGTGGCCTTTGACCTGGTCAACCATAAAATCCTCTGTCAACACCTCTCCACTGCAGCCCACTTCTCGACCAAAGCCATAGCTTGGATGGAGTCCTTCTAATCCAACCGAACAATGAGAGTGTTCTCTACTTCTGCGGCAGCCCACCCATCCCCAGTAACCTGTGGAGTGCTACAAGACTCCTGTGTTTCACTGACACTATACAATATCTTTACTAAGCCCCTCTTTGATCTCTTAGATGACTTGGGTGTCACCTACACTAACTATGTGGATGACACCCAAATCCTCCTGCCAATCACCGGCAACTATGACACTGACTCTAAAGCACAGGGTCAAATCTACCAGACCATTCAGGCCTG
Source organism: Ambystoma mexicanum (assembly GCF_040938575.1). Taxonomy (NCBI): domain Eukaryota; kingdom Metazoa; phylum Chordata; class Amphibia; order Caudata; family Ambystomatidae; genus Ambystoma; species Ambystoma mexicanum. Next base: position 778,774,138 of record NC_090931.1, read on the forward strand.
GATGGCTCTACACGGTCTCTGCTTTTACGATGAGAAAACTGAGTTGCTCCTTATTGGCACACAACTACACTTAAACAAACTGAACCCTAACCACACAGGTAAATGTCATAGCATCTGCAGCAACATACATCTCTAAATTGATTAACGCTTGCAGACCCTTCCTATCCACTGACAGCTGTATCACATTTGCCAGAACCCTTATTCTATCTAGTATCAACTATTGAATAAACTCCAATGCATCCAGAATAATGCCTTAATAGCTGCTCTAAACATCCCAAAAAAAAGACAACATTTCCACAGCTATACGAAATATCCACTGGCTCCCTATCCAAGAATGCATCATGTTCAAAACACCGTCCATCACTCACAAATGCCTATCAAACACTGCCCCAACGTACCTGGCCAGAAAACTTTCCAGAGCCTAATCCGTTAGGGAATACACAGACGGCCCACTCCCACCTACTCACCGTTCCCAGATACAACCAACAAAAAGTCAGTGGCAGCAGCTTCCCTATGATTGCTGCTAAACTTTGGAATTCCCTGCCTTTAGTGCTAAGATCAGACACCTCCTTCTGGTCTTTGCGTAAAGGCCTCAAAGCCTGTCTTTTCACCCAAGAACTCCTAAACGAATGCACCTCTCACAAATCTACCAGCAAGTGGAGAAAATCAACGACATACCTAGACTATAAACTCAGCAATTGCTTGTAAGCTGTTATAACCTTATCTTTCATGTAACCAGCACCCAGATTCCCCAGGGTTTGTGTGCATTACAAATATCCAAATAAATAATGCTGTAGGAAAGCTCCAAATGTTATTTTTTCTTGGATAAACAATGGGCCTCATTACGAGTCTGGTGGTAGCCATGCCGGAAAAATCGACAGGCTCCGCCGGACCCGGAATGAATTTCCGCCTCCGGACTTGCTGGACTTACTGGGGCATTACAGCCCCAGTGGTCTGGTATTTCCGGAAACAGAACAACGTTACTCCCATGGAGTCCCATAGGACTCCATGGGGATGGGGACCATGGAAACACTGGCACCATAATGGTGCCAGTGTTTCCATTTCCATCTGCAGGCAGGTGGCGTTACTCCAGCCAGGTCAGACCTGGCGGGAGTAAGGCCACCCACATGCAGAACTCGTAGTGTGCCGGTCCAGAAACAACGGTGGCGGCGGATTTACTGCCACCGTTCTTTCCGGACCGGCAGGGTCATAATAAGACCCACTGTCTCATTACGAGAGGCTGGTAAACTGGTTTCAATGGGCTTCAGGAAGGTAAATCTTACTGTGGCCACAAGAATATCCTCCTAATAAAAGGTCATATTATAATTCACAAGTGCATTTTTCTTCTCTGTGCTTGGGAACTAGGAACATGCCACTATGATGAAATCCTGGAATTGTTCATTTATCTAAAGCTCCAAAATGAATCTTCTTGGGCCCGCTGAGTTCTTTAGCTCATAATCTCACTCTAAATACCTTAGCCTTATCTTTTACATGTGGTAAAGTTCTGATTTACTTGGTGTGGGGGGTCCATAATATGAAGCGGACAACTGCTTCTGTTGTTCTCAAAATTTAGCATCTTATTATAAGAATAAGGTGCAAATAAATCCTCTCTAAACCTACCCTAACAGGGAGTTCCCTACCTAGTCTAAGAGCTAAGGGGATCGCTCGTAACATACACAAAACGGGCCCTCACACTAATAAACAGAAACATTCAGAGTAAATCATAAGCAACATAAATAAATGAATACCAACAACCAGTCATTCGGATTACATTCACCTATCCTAAATGAATCCCTTCCCCAGGATTATTCAAAGTCAGTCTTCCAAAATGTTCAAAAAGAAAAGTAAAGTCTTGAACCAGTTCTTGTAAGTTCCAAATGAAACAAAAGTTCACCAAACAAAAATCCACTGGTAACAGTTCTTCAGCGTTCTGTTGAAAAGTTCTGCTTCCAATTCTAGCCAAGAAAACAGCACCAATGCTAATCCTGTATATTCTCTTTCAAAGATTCTTTTACCACAGTTCAAAGAATAAATGAGCAACTTCTTCTTCGACAACTTCCCAAGTATTTATGACCTTTGCAGTTTCTTTGGTATACTTGTCAGGATGCTTCTTCTTAGGGTGTTGCTTTCCTCTTGACAACTACCCTTCTACGAATATTACTGTGAGAACAGGCTCCTTTGTTCCACAGTATACCTCTACTTCAACCACCTTTAATGCAACATCCGCTGACAGTATTATACACAACCACAGTTCTGGTACTTCTGCTTCAACTTTATATTTTATTACGGCTAGGCATTTTAAAGACACGACTCATTGACCTCCACAGGTAGGCAAGGCACTCTTTTTTCCTATGCTAAACTAAAAGGGTAGACTTGTTGCCTCTTCTGTCTCTCTTACTGCCACTAGTTCAACCTGTCTTTGCTTTCAGACTGCCTTTCTCTCAGCTTCAACAGTCTCAGCATTACAGATTATTGCCATAATCTTCTTACAAGCACTGAGCTCCCTTCCCCAGTTCATTTGCACTGTCCTGGTTCCAGTAGCTACCCTGAAGCTGTATTGCCATACTTCCAGCTTTGGATAACAATGTCACTGTTGTATCAGAAGACACTGAACCTTTAACAACTTTAACAATCTCAGAATTCAGGTGGATAGATTTTAAAAGGGCTGGTTTCACTATGGAAAGAGTTTGCCTCTTGGCTTCGGGTAAGGCTTGTTCTTGTCAGTTTGAAAACTTATACAATTATAGAATACACTCGTTCTTGATGTTACAAGGTTCAATCTTCAAAAGAGAATCAGATTTAGGTACACGCAACCACTCGTTAACGCCTTAAGTGACAGGCTATTATGCAGGTCTATGCAAAAAGTACGAGCATATTCGTCCTTGGCCCTTTAACTTTTAAAGAACCCTAAGTAATAATATTCCCACGATTCAACATAGGGATATTTTCTGCCTCCTGTCGGGAACTACAATTGTTAACACACAACTTCGCTTCGATGTAATACATCTTTTAACAGGGTTCTGAGTTTATTGAAAAATGTTCCCCTTCTTAATTGGTGGCACGCGACCACTCCAGTAACGTTAAACAGTTAAACAATGGAAAAGTAAAAGCCATTCTATATACGTGAGCACTCTGTTTTGTACTAGAGGTGCGTGTGATACTTGTTTCCATTGTCAGCAGGACTTCTTCACAACAACAAACAACTTCTACTCACTTCCACTCTTATGCAAATTAAGTTTGAGCTGGTAACAGTTACCAGCAAGGTTTTTAGAGTGAACCTGAATGCAGCGCTTCACTCACGGGCTCCAGGAACACTACGGTTGTGGGCTGCTTCCACTTCCTGACTTCTTCTCCTTCTGCTACTACATTAGGCACATTTGTGACCCAAACCCCTCTGCAGCACTGGTGTCTCAGGTCCGGTCTTGTTCACGGGCAGTCTCCTCCACTCCTCTGTCCCTCAGCTTGCTGCTTTACACGTGCCTCAGGTTGTATCACGGCTCTGCTATCACAGCCACTAGACGCACCTGGCAAGACATTCAACTTCAACACGTCTCTCTAGGTGCAGGCAAGGCAGGTTTTGTGAACACAGTACCCTGTACCCTCTCAGAACTTGCAGGTGAAATCTGCTCTCCTCATGTCCCGGCGTCTCTTAAGTGATCACACTTCCACATGAACTGCCAGCCTCATGCTCTTCTCCTTCTGTTACTACTGCCAGCTTTCCAGCTCCTGTTCCAGCTCCATCTATCTTCTGCCTCCTGCTTCAGCCTTTTATGCATGTTAGGTGGGGCACTAGGTTTCAGGTGTGGGCCCTTAATGTTAATTGCCTGACCCTGGCAAAGGCTGTTAGGCCTAATTGCCTGTCCTCTGCTTCTACATGTCTCTTCAGCCATCTTATTCATCTCAGTCCTTATGTGATTCTGGGACATGTCTTTAGTAAAACTAGGTTTTTCCACTTTTGGTATAATTTTAAGGGTAGATTTAATTCCCTATCCATTTTATCAGAGGGACTGCAGGCTTTAACTCCATTTGTGGAAGAAGGTGCAGAGAAGGCAACATTTCTGCCATTCCTTGTAGTATAGCTTTGGTATTGAGGAGCGTGTTTGTTTTTAGGGATACAAAAAATAGTTATTTTGGTATAACATTTTGTTGGGTTACAACCTTAGAATGTACCATCTTAGTTTTACCAGAAGGCTTAGAGATATTAAAATGACAATAAGCCACAACCTCTTCTAGCATAGTGGTGAGAGTATAATACTGTGTCTCATCCCACGGAATCTTCTCACTACTGTCAGAGTTAGCAGAAACGGTCACCTGATTCTTCTTCAGCAGGGTTTTACTTTTTGTGTTTGTCTTGCGGCTCCTGTTTTTAGTACGCGTGTCAGGAAGATATGGGCGAGACTCTCCAGATGCCACGCTGCCTGTCTGGTGTTTTCCCAGCCCGGCTGGCTGCCAGAGTGACAACCAAGCAGGTCGAATCGTGACAGCTAACCTGAGCCCTGTCTCCACCCAGGTGATCCTCCCACAGTATACCACCCCTAGGGTTGGGATCAGGAAGTGTCAGCCATCCCCTGACAACCTGAGAGGAGACTTTAGGTAGAGTTTTAGCGAGGGATCCGCAGGATTCTTCACATTGGGTAGTTTTCTGCAAATCCTTGGCATCAACGCTCCAGTCTCTGTACTCTGTGTACTAAAAGGCCAGAGGAAGTGTCACAGATTGTGGAATTCTCTTTTGGACAATGCCTCTCTCGTTTTCAGTTTGATTTATGAAAATGATCTTTGGCTCCATATTTTCTGACACCTATTCCATCTCTATAGAAGCTATACCACTGTGTGGTGAGTATATGTATTCATCTTATGTGAACCTAGAGTGTAGGAGGAATCCTGCAACTAATTTCTATGTGACATTGCGGGTCATGAGTATGATGATATTAATGTATGTTTATATAGTGTAGTGTTCCATAGCATTCATATCTCTCAAAGTCTATATGTATGGTGTCTATTAGCAGGAATGGAGCTTGCATCTCAGGATCAGGAGTGGGTTGGGTCATAACCGGCCATTACTTTTTTATATCTACACTTTGCTTTACCTTGTGTTGTGTTCCACATAATTACTGTTTTTTAAGCTAATCAATATTATATGTGTGACATTGTAACAGAGGTTTATATTGTGCAGTATACCAGTGAGGTGTGTTCATTGGAGGTGCCTATTGGAAGGAAAAAAAAAGTACTTCACTGCCAGCCTTGTTCCCTCCATTGAGTAAGCCTGGCTGATCTTCTGCAGCTCCCATTAGACACTCTGGTCTTTCCTTTTGGGTGAAATGCTGTTCAACCTTTAGGTTATACGGTTACATAACGCTCACCAGAGGGATGTGCACAAATCTCCCTAAAGGCACAGGGAAAAAGTGCAACTGAATTGTCAGGGTCAGTATGACGGCTAGGAATAAATACATCTTTGTGTTTAAATAAATGCTTCTCACCTCCCTCAATGGTTCCTGGGGTATCATCCCCAGGAGCGGCTTGGTCACATAAGTAAAATCTTACAATAAAGGCTGTGGTTTCACTTCTTCCAGGTTATTTGGAAAGGCCAGTTGTATTGGTTTCATGGGGACGTCTACCGTTTCTTTCTCCTTTTCCTCTGTGAAATGTGTCTGTTCTCACTTGTCTTGTGCTTCAAATCAGTTTCTTCCAGTGGTATTGATGTTCTTCCATAGCAAAGGAATGCGGGCCTGCGTAATGAGTGACACACCTCCGATCCATTGGGTTTTAATAGCAATGTGTTTCCATCCCGTAGTCGGAGCTACCTGTGAGGGTCTTCAGCCCTGTTCTGGATCTGTTGAGGGTCTGTCAAAGATTGCCCTTAATTGTCTCACCTGAGTAGATTTTGCAGTTGAAGGATTGCTCAAGACATCATCTGGCCTGTCCGCCATCTTGGAAAGTATTCCCCCTCTCCTTCGACTGCTAAATACTGCCTGAGAGGTGCACAGCATCCCTGATTGCTCAACATGCGGGATAGAGAGTGATAAATAATTAAAAAGTATGCCTGATACTTCTATGTGTGAAAGTAGTGTCTGTATGTCCTCAGACTGCAACTTTGTTTCACTTTCAAATTAAATTGCTGCCATTAAACAATGGATTGGTAACATTGCATCTCTCCCAGAAACGTGAGTCTTGAGGAAACCTTCTTTTCATCTTTGAAGACGTATGTTTCTATTATGAAGCTTGTGGCAACAGTAACAGTCTTCCAGACACTTTTCTTTTGCAGTTGGTGAGCTGGTGTAAGTGGATTTAGGTCATGGGACCTAAACCCCAGCCACCCGCTTAGGCCTGCCTCTTCCAATCCCTTCTTAAATGTTAGTTTTCACAGCATCTCTTGTCCAGGTGTCTGAAGTAAAAGGCAGTTTAAATAAGGGCAACATCTGTTTAGTCCTGTTAGGGCCTGATAAGGGCGAAAGGCCAGTTACTCTGCTCTTGACCGTTCCCATCCTCTCCAGGGATCGCATAGCCGAATGCCCAAAGCAGCCACGGGCAGCTACCCTGGCAAACCTCACCAATATCCCCCATAAACCACTACAACATGTGCCTTCTAGTCACCTCTGCCCAGAGATGATGATTAACGCACGCTCAGTGGTCAAACACTCTGCCAATATTGCCAACCTCATGACCAGCATTGATCTCAATGCCTTTTTTATTACTGAAAAGTGGTTTACACCCTCCCCTCCCTGCATCTTTGATGTGCTCCTACCCCACAGCTACAGTATCCAACATACTGACTGCACAGGAAAAACTGACGGTGGAATGGCAGTCACCAATAAGAATGACTGACCCTGCATGGTAATCCCAACCCCCATACACAGCTCCTTTCAATCCCTGTCATGCCGGTTCCCCATCTCAAACAACAACTCAGTTACATGGCACCTTATTTACAGGCCATCTCAAGGGATTAGTAACTTCCTTGAGGACCTTTCTAACTTTATTTCCTCTGCAACAGTTTTCTAGTCTAATAATAACCTCCTCAGAGACTTCTACATCCCCGATTCCCAACCGGCAAACCACCTATCTGACTCCTTTTTGTCTCGGACTGACTTCATGGATCTTAAACTGATCGTACCCTCCCGCACACATTCCCTAAGTCATAAGCTCAACCTTGTTTTCACTTCTTGCCTGATCCTCTCATGCTCAAGCCCCTTCCCATCGACTGGACCAAACACTCCACAAGGTCCTTTCTCATATCACACACAAAGCTGCCCGACAAAGGCCAGGCCAAATGTCCTGTTATTGAGCACTGATGCTTCAAGAATTCCCCAGTAAATACACATTCACAACATTCCCCACCATAAGGAATGACTCAGCGTTTTTGGATACATTTAAACACCTTGCCAAAGAACTACTGGATGCCCATGCACCAAAGGCAAAGTTCCTGCACCCTCAAACACACCCAATGTCGCAACAACAAAACACCTTATCAGATCCCTTGAAACGTGGTGGAGCAAGGACCACAGTCTAGAGGCTCTCTCATCCCTCAAATCCCTGTGTACCAAACACAGACACATGATCTCTGAGGCTAAGTCGGCTTACCACACTTCCATCATTGAGGTAGCCTCTAACAGGAGCAAAGTATTATTCAAAGTAGTGAAGCACTGCTCCAAGCCCACACATGTCCCAGAGGTTCTGGCTAGACAAGAGAGATGCAATGGAATAAACACCTTCATTAACAAAATTGATAAAATCTGAGGTCACATCAATGCCTCAAAACCAGACAGAGCACTGCTATCCACCCCCTCATGCTTCTGGGCACTGCCCTCTGGACAGACTTCCCCATCCTCCTAAGGATCTCTCAGACACGCCTGCTTCACTCAAACCCACTAATTACACAGACAACTTCCTCCCGGCTTCCCTCATATAACAACTCACTGGCCCAGCGCTTAATGCACTCTTTGGTATTGTGAACGCCACCCTCACTGAAGTTGCATTCCCAAACATGTTGCAAACAAGAGGTCTCAAATGGCCCCTTCTCAAAATAACCTTGCTTGACCCAGAGGATCTAGCCAACTACAGACCCATCCCAAGCCTTCAGTTCATCTTGGACCTTATTGAGAAAGTAGTTGTGACCCAACTACTTGCCAAAATTGACCAGCTTGACCTCCTCTGCAATTACCAAATGCAACTCTGAAACAACAACCATCCAAGTGGTGGACAAAGCGCTCAGAATCACTCACACTGGAGACTTATGTCTCTAAGTCCTCTTAGCACTCTCTGCTGCCTTCGTCCCAGTTGACCACCAAATACTCCTCTCCCTCCTCGCTGACAGGATATGCTTCTCTGTAACTGTGCTAAAATGGTTTACATCTTACTTATCCGATAGGCATCATGCCGTACAGATGGGATCGTTCAGATCCAACCTACCCCAAGTCACATGTGGGGTCCCCCAAGGTTGGATTGGATTTTATTAATAAAGCGCAAGGTACGCCCAAAGGCATCTTGGCGCTCCCTGTAGGACAGCGAAAGAAATAGCCTAGAAGAGGAGCATTTTAAGAGCTTTGCGAAACATACGTTGAACAAGGGTAGAGAACTGCAGCGGCTGCTGAAATGCAGCAGCCACCAATACGGCTATACCTGACCGGAGGAACAGTCAGCATACACACGTTAGCTGACCGCAACTTTTGTCTCGGGATGTAAGGCAGGAATTTATCCCTAAGGTATTCTGCCCCGTGGCCATAGAAAGCCCAGTGGACCAAACGGAGCGCCTTGAACTGAATACATTTAGTAACCGATAACCAATGAAGTTTGCGGAGGACAGGGAAAATATAGCAACCGTGTGAAGTGGAAGTCGCCAGCTGAGCTGCAGAGTTCTGAAGAACTTGCAAGCGATGGAGTACATATGCAGGTTGGCCTAAATACAGGGAATTACAATAGTCCAGCGAGGACGTGACCAATGCAGAGATAATGGGGGCAAGGATTTGAGCCGGAATGGAAGGAGTGACCCGAAATGGCCCTGTTGACAGACAGAGTTTACCTGCGGCTCTATGGACATGGTTGATATGAGTTTAATCCCCAGGTCCTTGACTGTGGAGGCTGGCTGAGGAAAAGGGCTCAGGAAGGCTTGTCAGAAAGCAGGAGTCCAGAGTGAAGAAGCTGCAGGGGGGCCCATCACTAAGACCTTGGACTTATCACTGTTCAGTTGAAGAAAATTATCAAGTATCCATTCCGCCATGGCCTCGATACAGGCACAAGATCTGGCAGCTGTCTCTGGGCTGGAAAGATCCAGATGAGCCATGATCTGTGTGTTGTCAGCATATGAATAGCAGAGGAAGCCCTGGGAGACTATCATCTTGGTTAGAGGCTGAACATAGATGTTAAAAATGACAGTGGAAATGGCAGACCTTTGAGGAACACAAGTGAGAGCCATAGCCATAGAGAAGAAAGGAGGGAGCAAAGGAATTTGATGACGATGAGCAAGAAAGGAAGAAAACCAGGCCAGGCGGGTGCCCCAGAAGCCTGCCTCGGCCAGCCGACGCAGCAGGACATCATGACCGATTGTATCAAAGGTGGCCGACAGGTCCAGCAAAATCAGAGCACTGACACTGCCCTGGTCACGGATCTGCGCCAGTTCATCCATGACAGAGGCTAGGACACTCTCAGTCCCACGGCCTAGGTGGAAACCAGGCTGTGAAGGGTGAATAAAAGAAGGTTCCATAAGAAAGATGGTGAGTAAAGGACAGACCAAAGATTTAGGAAATTTCCTAAGCAAAGGAAGGAGAGAAATAGGCTGAAAGTTGGAAGGGACCAGTGGATCCAGAGAAGGCTTCTTTAGGAGCAGGGTGACTGTGGCCAACTTCAGAGGAGCCAGGATCTTTCCAGCTGAAAGAGATGTGTTAACTGCTTTCGACAGCAGATGTACAATATGGGGAAGGATGTCCTTAATAAGGTGGAGAGTGATAGGGTTAAGAGGGGAGGATGAACTAAGATTAATACCTGCTGTGGTAACCTCTGAAGCAGAAAAGGTAGGGAACACGGACCAAGATGCAGTGGAAGAAGGTTCAGAGGACCTTGGGTCAACAACAGGAGGTGAATGAGAAGCTGCAATGTGAGACCGGATAGAGCTAATTTTGTCCATAGAAAATAAGGACAGGGAATCACAGAGAGCCTGCGAATTGGGAACTGGAGCTGATGAAGTGATAGAAATATTACAAACCACCTTAAATAATTCTCTGGGATGATTCACAGAAGTTGTGACCAGGGACGCGAAATAGACGCGTTTGGCGTCGATGATAGCAAGGTGATACTTAGAGGCAGCCTGGGAATAAGCGAGCTTGTCCACTAGCGCATAAGACCACCTGCACTTTTGCTCCAGCTGCCTGCGTTGCAGGGGAAGGGCCCCAGCTTGTCCATAAACCACTGCTGGGAGGGGCATGAGGGCACCCTAGATTATTTAAGGGGGGCAAGTCTGTCAGCGACTTTGAGCAGAGTAGCGTAAGTGAACTCATGTCCACGGGAGACAGTAGTGAGTGATGAGCATGTATAAGGGAAACCATGTCAGTTTCTGCACCGCAGGATCAGTTTGGCCGTGGGATGGATAACAGGCTCACTATGTTCCAAAAGAAGGGGACCACAAAGTGGTCTGACAACAGGACTCGAAAAGCTGAGAGGACAGCAACCCCAGTACGTGATGAGAAGATCACATCTAAGGTATTACCTAAAAAGTGGGTCTGTTCACTGACCCGTTGATCGAGGGAGAGCTCTTTCATGGAGGTCAGAACATTTTGAACCTTCAAGTTCTCTACCTCATTCGCATTAAGATTAAAGTCACCCAAAATAATCAGCTAAAAATCTGCTGCAAGATCATGGAAAGCATCCAAAAACAGAGGGTCCCAAGCTGGAGGCCGGTAAACCACCAATAAGTGGACACAAAGTTTAGAAGGAAGGGGGAGATGTATCAACATAGCCTTTATGTTAACATAGTGACTAAAAGCAAGAAGGGAGTCAAAGTAGCAAGATTTTAAAATAATGGCAGTGCCCCACTCCCTTTTGGGGGAGGCCGGTAAACATGCCGTATACTGTACTCAGGCAGCAGTAAATGCCCAAGGACTGAGCTTGATGTATCATCAAGCCACATCTCAGTGATGCACGCAGAATGTTACCATGTGCCACACTTAGAAAAATCATGAGCATTATCCTGAGTCACATGTGGATAGAAATGTGAATGTTAGCGTGTCCCAGCTTGTCCCACACCTAGACGGAAATGTCATTGTCGGCATGCCCCACACTTGGATGGAATTGTGAATGGCAACATGAGCCACACCTAGATGAAATCATGACTTTCGCCTGAGTCGCATCTAGACAGAAAGCCTAGTGTAATCATGTCCCACACTTGGATGGACTTGTGGATGAAGCATGTGCCTCACTTAGATGAAGTCGCAAACATTAGCCTGAGCCACATCTAAATAGAAATGCAAATGTTAGCATGTCCCACACTTGGGTGGAGATGTGAACATTAGCCTGAATCGCATCTAGATAGAAATGCGAATGTAAATGTTAGCATGCCCCACTTGTGTGTCACTGTGTACCCTGCTTTCCTGTTCCCCATGCTGTTGCTTGTTGCTATATATCCATATGCCCCCTCCTGTCGCTATTAGCCCAGCCCCCGGTCTCTATGTGTCCATGTGTCGCTATGTTCCCTGCCATCCTGTCCACATGCCTGGTCTCGGGTGCTTTAAAGATAACCATCATATCACATCACTACGATTACTCTCTACTATACACTATCATTCAACTAGAACACAGCTATACGCCTGATTAATTCGGCCTAGCTGTTCACATACGAATACTACCCCATGAACACCTCATCACCCTAATAAAACGTAGCTAGCCAAGCATATTCCAGCCTAGTCACTCACATATGCATCCTTCAGGCCTAAAACAGCCAGAGCCCAGTCTGGGTGTCCACCCACCAGACTGTACACATCCAACTAATGTCTCCAGCACCACACTTAACTCTAGGATGCAGCTACCACCCGGGAATTACATCAGCTGCACACATAGCTGGTGCACCCACATACCCTATGACACTATCTCTCTCTACTGACCAGAACTACAGTTCCCGAGGGCGTTCAACCTACCAGCGCTTTGAGGTCATACCAATGATATATATAGTGCTATATAAATGCCAAGTAACATAACATGACATAACATAACAGAGTCAGGGGCGAGATCATCAAGCAAGTTGGTGAGAGGTTCCACTCTCTCCTCAATCATCTTCAATCTATCTATTCATGTAACCCTTGGGAACTATTCTAGCTGACTTCAACATAACCATTCTTGCTGACACTTAACCTCAGTGGCCCTCCAGGACATTTTTCATCTCCACAAATGCCTGGCTACTATCCAAGCAAGGATGTCAAATGCTCACCTTAAACTCAACCTGATCAAGATCGAAATTGTCCTCATAGGTCCCCCCATCAAACAACAACTCGTACAACAATGGCTTGCTGACATGTGCCTAGAAGGATTCACCCCTCAGCTTTCAACCTCAGCCAAATCCCTGTGCTTAATTGTTGAAAGTAACCTTTCTTTCCAAAAGCACATAGCCAAAAAGGCACAAACATCATGGCTATAGAGCCACAGACTCCTTAAAAGCAAACCCTCTCTTACCCTGAATGAATTCCGTTTGGTGGTCCAAGCCCTCATTATCTCACACATCAATGGTGAAAATGCCCTGCCTACTGGGCTTCCAGCCACACGCCTTTCCACCCTCAAAGCAAGACACAACGCTGTAACCCACCTCATTAAAGGTGCCTGCATATTTGACCATATCGCTCCAACTGCGCACGCTCCACTGGCAATCCCTCCATGCCAGGATCATATTAAAAACTGCATGTATCACCTACAAATCAGCTTCAAACATAGCACCAACATACTTCACATCCCTGGAGGCTCCTGCACCTCACGTAGAAAAACTATGAAAAGGTTTGAGTCAAAGCTAGCCCACAAAGAGAAGACTCCCAAGGAGTCCTTCTCAAGCCACGCCCAGACCATCTGGAACCCAATCCCTCTGGAGGCTCTCGCACCTCACGTAGAAAAACTATCAAAAGGTTGGAGTCATAGCTAGCCCACAAAGTGAAGACTAACAAGGAGTCCTTCTCAAGCCATGCCCCAACCATCTGGAAATTATTACCGTTAGAGGCTAGAAATGCCCCAATCATCCTCCAGTTCTGCAAAACACTACAAAATTGGCTCTTTCAACAATACTCAACACAAGATGAGAATACATGAAAATAGTAAATGAACGAAGGCACATTCTTGATGTTTAAAAATGAAACTCGTTTTGGGTAACTAATACCAAAATAATTACAGTTGTGACAACCAGGCACCAGACTAATATGTGTCTTTGTCTCGCTTTTTAACAGACAACATCCATGTGTTGCTTTTGGAAAGAAATTAGGCGACTGAGTACGCTGTGACCAGAAATAACCGACATCCGTTTTTCCCTACTTCTAACTGCCTCAATTGAAGGTAGACCCATTTATCTGAATTACTACACTCACAGTAAAAGTGATTTACTGAATAAGAGAACCATAACCAGAACTCTGCAACTATGTTTGGGTATGTCTATTGTGCATCGTAGGTCTTGTCTATGAAGGGGTCACCACCTGATTTATCCTGCAAAACCAAATAAACATACGTCCTGAAGATGGCTCTATAAACAGTTTTGTTGTGTACACGGGGGTACAGTGGAACATGCATAGAGAGCCGAAACACGTGTCGCCAAACCTTGATAGGGAAACCGGTGAGTTTCACTTATTGTGTACTCCAAACAACAAAAGATAAATTGTATCTTCTATTGAGTATTAAAAGAAACTGACACACAATCTCTTACTAACCCCAAGTCACCAAATAATTGCTGTGTTTTTTGTATATAGTACTTCTACAGGAGCAGAAGTGTGTTATCACATGAAATGAAGATGTATGTAAATGTTGCACTTATGTGTGTCTGACTGATCTTTTTGGTCATGTGGCTTAATGTACAAGAACCAAACATGTACAAGAACCAAACATGTCCATGAAAATAACATTGAATATATGATATAGAGGATTTTAGTTTGCATAGACTCTCTTTAACTGGAAGCTTAAATAATAGCTCACAGTGGTGTAGATTCAGAAGGGGTACACTATGCCCACCACAAGGACCCCTCTCTAGCATTCCCCGCCAGCTACGACCAACAAACCATCCGCCCACAAGACCATAAACTAAGTTAGTTGAGGAATACATGACCCCTAAAAGCCCACATATATAGTACACAAGAGAAGTGACAGAGGAGGGGGAAGTGAGGCAACCTCCATTGAACTGCAGTGACTCAGATTCAGAGTCCAGTGGCCTCAAAGCCTAGCCATCTGCAATTATTCCTAGAAGGCCATCCTTTATATCCTTATTATTATTTCTTGTAGGGAGTTCCCAGTTGTGTTTCATGTTCCTTCTTCTTACACATAAACCCAAATCAAAATAGTAAACCAACATCACATGGTATCAGACTTGCATTTCAACCTGTCCGTTCATTGGACCTTCCACACATTTTCCCTCCTTATCCAGCCCTTACCTCCTCCTCCTTACCACTCTCCTTGGATTCCTCCGACATCTGGACTGTGGACGCTACGCTGCTAATGAAGTGCTGCAACCTGACTCTAGTGTGGCCCCAGTTTCGCCCTGCTTTAGCTCCAATACTAACCTACCTATTCTTTTCGTTTTTCACAAAACACAGATTCCTCTCCATACAGTCATCTGGATCACAGACTTCCTGGTCAACTCATCTCTGTTCCAATGGTGAGATTTGCTCCTAGTTCCTTAGTACTCTGAGTAGGGTATCTACTAGAATTATTGTCCAGTCTTATCAGGAGTGTCTCTCTCTTCCTTTACAGGGGCAGTCACAAGACGGTTGCTCTCCTCATCTCACCTGCAAGACTTACGGGCTCATCCATTCAGGTTAGTGAGTGTTACGCTGTTATTCCTCCTGACTATTGAAGTTATCAAATATAAGAACACATTCCTGATCTCGTTCTTTTATTGTTTCAGCCTGGTGTCCTTTTGGGCGTCTTTACATATTCATCATTTCAAGTGATTTGCTCATGTGTCCCTTGATATTCTTAGGGCAGTAGGGTGTATCATTGGGAAGGACTTGGTTTTGGTGAGGAGGTTGGAGCAGTTCCGCATGAAGGGTGAAGGTGTTGTCGATGTATCTCAAAGGGCATTCTGAGTGAGTACCTCGATTGTTTCAGTCCTTGGTTTTACCACTCGAATCATGAAAAAAGCAAAGAGATAAATCATCTTCCTACTCAAAAAGCCATAAAAACTCAAATTTCAGTGGCTTTAAAAAGTCATGCAGAAAAAGGAGGGATTTCGCTCGTATCCTCTTCATAGGGTTTGCATGAAGAGAGTGCTTCCAGTCTGCCGCTATACTGCAGTTCCAGTCTGCCTAATATCTTCTTCTGCCAGTTTTGCCAGATCCACGCACAGCAAAT
The DNA here is from genome assembly GCF_040938575.1 of Ambystoma mexicanum. Lineage (NCBI taxonomy): Eukaryota > Metazoa > Chordata > Amphibia > Caudata > Ambystomatidae > Ambystoma > Ambystoma mexicanum. The sequence goes on from NC_090931.1 coordinate 778,789,648, forward strand.
CTCCTGATCTGTCTTTCAAAGTCAGCCCTTTGATATTGAGTATAAGCTGTCAACACCCCTATTAGCAAAATATCTAACATAAGCAAAAAATCTGTTCAGATCAGCATCTTTCAGACAATCAAAAAGTTTCTTTATGTTGAAAGCAAGGTCAATGCAGATTGTCTAAACCTTTCACCCAGTTTTATGAGCCGTTTTCTTATCACACTGCGGCTACAGGCTTCACATAAAGTGCTGTAGTTCATAGAAGTTCTTTCAATAATTGCTATTTTAGTTATGTTTACTATAACCCATGCACTTGGAACACTTCCCAGGGAGTCTGAAATGCATCCCACAAACATTGTTTACTCCATTTGCTCACAGTGATCCATAACAAAGATAAAGCCTGGCGTAATGCCCAGAAATCCAAACCTAATGTTATTTTCTGCACTTAATTATAAATCATACTTATTGCCAGAATATATCAAATGCATTACACTAGATGCCCATATGAAAGACTACATGCCTGGGGATTACGCTCAGACAGCATTCCCTAATCATGGTTAAAACTCGCAATACATAACAGAGGAGCCACAGACACTCCAAGAGAAGGGAGTGAAAGCATAAAGAGGGAGAGTGACACTGACCCTGAGATAGATGGCCATGTGGTGCAGGAGCATGGTGAATGGAGGAATGAGAGGGCACAACAATGCCATGGGACAAGAAGGAAAGTACTGTAACAGTCCAGGCAGTAGCAGGGTCCATGTAAACTTTGAGAGGAGCAGGGGGAGAAAGAGGAGACATGGGAAATGCTCCTCCACCAAACCCCACGGCACACAATAAGATCACATTTAAATGCCATCTTGGGCCCACCCTAAGAGAAAGTGGTTGCCACAGTACAAGCCAAGTGCACCAAAGAAACCATCTGGGAGACACCAGTCAAAAAGTATCAATCCACCAAGAATCGAGGTCCCACGACTGGGGAACATCTTTGTCAAGCGTTAAGGGACAAAGTGCAGGATAGCCTCCACTGATCCTATCCACGGAGGAGAAGGAACATTCTCTGTGAGAAGTGAACCCTTTCATGTGACCTGTGATCTTTTTGTTGAAACTGAGATGAGCTTCGGAAGACTTTGAATTGCCCTTTCACTTTGTTTGGATTACTTTGAACTATTTGCGGAAACCTTTAGGAGAATAACTATTGTAGAAAAAGAACTGTTTTGTTGGAAGACTTGCCTTCTTTCACAATATCATCCTGCTACGTGGAGCTGACCAATGCTGACCATTGGAGTTTTTTTTTAATTTGCATAACACAGCTATGCATAGATAACTTTGTATATATAATTATACAATTTACAAACCTTTGTTACTAATTTTGTTTACATTTTACAAAATAAAATAACCATAAAACAACGATTATTTACTATCCAACATTCTTTCAATCATAAACCAAAACTGTGCAACATGATGAATCAAGTTAAGATTATTACCCATCGTTCGACAACTCCACAAGTTGTCACTATCATAGCATGACATCGGTATTATGTACTGGTAGGTACTTCTTTCATATAGTGAGACAGAAAATACCCGATACTTTCCATCTGATTACTCCAACACACCAGACTATTCCTTGTGTCCATAACTTATAAATCGCGTCTGATGGAATTATTTGGGAACTCACACACATATTTAGGAGATTATCTCGCCAATGGTGTAAATGAAACATAGTATCAGCTATAAGTTTTAGTTGCTAAATCAGTCACATTTGGTTCATAAAACAGTAGTCTAATAGAGCATTTCGAAATATAGGCATCCCGATAATTTCCCTTTTGAGTTATTTTGCTCTGCTGACAAAGTTCTGCTTTTTTATTGTGCATTATGGAACATTAAAAGGTACAGAAACTTTAACTTTGTATCTGAATCTCCCTTCTGAAAACTGTGGTAAAACAACAATCATACTCCTATTAAGGCTGGTTTACCCCATACCATTTAAATATTTTCTTTTGAAAAATCGTAACTCGTTCACTATCCTAATTGGATATTCTTACTTTTAATGACTCATATTTGCTTGTGAACCTTGTTGACGTTTTAATACACACCCGCATTGAGAATGAACAAGGTACATTAGTCTCACATTCTTAAAGTCCAGTCATTTAATCATATACAGCATACTGAGATTACGGTGGAGATTTGTATGTGTGATGCTGTCACTGCAATACTGTTTAAAATTTGGCGCAGCAATGGCAATTAGATTTCCTCTGCTCCTTGCACCTCACTGTGGGTTGTTTGGAGCAAGCAGTATTCTACAAAATCAGATTGACAGTCTGCAATGGTGAGGTAAATCAGCCGTTAGAAAACATTAACGTTCATTACAAGACTTTCGTTTTAAAAACAATATTTGAAAAGATTGTGTTGACATATGACAGTGCTAATAACATTGTAGATACATTCCTGATAATATGGCAAATGACAGCTCTAGTCATTATTTTAAATTCTGTATTTTTTTATTATGATAGATATTTTAATTTGCAGACAATTTTGAATGCGTTCTTTTGCACAGGTGTGCAGTGGGCCGTTTATACGAAATGTGACATTCTATCCAGAATTGGAACTTTCCACAGATTTCTTGTCTTCCCTGTCATCCATCGTTATGCTGGTGAAGCCTTTATTTACGCACAAATAAACATCAAATTGAATGCCTTCAAAGGCTACAAAATATGTATTGTTCATAACTGTAGCCAGAGCGATCATATATCCCCTTCATGCCGGAAACTGCCTTGGCTTCCGATATCGGCCAGAATCAGTTTTAGGATTTTAACTCTGATCCAAAAAATCTTGTACGGTCTTGCTCCGTCATACATGAAAACATGTTTTGCCTGTTATATTTCAGGAAGACCACTGAGATCCACACTAACTTAAATGTAACGCTATTACCGCTGCATTTAGGGGTCCGCCAAATATCGGGTTTGGTAAGATTTACCCCCAGCTCTGAGCTGGGGGTAAATCTGCTCCGATTTTGCTGATTTTCAGCACTATTACTGTGCGCTAATACCGCTGACGGTAGTAGCGCTGACAATTCCTGAATGGGCCCAATGGGGAATGGGGAATTACTGTTCTGCCAAACCCGTGATCCGGCGCTAAAAGCGCCAGGGGTTTTGGTGGTAACGCTAATAGCCCCAGCAGTATCCCAGCTGTATTATCGCCGGGATACCAGCCAACTCGTGATGAGGCCCATTAATGCTTGTTGTAAGGAGCCAGGAATTAGACACAGACACGGAGGACTCATGATTGTGGTTACAAACCTTTATTCAAAATAAAAGGTTTCAGAACATGCCTTGGTGTGCCTACTCTAGGAGGTATTTCCCTACCACTACCAAAACTAAGGGTCTGTCCTGTGTCACAATGTCCAAAGATAAGTGCAACTAGTTCCTATGGGATGGAAAACCACCCAGACTGGCCCTTTCGAAGATATGATATGATAGTTTATTTATCGCCTATAAACAATGTGTTTCAAAGCAACTCCCATTGAAGCATGGTGGTATGAACGTACCGAATTTCTTCAACTACCATCAGTCATTCACCGTCAGACACCTGTGTTGTGTGGTGAAGTCTGTCCCAGACCAGTGTGATGAATTCGAATGGTAATCTAACAGTGTGTCTCAACTGGAACCCAGAGCCTTGTTGACAACGGTTTCAAGGCCATCCCGGGTCGTGAGTCCTTCGATTACTTTTTTGCGTGACTGCTGGTGCCACATATCGAAACGATTGGGCTGTGACCCTTATCTGTTTGATTATGCATCCATCTGGCTAAACGCGGCTTTAGCAAAAGACGGGAAAGTATTCTTCTGGCCCTCCTGGTTCCTGAGTGGTATTCAGTACATCGGAGACCTGTTTGAAGATGGCAACTGGATCCTCTTTGCACGTCTACGAAGAGAATATAAATTGAGAGATTGGAGCTATGCAGAGTAGCGGCAACTGAGAGGGGTCATTACAACCGAGCTGTCTCATGCCCAACCACTGGCAATTCAGAGAGTGTCTTGGTTGGCGTTGGAACTTTGTGGTTGCGAGGCCCAACCGACTGCCATTATGTACTGTGTTCTAGTCTCCAATCACAGTGGGAACTTTGAGCTTGCCAATATCTGGGCTGATGAGCTGGGTGAATTAATGGACCATGCTTGCTGGCAGAGGTGTGATAACAATGTCTGCTTGGCCAGCACACACTGGGGTGTAAGGGCCTCTGAGTCTAAGATTCTCTTTAGGACATATTTGACCCCAGAACCTATGCTTAAAAGAAACCTTTCAGAGTCTGACCAGTGCTGGAAGTGTAAACAAGATACGGGTACATTGAGCCACTTACTTTGGTTCTGTGGCATGACCAGAGACTTTTGGGAAAAGGTCTGTGAAAGGGTAAGTCTGGAGTTAAACTGCTATTCCAAGGAGGGCCTCCCTTTTAGTCCTTGGGGATGTGTCTTCACTCTGTGTGAATATCTGGCTGCTGCGGAGCTGTATGCAAGCTAAAACAATGATACTATATGCATGGAAGTCACCCAGTTCCTTCTATACAGATGATTGATTGAGGAATTAGTGACTGTGACTACATATGAAAGAGCCATTTTCAAACATGCTGAAGATGCTGATAAGTTCAATTAAATATGGGGTCTCTTCCTGGATGTGTATGGATGACTTTGCCAATATGATGATTCGATTTGCACTAACATGCTTGCGTTTTGATCCAACAATGCCCATTGTGACATACTTGTGAGCATGATATTCTTGACATTATAGGGGTTCCCTTTTTTACTTGCCTACTGTGTTTCTATTGCTTGTGTTTTGACTACATTCAATTTGCTGAACATGTTGTTGGTGTTTGTAACATGAAATGAAAACTGTAATTCAAAAATAATGTCCAAAGCAAAATGCCCTGTGTCGCAAATCCTATCCTAGCACTCACATTCTAAATGTAACTCTAAGGTACTAAGGATAATGGGCCTCATTATAAGTATGGCGATGTGGGAAACAATTGCTGGTAATGGAATAGTGCCACTTTTCCAACACCCCCATACTATGAGTATGGCCCTCGAGTGGGGGATTTACCTCCAGTGTGAGCGGGAGGTAAATCCTCCTGCTTTCTGCCAAAGATTGGCAGAATCAGTGGAATTACTGCAGTGGTAATTCCACCAGCAGTAATCCTGCCAGAAATGCCCCATAGAGTCCAATAAACTCCATAAAAATGCAGATTAACTCCACCACTGCCACTTCTAATCCAGCGGTAATTCCACTGGACCAAGTGGCAGTAACAGTAATTCAGTTGGGCGGTATTTCGGTGGATTTACCGCTGGGAATACTGCCCAACTTGTAATAAAGACCAATGTCTTTGGCCTTGAAAGTACACAAATGTTCAAGTTCAAAAGAAAGGTGAAACACATAGGCTCCCAATGGATAGTGTTTACAGTTCCTGGGAATGTCTCCCTTGCCCAGGTTTCTCTTCACCAATGCATTAGATCAACAAGACAATCAAAGTTCTTTAAAGCCCAATAGCATAACTCCCTCCTATTGTCATTGCCATTCACTCCTAGTGAAATGTCTCCCTTCCCTAGGTCTGTTCAAACAATTCAAAATCCTAAGGGCATGAGTCTTCCTTGGGATTCTTGTTCAGCAAAACAACTTGGATGCAAAACAACTTGGATGCGGCCCCAGCCTTGCAGGACACCAGGTATACTCCCCTGCCAGGTTCTTCTCCACATTCAATGCAATTTGACTCACAAACTTGTCTTTGCCTGGTGTACTTTCCTGCCAGACCTTTTCATGTGGTTCACTTTACACACTCGCAAACGTGACTTTCACCTGATATACTCTCCTGCCAGGACTTTCTCATGCAGTTCACGTTATAAACCTGCAAACTTGACTTTGCCTGGCATACTCTCCTGCCAGGGCTTTCTCATGTGATTCACTTTACACACTTGCAAACTTGACTTTGCCTGGTATACTCTCCTGCTAGGACTTTCTCATACAGTTCATTTTATAAATGTGCAAACTTGTCTTTCCCTGGTATACTCTCCTGCCAGGGCTTTCTTGTACAGTTCTTATTTCTTACATTAATTTCTGTTAGGATCCCTTTTGAAATATTGAGTCTGAAATTCCTTTCTTTCATTCACTTCACTGTCTTATCTGTCCTTGATAGCATTGCTGAAGTGCCCGGGTATCCCTGCTTCCCTTATCAGGACTCGCCGGCTTTTTGTGACGTTCTCCGGTCCTCTCACGGTAAATGTGAAGCAGCGCTCTGGGATCCCATGTCCGCTTCATGGAATCTCCAGTTTCGCCTAGTGGTTTCCACGTCCTTCATAGCTGCCACTCTGCTGAAGAGCCCTTTTCTGTGTTCGGGCAGCGCTGGTACTGCTTCTCGGTTCCCATGGCCGCCAGGAAGACTTCTCTTCTTTTCCTGCTATGAGCTCAGCATGGCAAACCAGCTCCCGCAGTCCTTCTCCTTCCGCCATCTCCCCTAGCCTCCAGGCTCCCTTATCTACTCTGCAGCTCAACAGTCCCTCGATCAGCACCATGACAACGAAGCTTCTCCAGACAGTGTTTCACTCCTTCATGAGTTTTTAAATGTCTCAGCACCTATGATATGCTCGCAACCACTAGAGCGTGTCCCGGGTTTCTCGGCTTCACTGATCCTCATTGCTCCATTCAGCTTCCTCGTCCCAGTGTTTCTATATGCATTGGAATGATAGGCAGTGCTTGGCATTTAATTCACAGAATATTGAAAGATGTCATAAGTAGGTTTTATGGATGGTTAAAGGGGACTGTCACATTATGCCATAAAGGCATAAGAAATGGAGAGGATATCCCTAAAAAGGAAAGGTGGATATGTGTTTTCATCTGACAATGCCAAGTCATCCCCCTGAGGGTTGCTGTCATGCCGTTGTGAAATACCCCTGCACGAGGGTGCTCTGAAGGAAAAATAGACACACAGAGAGCCAATATGTGTGTCTAATCTCTTTATTGTTCTTTGCGGTAATTTCAGAGCTCAGAAAGTGAATCTTGTGCATGTGCCACGTCCTGGCCCCTGATTGGATGCCATTGATTTTGACGGTATGGAGCCCGTCTCCATTAACCTTGTCTTTGCCAGACACGACATCTTCCCCTTTTGGCAAGAAAATAAGAATAAAGTCCAGTCACAATTTGGTGTTCACATTTCTTCAATTAGGCATACAGGACGCTTGATGCACCACACAGGTCTCGTAACAACTTCTGCCATTGCCTCTCCTCTGGCTCTCCAGCACCAATTTCAGGCGGCTTTACCTCACTTTCTTCCACGTCGCTGTCCACACATTCATCGTGATGACCTTGCATGAAGATATGGCAGTGAGTTACCCCTAAATGCACAGGATCACATCTGCAGTCAGTCTTCTTGCCTTGTGTCTGCCGCACAAGAACTTTATATCTGCACTGAATGTTCCCTTTTGTGGCTTGTCGCTTCACATCGGCGTAATCTTTCATGTTCCCTTTCTTGGCTGCGTCCGCTATCCTCAGCTCATCTTCTCCCCTCACTGGCACAGTTGCATTGTGCAGCAGTCTTAATCGGGTCCTTCTTTAAAACATCAGTTCCGACGGACACCTTCCCGTCATCCCATGTGATGAGTTCCTATAGTTCCACAGCATATTGCAAATAGGCTGATTGAGCGACATGGACCGTAGTTCATTCTGTTGCAGCACCTTCTTTAGGCTCCCCATGAATCTCTCAATCATGCTGTTCACTTCAGGCCATACTGGCATTATCTTCCTGTACTGTATGCCCATGTGTTCCATGAATCGAGAGAATTTGACACTGCTGAAGAGTCGTCCATTATCTGATTTCAACAGTTCATGTATGCCCCACGCAAAGAAGATGTTGTCCAGTTACGGTATTACTGAGCTGGCCGACGTGGACGCCAGCACCTGCACAAGAGGAAATCTTGAGAACTCGTCCATGACAACCATGCAGTACTTGTTCTCTCCGAATGGTCATACGAAACGATTGCAAGATGGTTCCAGGGTCGCTCTAGCAGTTTAGACATTCACAGTGGTTCTGGAGCATTTGCTCTTGAGCTGCTTTGGCAGAGATGGCAGGTGCTGATGTTGCATTCCACCATTTCATCTAAACCTGGGAACAACCTGGTGTCCCTTATTTGTCGCTTGGCAGATACAACTCCTCTGTGCCCTCCATGCACTAACTCAATGACAGATTTGCCCGGACAATGTAGGATGACTATTCAATTTCCTCGCATCACAAGCCCATTTGCTGATATTGAGAGTTCCTTACGTACCCACTTGAATGCAGCAAGCTCTGTTGTGTCTCCCATGGGGTCTCTTGACTGTTCATGTGTCACTTCTCTCCACCTTCCAGAACTTATAAGCTCTCTTAGCTTCTCTAACAGACCATCCTGTTGAGTGCGTTCCTGCAGTTCCTTGTTCTGTGAGAAAGTTGACATATTCTTCTGCCATCAACAATTCCGTTGTAGCATTGGGCAGGGGGTGACGTGGCATGAAGTCTGCAGGGGTATATTCCTTGCCAGGCTTGTGTATTATGGTGACATCAAAGTCCTGTAGTCATAGGCCCCACCTTTCTATGCGGGGGGCATCTTGCAGTGTGCGTTTCCATAGATAGTTACTAACGCCTGATGGTCAGTGACAATGGTGAACGCCTTTCCCAGGAGAAACATTGGAAAGTGCTCACAGGCCCATACCACTGCTAGCCCTCCTTTTCAGGCTGTGAATATTTTGTTTCCACCTCAGATAGTTTCTTGCTGGTATACGCAACTACCTGTCTTACGGTTTCTCGTCCTGGTCAGTGCTGCATCAAAATGCCCCCAGTCCGACTGGGCTAGTGTCCACTCTTAGTTGTGTGAACAGTTCTGGATTAAAGTATGCTATGTGTTCCGCTGATGCTATGTCCTGTGGGATCTGTACAAAGGCTCTCTGGCACTCTTGAGTCCACTAAAAGGCACGCCCGTGTTTAGTGGGTTCTCTGAGTGGGGCACTGACGGTGGCAAAATCATGCAGGTATCTACTGCAATAACTCGCCATTCCCAGGAACGATCTGACATCACTCATGTCCTCCGGTGGCGAGATCTCTGAAATGGCAGCCACCTTGCTCGGATCAGGACTCATCCCTCTTTGCTAGAATATATGCCCAAAGAATTTGAGAAGTGCCTTGTGGAACACACACTTTTCCGATTCAGCGTTAGTCCTGCTTCCACTAGTGCAGCCCACACCTTGTGTAGTGCTTCATCATGCTCCTCTGGGGTGACGCCGAACACTAGAATGTCTTTGCTGTAATCGAAACAGTTTTTGATGTGACAAATGACCTTTCCTATGCTCTCCTGAAATATCTCCACCGACAAAGAGATACCAAAACTGAGTCTTTTATATCTGAAAAGCCTGACATGAGCGGCAAAGGTGGTGATGTATCGTGATTTCTCGTCTATCTTTATCTGATAGTACCCCTTATTGAGGTCAAGCTTCGAGAAGATCTGAGCTCCAATCAGAAGACTGATCATGTCGTCAAGGTGCATTCCGGGATGTCGCTCGTGACCAATTGCTTTGTTTGCCTGTCACATAACGACGCATATCCATATTGCACCAGGTGTACCCTTTTTGGGCACGGCCACTATGTGAGACACCCAGGTATAGGCCACTGGTTGGCTCAATTATGTCTTGTTTGAGCAGCCCTTGAATCGCTTTCTCCACCTGTGCTTGAAGGTGAAAAGGTATCCTCCAGGGGTGTTGGGCAACGGGAGTGATGGACTTGTAAATATGCATTATTATGGGGTCTCCTTTGAGACACCCCAGACCAGGGAAAAGCGTTAGGAAAGTCTGAACAATGGAGTTGTCATCTCACATAGTGTACGTTACTGCTGCTAGCTCCACTTTGGGAGCAGTAGGGCGACCTAGCAGATTGCTGCCCGGGACTTCACACTGTAATACGTGCAGCTTTGTGTGGGCATGTTTTCCTTTGTACCAGAGGGTCGTGGAGAACTTTTTCATGGTTGCGGACAGGGCCCTTCCCCCCGCATTGCATTATCCAAAGCTTGGATGGAGCCAGACGTGGAAGATTCACCATCTTCCTGTATTCTGAGATGCATATGATGTTGAGAGTGGCACCTGTGCAGACATCAAGTGTCAAGAGCTGGTGGGGACTGTAGGGATACAGAAACAGCCCCAAGTGCAGGGGTTGTCTGGGAGACAGTGCAGGTGTGCAGCTGATGGGGGAAGGGAACTTTGGCCTGAGATCAGAGGGTAGCCAGGTGACCAGTGTAGTTTCAGTCCGGAGTTCAGCAGGGGAGAGGAAGAGAGAAAGCAGAAGCAAAGAGGAAGGTTTTGTGGTGCTTCTGGAACCTGAGATGGTTCTCCTCAAGTTTCAGGGAGGCAGGGAGGCTGTTCTAGAGGGAGGCTCCAGTCGAAGAAAGAGATCTTGAGAAGGAAGATATTTAGGAAGAGAGAGTTGGAGGTATTGAGGCCCCAGGCCCCAGAAGGCATTGCAAGTGGGTTTTTAACTTATTCCTCGCAGCCACTGGGAGCCAGCCACTGGGAGCCACTGCAGAGATTTCAGTCCTGGAGTGATGCGATCCCTAGGCCTGAGGCCAAGGACAAGTCTCGCAGTGCTGTTCTGGATGAGTTGCAGAGGGCAGAGAGTAGACTGGCATGTCAAATGGTAATGGCCGCAGGCCCCCTGGGGTTGCCTGATATATTTGCTCCTTTGCAGGTCCTTTGTTACTTTCCATCTGAGTTTCCTGTGTATCAGCGCGCACTTTGGTCCTGGCCATCTGCAGTATGGTGTTCAGAGAAAGTGGCTCTCGCAGTAGCTTCTTCCTGAATGACGAAGATAGGCAGCCACCAATGATCCGGTGGCGTATCGCTTCCTCATGCGATAACTTGTGGAACTTGCTGTGTGCCACCAGCTTGCGAAGCATGGTCGCAAATGCATCCATCTTCTCTCCTGTGAGTTGACATGCAGTGTTGGATGTGTGCCTTTCGTGGTCAATGTTTCATTGTAGATTGAAACAGGTGCGCAGTGCCTCCTTCAGATCAGCCTAGGTTTTGGCATCCTTGGGCGGGAAAGAGGGAATGAGGTCTTCCACATTGTCTCCCACGAGATTTACCAGTAATCTTCTTGCAAATCGATCGGGTGCATTTTCATCATGGGCCTCCAGATAAATTTTCCAAACACTGCAGTCAACACTCCCAGCGTGGTCCAAGAGATTGTTGATCCTGCATGTCGAATGGTACTGGCCTGCGAAATGCGCTTGCATCCGGCATGTTGTCATCATTGCGCTCTCCCTGCTCCTGGTCCTGTGTCGACATCTTGCAGGCAAAATGCAGCAGTACACTTCTCGTGCCTCGCAGGGGGAAGGGGAGAAAAAAAATGATGTTTTCTTTTTCTTTTTCATGCAGGTCGAGGTCGCGTGACCTATCCCCCATTTGTTGCCATTGTCATGCCGGTGTGAAATACCCCTGCATGAGGGTGCTCTGAGGGAAAAATAAACATACAGAGAGCCATAGGGCCTCATTACGACCCTGGCGGTAGGGGGTTAACAGAGCCGGTAGAGCTGCCGGTGCCGTTAACCCCTTACTGCCTCATTATGAGGTCTGCTCGCGGGACCTAGGTGTCATTAGCGGGTCCCGCGAGCAGACCAGGATGCTAACAACGGGCCCGTAATTAACGGGCCCGTTGTTAGCATCCTCCCCATTACCATTGAGCCCTATGGGGGCTCACATGGGAATGGGGATGTACCGGGTCTGGGTTCCTTGAATGGGGAAATACCGGGCCCTCCAAGGTTACCGGCTACCTCCATACTCGGAATCAGGCCCATAATGTGTGTCTAATCTCTTTATTGTTCTTCGCAGCCACTGACAATATCAGGAAGCGAGTCTCGTGCATGCGCCACAATCCTGGCCCCTGATTGGATGCCAGTGTCTGTGACGGTATGGAGCCGGGCTCCATTAACCGTGTCTTTGCCAGAACGACAGTTGCCTCCCCATGTACTCCTCCTTCATATAGCTGCCCCCAGGGTCAGGATCAGGAAGCGGCTGCTGTCCCCTGGCCACATGAGAAGAAGCTGCCTGCTGGAAAGGAGTGATGACATCATCAGATTCATCACACTGTCAATCCAGGTTCCCAGGTTCTGGAAAACCAGGGCATTCGGGAGATCTGGCACGGTGGCAAGAAGCAAATTGTAGTACAGCCTGCCCAGGTACATCAAAGAAATCCCAGATCCTCAACGTTTCAGAAAGAGGCTGACAACCCATTTGCTCCAGATTTAGTGGTATCACTGCAGTTCAGTAAACCTTTTGATTTTATGTTACACTGAGGTCACTCCCCTTGACATCCTTCCCTCATAGCTTCATTGACGAGCGCTGTGAAGCCAATCTGAAAATAGCACCCTACCGCTCCACACAGAAATAGAAATAAAAATAGTTTAAAAAAACACATAACAATGAAAGTTTATATCCTGGTGGCAGTTGTAAGCAAACAAATCAAAAAAAGAAGTTTCAAGGATGGCTACTCTGTGGTGGGATATGTAAGGAGGCAGTAATGGGGTTTTGTAAAGGGTTTGGAAACAGGGGTCTACTGTAGGTTGTAAGGAGTGAGAGATTGTGCAGGGTGCTCACAGAAAAACATAGATCTCATCCCTCTGTTCCACCTCTCAGTCTAAGGGCCTCATCACGAGTTGGGCGGTAGCCCCGGCGCTATTACCACCGGATCATGGGTTTGGCGGAACGGTTGGTTCCCATTCCCATTCCCCATTGGGCCCATTCGGGAATTCGTCATTCCCCATTAGGGCCAATGGGGAATTTTCGCACTACTACCGCCGGTGGAATTCCCGTCGGCAGTAATAGCGCCGAAAATCGGCAAATTTGCAGCAGATTTGCCCCAGCTCAGAGCTGGGTGCAAATCCGCCAAACAAATGATCTGGTGGACCCTTAAAGGCAGCGGTAATAGCACTAACGCCGCATTTAAGGGTTACAGTCAGACTTGTGTTGAGGCCGTAAGTCTTGCTTAAACTCTTGGGCCTCATCACGAGTTTGGCGGTAACCCTTAAATGCGGCGGTAACGCTATTACCGCTGCATTTAATTTAAGGGTCCGCCAAATCAGGGCCTTGGCGGATTTCCCCCCAGCTCTGAGCAGTTTTCTACCTTCCTTGCCTTGACAGGCCTTGCTCCCCATAGGCCTTGTGCATGATAAAAACACACTCTCTGGACTGAACTCAACCGTGATTCAATTGAGTGATTTTACATCTGGTTTGACTAATTCCCAGTTCTCCAAATTAGAGCACACTGATATTGTACATGTCAGAAAGCAATTCCAGTTTGTGCCCACTTTGTGACCAATGCTTCACTTTTTGCTTGCAATGCTCTAACCATTTTCCTCCAGAGAGTTTATTTCAGACATAAGTATGGTTGTGGTTCTTACATCTATGGGGCCCTTATGGGCCCTAAAGGTGGGGTTATCACCAAGGTATCCCATAGTTTCCACGGACAAATAACCTTGCGCAGATGTTCTGATTCTGGATGGCGACAGTGTACTTTAGAAACAGTGGATGCACGAGGTGTAGCCATTTTGGGCCAGAGATAGCCTCTTTTCTTCCGGGAGGCTCCTAAATTGAGTTTTGGATTGTTCTAAAATCCAGTAGCCAGGCAGCTGTGCTTGGTTGGCCTTATATGATTGCATGGGGTCCAGGAATTACCATGTAGTGTCATTTCCCAATGTAAGCTCTGACCTAGAACTCACAAAAGGCTAAGGAGGCTTCCTGTATGTGCCTGATGGGAATTGAAGGCTAAGATTCCTCTAGAAAGCGCATCCCTGGAGTTTGCCTGGAAAGATGATTTGCTGTCCACCCAATATGTGAATGGTGCATGAGTATGTGCTTGGAAGTTAGGAATACCCTTTGCCATCTGGTTTGGGCATAAAATCTGGCACTCTAGATCAGTGCTTTGTTAACAGGTCGGATTTGATCCAGAATCACTCAGAGAGAAGAGCAACACAAGGATGACAATGGACTCTCTACACAAGTACTTTTTCTACTCTAAGAAATGTGATAGTAAAGCTTTCACTCTATGATGACCAGAAGGCACCTTGTATAGCGCTTGTTTATGTTTTTCCAGCAGGACTAGCCGGATTAATTTTCTTGAGAGTGTGTTTTTGCACCTCCAACTTCCAGGACTAATCTATGCTGTTTGCCACAGAATCTCACACGTTTTGGCATCCTGGTACAGCTTTTGCCTCTGCCGTGCCTTTTTATCAGTGACTTAACAGTGTAGCTGGATCCTGGTTCTGTCCTCCCAGCATAAAGACCTCCAGTGGGATGTCCTGCTGCACTTTGTTCCCACTACGACCTGTAATCTCTGCCTAGAGTCACTATTTCGTTTACCTGAAGTTACTGAGCTGGTGTTTCTTCATCTGTTATTCATCAAAGTGTCCCTCTGACTGAAGCTGGGCTGTATTGTCCATTCCTCCATGGCTATGGGTTTCATTGTCAGACCTTGTTTATCTGGGTGAAATCCACGACTTTCCCTGCTGCTATGTCAAGGGCTCCTCCGTGCAGTCTTCACAATGGCCTTGTCCTAACTTCCTTTCTTCAATGGATCATCTTCTGAGAGCCCCCAGACTCTTCCGTAAATTGTGGTTCTGACCCGAAGACATATGAGGGTTACTGTGCTGACATATGCCTATCTGGCTGACAAAGCACCTTCTTTTTTATTTTGTATTTGTTTAATGTGAACTACATTCATAAAAGAATTCTTTTCACAATAAAAACATGTTCAATACAAAATACACAACATCAGACAATGCCTAAAAACGTTAAAAAAAATATCCATCATTACACTTCATTTAATAAAGGAAAAAAGACATTAATGTTTAAAATCCGACTAGAGTGAGGAAACACATTTTTCAAAAACACAAAGCTGCCTGTACCCAACAATTACTCTCAGATGTCATTATTAGCTGCCATACATACCCTACATACAGGTTTTTTAAATCACAAAGGAGAGAGTCAAAGTGTGTTGCTCTTTCAGAGAGTCACATTCCAATAATACTTGCACAAGTGTTTCGACCTTGGACGTAGAGTTACAAAACCAACATGTTCTGAGCCTGTGCTCAACTCTCTCCCGAGCTCCCAAAACTTCGCTTGTCAGGAAGAAGTTGAATCATAGACACAGCAATTGATGTCTCCAGGAAAAACTTGGAAACATGTACAGATAGGATGGTAAAACTCCAAGAGTTCTAACGTCAAGGAGTATTCAAGAGAAGAGTTTGAAACTACGCATCTCTTCTATGGTGTAGTTCCAATCCCGCTCCCACAGATTCCTTTTTGTAAAATGGGGAGTTGCCAGCGGGAGAGGGGGATACAAATCATATTTTGCCATGATATTAGTACAATCAATGACCCATTTATCAAGTGAAGAGCACAGTTTCCCCATCTTCAGCTGCCTCAGTTCCCACCACAGAGATGGTTTAGTCCCTTTCGTTATTTTCATACACAAACACATTTGTTTCCATGCCACATGCACATCAATTGAGAGGAGGCCAAGCTCATACCTCAATGCTGCAGCAGACACAGCAGATGACAATTTTATAAACCCTCTGCTAAAACCTTCCTTCGAGTTTGGCCCAATTCTCGCTCAGGTAAAGTTTCCGCCCAATACACAATAACAGGGAGCACCTTTTTGTTATAGAACTCCACAACCTGGGCTGCCAAAGTTGTAATCTTGGTCTTCTGGTGGGAAAGAAGTTTGCTACACCTGAGTCCCTCAGTTAGGCGACATCCCAGATAAATAAACATTCTCAACTTGCTCCAGCATTGAATTCTCCAGGAAACACCTAAATTTAGGATAATGTCGCCTGTTCCCAGATCTGTACTGAAAAACCTTTGATTTGCCAATATTGATAACAAGTTTGTTACGTCTCATGAATCTGTCAAATCCACCAGTTGTCTTTGCAGACCATCTGGGGTATAGTCCAGCAAAGCCAAATCATATGCATACATGAGATAGTTGGCTCTCTTGGCGGCTATAAAAGGTGGAAAACATCACGTTTCTTTAAAAGTGTCTGAAATATCAGAAATAAAAAGATTAGAAAGAAGAGGCACTAACACGCGTCGTTGTTTAAGGCCACAAAAGCTCGAAATCTCACTAGAGAGTGTACCTGTAGCATTCAACCGGACCCGGACTGACGTGCTGCTGTGCAGGGCAGTTATCATGCTTAGGAGGGCCACTGGGCAACCCCAATTAAAAAGCTTCCACCACAGAAGGCCCCTGTCCATGCTGTCAAAGACCATTGAAAAATCAATAAAAGTAATAAAAACCAGCTTTGACTTCGTCCTGGCCTCGTGTTTCAAAAGGTTCAAAACAAACCCATTTGAATTGGTCCCAGTACCTTTCAGAAAGCCCATTTGATGAGGATCAAGCCTCCCTGCCCCCTTGGCCCATGACAACAAATCTCATAATAAAATTGACGCAAACATTTTTTAGGGCACGTCCAATAGGGCTATCGGGCGATAGTTTGTGGGGTAATTTTGCAATCCCTTTTTAAAAATTGTGACCAAGATCGTAGTTAACCATGAGGCTGGTATTTATTACCTACAAGAACCTTCTCAAAGATTTGTATTAATAGGACTACCCAAAAATAGGGGCTCCCTTTCAACACCATAATCAACAGCACGTTGGGGCCAGGCGTCCTGGAGGTAGAACTACGGCTGATAATACCCATAAGATCTTCATGGTCAATACTCAGGCACCAGAACTCATGACTAAGGGTTTCCAAAGGAAACCTATTTTGACATGAACCCCCTTAGATCAAACTATAAGGTCCCACCCATTTGGAAGCCATAATTGGGTCTTCCTGAGTCTTAAGTTGAGAATCAGAGTCCTTTGCTGATATTATGCTGAGCATTCTCTGTGTATCCCTCAACAACTGGGTATGCCTGTAGCCTCTGAGCCAACTTCCGTAGGCAAGTCTAAGCCACCTCCGGTCAGCTGTATTAATAACAGAGGTATGACACAGGGTTCAACAAAGTTCTTTTTTCATGCTGTGAATCACAGGGTCATAAACATGTCGATAGGCCACCAATGTCTTCCGACGAGGCTGCATTTGTTTGAAGACTACATCTAGCAAAACCACATACAGCACTCTCCTTGACAACTCATTCATATTAACATCACCCAGCAAACCCACCAAGACGATGTTAAAAGACCAGATGTTATGATCATTCCATGCCAGGCTATTGCCGCCAGGGGTTACTAGCAAGTCCAAGGGGAAGCAGCTTGATTTCGGACCCCCTGTCTCGTACTCTCCAAACCAAGTAGAGAGGCAAGTAGTCGCTCATAGTTGTAGGCTTTATATCAAGTGACATGACAGATGTAAATATTTCCTGAGAGGCGTAGAAAAACTCTAGGATATTCCGCTGTTAATCTCTTTCCCAGGTATGATGTGGCATCTCGTCTCCTGGAACATTACCATTTACAATACTCATATCCCAAACATCCATCAGAGATAAGAATGCCTCCATCTCACTGCAGTGTTAACCTTACGTTCAGAATTGTCACTCAAATTGTCAATACACAAAGCGTTCAGGTCCCCACACAGAATAAGAGAGTTTGCATTCCTGGATGCCTGCCAGCTGAACAAAATCTCTTCTATTGCATCCAAAAACTCGTACCCACTTATTTTGGCCGGGTTCCCATAGGTGTTTATTAGTAGCGTATGGGAAAGGTCGAAATAAATCAAGCCATCCCACTCCAAATCCACCACCTGAATGTAAGCATTGGGTTGGGAGAATACAGAAGGAACTACTGATATGTCAGTCCTTATTCCACATAACAAGCCGGAGGCCCTTGTCACATTGGTAGGCAGGATTTAGCAGAAAGGTGAAACCATCTAATGTAGGCGGTTCCTGCAGCCCCGTTTCCTGAAAACAGAACATATCCATCCTTGTCATATTTGCACTTTGATCTTGAAAAAGGTAAGCAAAACCCCTTGTGTTCCAGGAAACTACTTTAAGTTTTCTACATGGAGGATACCGGGTCAGATACCCCTGAGAATGGGGCCTTATCACCAAAGAAGCCGCCAACCAACTCCAATCCTGATTGTCCTGTCCGTCATTAAAGCCAGCCTTTGAAACCAGCACTTACCTCCTCCTGCTGCTACCCAAAAAGCATTTAACTTGGAAAGCTGGCTTAGAGTCCAACAACAAGCTGCCCTATCTAATGACAGCCGCCTGGGGTCGCACAGGAGGTGGGGATTTTGATACAAAGGGGCTGAGGTCATACCCTCAAAAGCAACTTCTTCAGCTGCTGCTCCTGTGGGTAGCTGTGAAGGCTGTGCACCAGTGCTATTCCAAGACAACTTCTTCTTGCAAACTCGCATTGGGGGAAGTCCCCTAAATTAATTCTGTGCATTGGTACTATTGCTTCATGGCTGTGCTGCCTACATTTCATTAGTCGAGGACTCCCATAAACTATGCTTTGTGTTTAGATGCAGCAGCAGGAGGCCTTTGAGGCCGGAGTGGTAGGACGTTGGTTCTACACTGTTGTGGGATGCACAAAACCTTATCTGGGCAGCATTTCAGTTCATATTGGATCACTGTTGATGAACATTAGCTAATGTGTTTTTGTTTTTTCTAAATTTGAATCTCATTTTGCATGGTGTACAACTATGGTATTGTGAAGAATCCCAGGATATTGTCACTGCTACAATGGGGGAAGCCCTTTTCCATGAAGCCAGGGAGGTGACGCTGCTACCTGATAGTTCCCCTGGGGGTGGTACTCAGCGGGTGGATCTTGTGGGGAGGGAATCTCTCCATGAGACCACTGACGATCACCCCTCATTTCTGACCATTCCTTCCTTTCATCCCACTGGGTACCATGTGGTACCCCACACCTCTATCTTTCTGTCTAGAGTTGAGAAAACTAAGCTCCAGGAGAATACTGAGACAAAGGGCCTCATTACACGGAAGGCGGTGAGCCATGGCGCTATTAGCGCCATGGCTCATGCCGGTAAAATACCGGCACCGCCTTGGCGGAAAGGGGATTTACCGCCCCATTCCAAGGTTGGAGGGGCGGTAAATCCCCCTTCCGCCATTGCCCTTCCCCATTCCCATTTCTGCCCCATAGGGCTCTATGGGAATGGGGAAGGTGCTAATTACGGCACCGCAATTTTGCGGTGCCGTAATTAGCTCCGAGGTGCCTTAGCGGGTTGGTTTTTAACGCCTGCAAAAAGCAGGCGTTAAAGCACCAACCCGCTAAGGGACCTCGTAGTAAGGCGGTAATGGTTAACGGTCACCGTTACCATTAACGGTGGCCGTTAACCATTACCGCCTTCCGTGTAATGAGGCCCAAAGAGTGCCACTGAACTCTGTGATGATCATCAGTTCAGTACTGTGACAAAGAGAAAGGCTGGAGCAATGAAGAATACCTATGCATGCATGCAATATGTTTTGTGAGCTCTTCAACTAGATCACATAGTACTGTCTGCCCACTCACCTTGCATCCTTGAGTTCTCCTGCCATCTCTAGATCGCTGTTTTGTTACTTCAAGCTGATTGCCTGTAGCGCAGGATTTTTTGCTGCCTTTTTGTCTTTGTATTGCTCACCTGTCTGGCAAGAGGTTCAATGTAACCAAGAACCACAGACAGGTGCTCTTGTCTTTTTCTTTGGAACTAAGTAAGCACTGCTGTAACAGCGCCACAATGCCCCAAGGCCACTTAGTACGATATATAAATTCAAATAAATAAATAAAATGCAAACCAGCATACACCGTCTTGTTGCTGGGGACTACCAATTGGTTACCCATAGTACAGATTAGAAGAATGACTATGCCATTGGTCAAGGCTGCCCCTGCCGAACTGAGAGTGAAGTTTGAATGCTGCAGAAGGAGAGACACAGGAAGAAACTGAAGACCGGGTCGATGGTGGAGAGAAGCCACCATCTCTAAGAGTGC
Organism: Ambystoma mexicanum; assembly: GCF_040938575.1. Taxonomy (NCBI): domain Eukaryota; kingdom Metazoa; phylum Chordata; class Amphibia; order Caudata; family Ambystomatidae; genus Ambystoma; species Ambystoma mexicanum. The sequence goes on from NC_090931.1 coordinate 778,809,602, forward strand.
TGCCAAGAACCGGCAGGCCACGATAAACTGAAGAGAAACCAAGTATGCGGGAGACTTGGTTCAAGGTACAGGTGCTGCCTGAGTTCATGAGAGGGGCTGGGGACAACACGAGGGGAGCCTAAGAAGGGTCAGGGACCCGATACAAACTAAATCTGAAAATACACAGGTCATATACCCTAAGAGAAATCTAAAGACACAGGCAAATGCTGCATTAGTAGACACTTGGCAGGAGAGTAAAGCAGGTGTCCTGGAAAGCCAATACTAATGGGTCTGGGACCCAAGTGAACCACACCGGCAATTCCAATGTAAATGGGTCGGGGACTCAAAAGAAATACAAAGGAAAATCAGAGATAAGGGTGTCTGGGACACTGAGAAAATCAAGAAGCGAGAGGTTGAAACAAACTGTATACAAGAGCCTATTTGGAACAGTACCTGGCAATACAGTACACCAGGTCTGTTCATTTGGACATTAATTGAAGTTGGGGTAGAGAACCCACAAAAACAACACACTAGCTTCTGGGACCCATACAGGAGAGAATAAACATATAGTCAAGGGGCTGAGGCACAGAGCAGGTTGGAGAGAACCTGAGTGAATATAAAGGGATCTGTGACCCCCCACAAAAGAGAAAGATGTTGCAAAAGAAGTCAGGGAGATCCCGAAACAACCCAGAAGAATCTGGGACCCATGTGAAAGAGAAAGAGACATTAGTTATACAGTCAAGTCTGGCAGGATAGTGCACCAGACTTGGTGCTACAGTTTTGAGTAAGAAGAAGCAAGGGGAAGTTATCCCCCTCCCCCCTCCCGTTTGATACATAGAAAATATGTTTTGTGACGAAAAAATCTACAGTTAAGTCTGCCAGGATAGTTAACCAGACTTAACATTACGTTTGGGAATTGATACTTGGGAACTGTGCTCATTGTGTTTTCATACCAGAAACTGAACTTTAAAGGTCTGTATCCGGAACAAGAGAAGCCTCCTTCTGGACCAAGAAGACACCCACTTTTTTCCTTAGTTAGTTTAGTGTAAAGGACGAAATAGGTTTGGACACAGGACGGCGGACATATTATTTTGCAAGACATCCTGTCTGAGTACCTAGTGTTTTTGTTGAGGTAGGGCAACACCTCATAGAAATGGGGCAAGACAGGTTTTTCCTTTTCTTTTCTTTTATAATGCAAACAGTCCTTGCCAACAAGCATGCCACTGCTGTGTCAGCCTCGTACTTCTGCACCCTTATAGTATGTATAATATTACATGGACAGTTGAATATAGATACATATAAATGGTAGCTGCAGCATGTTTGGAGGCTAAATGAGTGGGCTAAAAATATACGCAACCTCGGGAAAGAAGCCTGGGGAGACAAATCTCTGAACAGAAACTAGAGGAGGTTGCAAGGCCAACAAGGAGCATCTGGCATTTCCCAGGGCTCCCAGCGGAGCATAAAATAATCATTGGCAGCGCCAAGGCTGTTGGAAATAGATAGGAAATAGATAAAACACAAGCTGAACCAATCCATAAAAGAACAACTATAAAGCGGAAAAATACAGATTAACAAACAGACCCTTAGTATGGTCCGGTTTCTTGATATCTTCATTCAACTACTTAGCTCCCTCTGGGGAAGAGGCAACGCCCTCTTTGCCGGAATTAAAATGTGAGCTTTCTGGAATGACAAAGTAGCTTTGAACATGTTAAACCAGGGAAAGGAGCTTGATATCAATATGAAATGGCAACTTTAATCATCACAAAAACACCACATATTTGCCCGCTGCGCCGGTTCCCATACATGCAAGTCACACTATGACTTTATGAATCATACAACTTGATCATTTAATCAAACCCAAATTATCATGAGGCTGTCAAATAAACAGTATCAAACTGTCACTTCGAAGAATATAAGCAAAGCTATGGACCGTATGATTGGAAAATCATAACTACTGGTATTGCTCTGGGCAAATCATTGTGTTTTCAGCCTGCCATGCCATTAAGGAAGGAGAAAGACCATATGCATCTATAATTAGCTGCCCAGGCGAACCTTCTAAGTACCTTCCCTTCGGCACAACATCACAAGCAACTCCAGGCACGTTTCATCCATCTTCCGACCCACGCCTGGGCATACCCATTCCAATCAGAGTGACTAATGACTCACAATCAGCATAAGACTGTTTCATATTGTCCCCTAAATTGAAAATAGAAGCCTCATATTTATCAAAATGATATCCCTCCAAATAAGCATCATATTGACCACAACGTAGGCAATACTCTGTCAGAGCCAACTTTTTCGGTGCACTTCTTATGCCACGATCAAATAATGTAATTGCCCTGTATCAAGGGGGGTAGAGGTATTCGCTGTGCCCTAGCAGCTTTACATTTTTACGAACACCAGAGTAAATATACATCACTCTTTATACCCAAACACAATACTAAAAACCTTGAAAAGAAAACAACATTCAGGCAGGCAAAACTTGAAGGTTATGCTAAGCGCAAAACAATTAGCACATCCTCTATCACTTGTAGAAATCAATAGCTTCTCTATATTGAACCCCCACAATCAAATACAAAATCGTGAAAGACTTAGATATTTTGCAAGTAGGAGGAAAAAGCAGAAACCTTAAACAGGTGAACTTTAAACTAACATTCGGTCTGAAGGCACATAATCCGGGGCATGGGACAGCAAATTCCAGGGGCAGTTCATCCCTAGGTACCAATAACTTGCCTTATTCACCAGGCTCTCCCATATCGAAGTGAACTGCTCTCAAAGCTACCAGCGTTCACCTCAAGGCATAGATGCCAACCGCTGTCACAGTAACTCACCCAATATGCGTGGCTCTAGAGGGGTCAAAGGGGTCGCCCCAAAAGCAGATTAATGACATCATACTCAGAGATATCTCTTAGAAAGTGATCCGACCAGAAGAAGAGGGAACAGGTGGATGATCGCAGAATATTCAAGAGACAAAGGGCCTCATTACACGGTAGGAGATAAACCATGGTGCTATTATTTATTTATGTATTTATGTATTTATTTGTATAGCGCTAAAGCCAGCGGGCATCAGAGCGCTTACGAAGAGACAGGACAACAGCAGGTTAAGACGGGACAAGGTGTGGAGTGACCAGTGTTGCTTCATACTTGGTAAGAGCTACTTCCAGGATTCAATTGAAGAGTAATGTTTTCAATTTTTTCCTGAAGAGAATGTAATTGGGTTCAAGCTTCAATGAGGTGGGAAGTTCGTTCCATTTTTCAATACTTAAGGTCGGGAAGGCCTTCCCAAGGCCGTGCTGCTTTTTTGTTTTAGTGATTTGCAATTTACCCGTGTTGGAGGATCTAAGCCACCTAGGTGGCTCGTACCACTTGAATTGTTTCTTGAGGTAGACCGGGGCTTTGCCATATAGGCAGCGATGAACCATGGTGAGAGACTTGAAGGAAATTCTCTCCTTCATAGCCAACCAATGGAGAGCCTTCCTTTCTCCGGTGATATGTTCTCTCCGAGTTTTTCCTGTGATCGTTCTGATGGCATTATTTTGGATTACTTGGCATCTTTGCACACATTTGCTGTTAGCTCCTAGTAGTAGGGAATTTCCACAATCCAATCTGGACAGTATAATGGCTCTAGCGATGATCGTGCTGTTTTTTTGATCTAGCAATGGTCTGATTTTTCTCAAAAGTATTTGGTGGTACTGACAGTTTTTCTTTAGGTAGGCTGTGTGTGCTTCAGCGCCTAATGATGCTTGAAGATACACTCCTAAGGTCTTCACTTTTTCTGATGTTGGAATTTGGGTATTTTTGATGAGGAATGAAGAGAAGGATGGGCTCAGATTCTTTCTGGCCTGTGTGGAGCCAAATATCATAAGCTCAGTCTTGGAGCCGTTCAAGCACATCCAGTTTTCTTTCATCCAACATTCTATGGTGTTGTATAGGGATGAGAGTTTGTCACTATCCATTTTGTAATCCCCACTGAGTTCAAACACTAGTTGGGTATTGTCGGCAAAATTGGTAAAAAATATACCCATCTGGGTTAGCAAGGTGCAAAGGCAGTGCATGTAGAGATTGAAAAGCAAAGGAGAAAAGCTGGCTCCTTGGGGGACACCAAAATCGACCGGTTTGGTGTTAGATGTTTTGTCTCCCCAGACAATCCTGGATTGCCTGTTTTGCAAGAATGAGGCTATCCATTCAATTGGTTCTGGTGAGCAGTTGCCTGAGTATTCAAGGGCCTCTCGAAGTTTTGCATGATCAAGCAAATCAAATGCTGCCGAGAGGTCCAATAATATTAGCAGGCCTGATTTGCCTTTGTCCAAAATAGACAGCATTTCTGTCTGGGGGTCCAACAGCGCGGACTCGGTACTGTGGCTGGATCTAAATCTGGACTGCTGTGGATGCAATAAGTTGTTTTCATCCACATAGCTTTGAAGTTGTTCTGTGGCTATTTTATCTAGAATTTTCAGCAGAAAATTGCAGTTAGTAATGGGTCTGAGATTGGCTGGGTCCTGTTGGTTGAGGTCAGGTTTTTTTGGTAGAGGAGTGACCGTGACCTTTTTGATAATGTTGGGTACAGTTTGGTCCCTAAAAGAAGCGTTTACCATTCTTGTGAAGAAAGGGGCAAAGATGTCAGGGTTTTCTAGAATGAGTTTAGGTGGTAAAACATTTTCTGAGCATGAGGTACACCTCATGGTGGTGAGTGTTTTCTTCATTACATTGAGTGTGATGGGTCTGAATTGGAATTTTGAGGTTTCTATCTCGTTTTTATTTTCTGTGAAGTGGGTTTTAAGTGAGGTGTTTGTGGTCAGGCAGTTAATAATGGTTTCTCTAGCTTGGGAAATTTTATTTTGGAATGCAATTTGGACTTTCTCGCAATCTGTTTCAGTGGGTTGGAAGGGTGGAGTAAGTGTTGTGGGTTTGTCTATGGATTTGAGGATCTTGGAAAAGCTTTCCGGTGGAGTTGGCTGCAGTGCTAATGATGTCATTATAGTAGTTTTTCTTCAGATCTATGAGTTTAGATTTGTATGTGTGGTCTGCAATCTTCCAATTTGTTTTATTTATTTCAGTGGGTTCTTTTAGCCATTTCCTCTCAAGGTTCCTTTTGTCTTTTTTGAGCTCAATTGCTTCAGCAGTGAACCATTTTTGGTGATTGGGATTAGGTCTGACTTTCTTTTCTTTTAGGGGGGCATGGAGATCTAACAGTTGTGTCATGCCTTGATTGTATGTTGATATTATATGTTCACTTGGGTCTTCATCACTGGTAGTGGCCATGATTTTCTGCATTTCCTCTGAAAGCATAATGCTCGTGATTTTTTTCAGATTCCTGCCAAGGAATGATTTTGGTACATTAGCTGGTTTTTCCTTTTTAATGTTCAGTAATAGTGAGATTTCAATTTTAAAATGGTCCGAGCAGATGCATGGATAAGTTCCAAGCATGGTTACTTTATGGCTATTTGTGACAATCCAGTCCAGCTGGTTCCCTGTGGTTGCAGTAGGGCCTTTGTTAATAATGGTGAAGTCGCTATTCTCAAGGTCCTCTTCTAGGCTTATGGCTTGTTGGTCATGTTGGTTTCCCCTCCATCTGTTTATGTCGCCCAAAAATATGGTCGCTGTGTTGGTTGATTTGAGGTTGTTTAATATGGACACAATCTCGTCATTGAACTCCGATGTTAGAGATGGGGGTCTATATATAGTGATAATGTTAATGCAGTTGTTTTGCGTAGGAGTCAGTTTGAGGTGAATGACCTCACATCCTGAGCACTGAATAGGGGTGGCAAATAGTTTAAGTGAGTTTTTTGCGATAATCGCCACTCCTCCGCCCTTTCCAGTTTCTCTATTTTTTAGATATATGTTGTAGTTTGTAGGTACTGCAATATCAATAGTAGGTCCAACTGGCTCTTGCAGCCATGTTTCTGTTAGGCATAAAATGTTCAGTTTCTCATCTATAATGTAATCGTGGATTTCTTGAGCATGTTTAGACATTGACCTGGTGTTAAGTAGTGCAATTTTAAGGTGTACATTATCAGCTCCTGTCTCCTGGTCTGTTTTCGTGAGGGGGGTAGCTTTAGGTGTAATGCTTCTAATATGTGTCTCGTTTTGATCGAGTGGATCATGTTTGTGCATGTATTAGCACCATGGTTGCCGTCAGTACCATACCGTACCACCATGGAGAAAAGGGGAATTACCACCCCATTGCAAGGTTGGTGGGGCGGTAATTCCCCCTTTCTCCATGGCCCTTCCCACATTCCCATTTTTGCCCCATAGGGCATGATGGGAATGGGGAAGGAGCTAATTACGGTACTGCAAATTGCGGTACCGTAATTAGCACCAAGATCCCTTTGCGGGTCCCAACTTTAACGGCTGGTCTACACCAGCCGTTAAGGTCGGGTCGCGCAAAGGGACCTTGTAGTAAGGCGGTAAGGGTTAACGGTCACCGGTACTCTTACCGGTGACCTTTAACCCTTACCGCCTTCCATGTAATGAGGCCCAAAGAACTCCAAAGCACATTTTAAAAAGAAACACAAAAGTGAACTCTAGGGGAAAACAGCATACCACAAGAAGAATAGACCCTGGGACCCCAACTGATATATGTATTTTCGTGAAGGTTGATATTAGCAATCAGAAACAGAATTCCCCAAAATGCAGTAATCTATTAATTGCTTATTGAAAAATCCAGTACACAGACCACACCAGTCCAATTCATCGAATTACAAATTGTTGGTTCAGACGTAAAGTATAATCCATATGGAATGCAAGAAAAATGTGGCACATTCAGACCATTCATCGCACGCATTTAGAATATATAATGCAAAAGAAATGTTGAACATTCAGGCAGCTCAATAATTGTGTGAACCTTTAAATATAAAAGTGAGAGGCGAGGAGAGGGGCGAGTCATAGCAGTATGGAGAGGGGAGAGCCGCTGTAGTGCGGGGAGAGTAGTAGTAGTAGTTCAGAGCAGGGAGAGTAGCAGTAGTGAGGAGTGGGGAGAGCAGTAGTAATGCGGAGAGTAGTACTAGTGTGGAGAGGGGAGAATCGTAGGGGGAGGGGCCGGGAGAGTGGTGGTGAGTAAGATCGGAGCGTGGAGGTAAGCAGTATTGAGAAAGAGAGAGGAACATCAGAGGGATAAAGAAGGGAGTGTTTCGTAGTGTGAGGAGAGACAGTGAGTGAAGTATGAGGGAGGCGAGTAGGAGGTGATAAGGGAGAGCTATAGAGAGACACAGGGAGAGGAACATCAGGGCATGGAAGGAAGAAGATAGAGTGGGGACTTGAGTGTCTGAATGGCTCAATCCTACAATCCCTTTAGAACTGAAATCATTGTTAGTGTAGGGCCAGCCAAGGAAGCCCAGTATATATAAATATATACTGACCTGGGGAGTATGGATGCGTGGGTTAGGGTGGGAGTGATGACCCTTAGCGAGTCCCCCTCCTTTCCCTTTCAGCCTGGTGCATTCCATTCAAAAACCTGCCTGTCCTTATACCAAAGAATCTACGCATTGATGAAAAGACCAGTTGATACACATTATGCTAAGACTTTCTTTTTAAATAAAACCCTTGAATCTTCTATATTTAGCCGTTGTTGCTGGTCAGCGGATCCGATTACGGATCCACAGATATGGCTGGGGATCCACAGATCTTGCAAAGCACCTAAATGACCAGCATTTACTACCTGACTGAATGTTTCTGCCACAGTGGATTTGCAAGTCGTAAAAACATCATTCTTAAAAGGACCAACGTTCATTGTTCAAGGTGGGAAAAGGTGGTCTCTCCAGTAGAGCTAACGTGGTGTTGGCCTCCCGGGGACAGTTCTCTAACCGGTGTGGGATCAGGCTTGTCCTAAACTGATAAACTTGTTCCATGTAGTGGGGGATTATGGGAGCTGTAGTGAGACTAAACTCTGATAAGTCCCAGGGCCTCGGTGCCACGCCCCAATGAATCCCTCGCATACCACCTCCAAATTCTACACCTAGGAAGGAAGGGGAAGGATTCCCTGTGTGTAGGTCCACCTCTCTGTTGTCCCCCTGTGCCACGCAGGGGACTTTACCACAATACCCATACGACATCTTAAGAATTCGTAAGACAAGAACTCATTTTTACTTTGTGCTATTGGGTGTCACTTGCGACACCTATAACCAAAACTACTGCATTAGAGTACAGATAGGGAGAAATGGCATGTGAGGAGGGACACGCAGCCTGTAGGTGTTGTTTGGTGATTTGCAAGGCCATTGACTGCCCATGGCCATGCTAATCCCTATGGCCATTCCCACCCAGTTCCTGATCCTCCCCACCCAAAACATCTCTCCATGTAAATTCTTTGAGCTCGCTTTATTCGAGCCTTACCATCAAGCATTGCACTGGAAGTGCCTGCCAGGATTTCCAAAGCAATCTTCTGAGAGTTAATGACTTAATTGAAGTTGTAAACATGCTACCGGTGTAATAAAAAACATTTCTTAACCAGGTCTGCCTGCTGCTACTCGATTTATAAGCACTCTGCGTGCCCTTCAAGAAATCCTGTTAAAAAAAAGCATTAACAAAGCAAACAGCTCTGGCCTGTGTTTAATTATCATTCATTTGCCAGGCACTGCTTTCTGTAGGATGCCCAGGTACTCGCACCATTGTGCACCTGCCACCTTCAATGGCCAGTTGATACCACTATGTCTAGCCTGGCAAGTGCCTTTCCCATACCTACCGAAAAGCACAAACAGTTGGCATTGCCAATGCTTGTTTCTGATTGTGCGTGACCAAGGCAAAAAGGAAACGTAACTGTGTAAGCTAAAATCTTAATTCTGATGTTATCTTGTTCATTTCCCATAACAATAATGGCATCAAGAATTAGGTGAAGCTTACATGAAATAACATTTTTTTTATTGAATGCTTAAAAATTTGGCACATCAATTAGTTGTTTAGAAGTGATTCCAGCCAGAGAGCTATAGCAATTATTGTTATTACTGTTGCCCAAATGTAAGGCAAATCATGGTTTAGGTGCATGCACCCATCTATGAAGCACCCACAATAAACTCTTCCACGCAGGACCTTGAATGGATCCTAATATTTCGGCAACAGACATTGTTTGGGGGTGCATATTGCTCACGGCGAGGGATAAAAAAAACATATCTGGTGTGCGTTCAAGCTAACACGATTCCTCCGTTAAGGGAAGTTTGGATTCTGCAGGAATTAATGCAAGGGGTCTCCCTTACTTGTAAACTGTACCTTTCATGTCAACTGGGGCACATGTGTGCTGCAAGACCTAGAAAACGTGCGCCTTGTTTGCTCACTTCTTTTAACTTGCAGTGATGCCAAGTGGTCCACAAACAATAGATTGCAATTCAGTTTTTAAGGTGAACCCCTTCTTCTCAATTCACACATTTTGGGTGATCTATCTGAAAATAAGTCTTTGGAAAATGATTATAAGAAAATGCCATCTTTAAACCAAAACATGTGGAGCTGTCCTGCTGCCTACCTGAGATTTTGTTTCGAATTTATAGAGTGCTTATGCATGTAGGCAGAATGGATAATATGAAGTGGTACATATACATGGAAATATGCATGCAGGCATAGTTCTTCATTGATATAAAAAGTCCTATAGCGATGCCATCCTGCGACTGCAAGGTTGTTGCTAAATGCACCACACAGTTCAACTGTTCCATTTCTTATGGTTTATCAGTGGAATCAGCTTCTTGTGGAACAATGTGGACCTCTTGTACCCTGCAATAATCAGCGGACATGCCCTAGTTTCTTACTCCGTCATGGCTCGCCTCTAACTTAACGCTGTATAGTGCTGCACCTTCTATTTTGGAAGGAAGGCGTTGCTAACATAATTGTGTCTGGAAACAGCTGGTGGTACCCTGCCACTGCAGAGGTTTCAATGGCAGTCTTAAACTTCTGCCAATATTTCTGGCAGAGTTGACTCTCCCTTTATCAAGGATCCTTATCAAACAGTTACGATCCCGGGGGCAATGATTGCTCCAATCAATAACACGTGACTCAGACACGAGGGTGGAGCCAAACGGCACGCAACATGTCTGCTTTCCTCATGGTCTTTATCACCGGCGCAGATGTACCTTGCCCAGATCTTGTCTGTGGGAACTGGAGACTGCCTCAATGATATTGAGGAATGTGGGTGTACCAGTGGCTTCAGGTAACACTGAGCACTGTGTTTTAATAAGGAGTGGCTGGGAGCTGTCAGAGCAGAGGCTGGTGCCTCCAGTGCCTCTCATATGCCTTTTGACAAGCACCACAGAGGAGAAGTTAGAGGATCTGTATTGATTTCTCATGGGTGAGCGTTGTGAGCGCTTTCCTGGAGCGGGAGTCCGAAACGTGGCTCTCTCCTCCACTCTCCTCCAATCAGGTACTCTACTCACAGACCTTTTCAAGTAGTAGGGGAGGCGTAATATGGGCCTATTCTCCTTATTCTGCCTGCCAGATGCTCGGCTGTGGTTCACCCCTGGTGTGAGGTGACGCCTTCCCTGGTCTGGTGCCCCCAGCGCCAAACTGCTGATATGGCCAAAAGCAAAAGGAGAAGACATTTTTTTTCAATAACTGTCCTCAGTCTGTGAGGAATGTACCTGCCGGAAGCAGCTCCCTGGATAGAATTGGGAAAGCCATGGGGGGTAGGGGGAATTCCTAAGGGTATCCACCAACATGCTTCAGATGACTCTGAACAAAGTGGGAAGATCTGTCATCCACATTGTCCTGTTTTTGGCGTTGATAAAAGAAAGCCTCAAAGGACCAAGTAGAATCTGTGGAAAGCAGGTCCTCAGTCCTGACCACTACAAGAAGCATTTATTCATTGGGTCTCTATAATGCGCCAATACACAATGTGTTTCAAGGTGCAATGAAGCATTGGGGACTAAGAAAGGATGTGTCATCTAGGTCTGTTTTGGACTGAAAACCTGAAGGGATAGAGATCTACTGGTAGACAGCAAATGAGAGGATCCTGGGGATTTCCCGGGCTTTTAGAACCTGCTTGTCTGTGAGATTCCCCCCAGAGGCCTGTGGTGGATAGGGGACCCAAACAAATGGTGAGCACTTTTGTTTTCTGAGAGCATCTGGGCAACCTGCTCTTCACACTGGTCTCAGTGATGAGGTTAGGGGGAAGCTGTGATAATAGCTTTGGATGAATATGTGGTCAAGGTTGAACTTCTGAGGAAAGAGGCGATTAAGAAACACATTACACGGATGCATAAGGAAATCCTCAGCCAATTCGTTTGTGGTGTCTTCAATATGCTTCCCAGCGAAATGGTAGGTGGTGTAGGGGGGACACCTGTTTTGCTTTTGTAGGCATTAATGCGGCAGAGTACCACCTTCAGAAAGTGTATTTAGCAAAGAGATTGGCAAATGAAGGACCCCCCTCTATAAACGAAGATTCTGTGTTTCACTCTTCAACTCATGGGTGGCCTGTTCCTGGCCTTGTCAGCAACAGTCTGAACTAGGTGGGGGAAAGACTTACAGTCCAGGGACTGGTTGGGGAGGAGGGGATTCTGGCAGAGATGACACCCCAACCCTCCCTACTGTTGGGGTACTGTTGGACTGTAATTGCTTGTTAGATAAACTCACCCTCTGGCGTCAGGTTCACCTCCCCCCTATTCCTTTCATTTGCTCGCATTCCCTATCCTTCCCTCTTTTTCCACCTCTTTCCCCATGGTCTGTATTGATTTGATATTCATGGCGGGTGAGTTGTGAGTCAATTCACAAAATGTTGCCTGTTCACCTTCCTTTGCAAAAGTGTTAAACAGCCAACTAAACAAACTTAAGAAATGAAAGCTATTGCTGAGACAACCCTCTACATCATATATTTATTTTGCTTTGTTGAGTAACGTTTTGCGAAAACTATCCTGGGCTATCTTGAGACCCTGAGGCAGGTATATGAGTGTGTACATGTAGTCCGTGTAATCAATACAAGATGCAGTGATCACCATGAATGGGGAATCCACTGGAACAACAGGACATGTGGGACAAGGGGAGCAGGGCTGCTTGATCTCTAACATATTTTATATTGAAGATGGTGAGCAGTGAGATGGCACATTGCTCGCCTACTGGTTTGCTGCCTGAAGTTCTGCATTTCTTCTTTATATTGTTTGATATAAACCAATTCCCTTTCCCACGTACATTGCATGTTTATGTTCAAATGACCACATCACAATATCAGTACATGGGTAAGAAAACAACCTCACAATGATTGCACTAATGCAGATGACATTATTCCAAGTGAGACTGGTAAAGAAGTGTTAAAGCAATAGAATTAAAACTCACTGGGCAGAGAGGCTCTACGTAATCCTTACCTTGTTTCTTATGATATGATAGGTATTTTATAACGCGCTTAATACCCAAAGGTTTCTCAGTGCTGACCTGTGGTGCTTTGTGTCATCTCGCTCCTAAGGCGAGCACGTTGCCCCTGAGCTATCCTCCCAAGACTTATGGCAGTGGACCTTTGCATATTTTTGTATTCACCCTGGCCCCACATTTTCTTAGCTGAAATCCCATGTAAAATACCTGCACACCCTCAGTCATACAATGTCGACACTCTCTGTGTTTCGGCCTTTGACAAAGTTCACTGCTCTTCTTATTACAACAAACACCTTCATCAGATTGGGAAAAGAAAATAGGAACTGTGTTATGTCACAAGGCACATCCTTAAGGTTTCTGGAGAAATGTGGCACATGGTGGCAATACCCATCCTCACTATTTCTGTTAAACGTGTTTGTGAAGGATTCAACCAGTAATTGAGGGTGTGGACTGGATTCTCTCATTGAGATATGCTTTTTTGATCTCTGGCAGGGCTGTATTTCTACAAAATACCAAGTATCACTGTTGCAAAAGGGGTTTCTGGATCCAACTGCAGCAGACTCATTTATGAAGGGCAGATGACACAGTGCTGTATCAAGAAAGGTGCATGTGCAATTGGGGAAAGAATACTCCACCCTCTCACCGAAAGCTAAGTGAAAGGTGCCTTTAGATAAACCTCTCAGGAAAGGGAAGTGTGTATCAATTATACACAGCAACAATGTAGCTCTGCGAGTACCTACGGTTTAAAATACATTTTACTCAAAGTAGAGCTTTTTAGGTCTGGCTAGAGAAAGCTTTCGCTGTCTACTACAGCTCTTGGCTGTACATATGAGACAGGCCCTGGTGGCAATCATTGGTTCTGCTATGCAGAACATGGCACTTATTGGCTTACTGGATCTGTAGGAGCCTTAGGCTCTTTCAATTTCCAGTCAGCCATACTGTACAGATTATCTCCACCTGTCTGCTCACCCATTGTCGCCCTTGTGCTTCCCCGTGTGAACACTCCCAGGCTTGCATCAAAGATGCTGTTTCTTTAAAAACCTTTAATGCAGCCTGTGCCACGCATGCAGACCGAAAAAGTAGCCATCGTCTCTGCCAATAATTAATAATTCTGAATGAAAATGGGGAACGCATTGACAACACATGCAGGACTGCAGAATTGTCACACCATTCCGTGTGGTTGCTCTGCTTTTGTTTTCACTATTCTTCCCCAGATGTGGCCAATTAGAGAACAGAAAAGCAGGAATGACGTTATTTTGCTTTTGTTTTCATCCTGGTACAGGGTGCTCTGGTACTTGGGTTCATTTAGGTCCAACCGCTACGCTCTTCATTAGGAGGGGTAGCTAGTGATTATTACTAGGTTGGCTCTCTGCCTCTTTCTTGTGCTAGGAAGGGAAGGCAGCAATATAGCAACGTTTGCACGTGTGCCGTAGAATGCACTTGCAATCTCTTTGTTCTGCCTTGAACTACTTGATGCGAGTCACTAAGAAGCGCGTGTGTATTCCTTGATCTTTGTGCACGAGGAAAGCCAATTTTGTGCACCCATTACAGGCTGCTTCAATCATTCGTGCGAACACATCCATAGATTGGAACAGCTGTGGCGGCTCTCCAAGGCTGGGATGAATTGTCTCGATTTGTGATTAAGAGTATAGAACCTGAGCGTCTTGCTTGCTCTGTGTGCCTGTTGACATGAGATCGCAGGCTTTAGATGAGTGGGGACCTCCAGCATATCGTTAGTTCAATGTGTGGGGTCTAAAGCAAGCCTCTGGCTAGTCGAGCGGATAACACATGGACCTATAGCGTGGTGTAGGGACGTTGCAAGCACTGTATGTGGGTGACTGATCAGCTAAATCTTCTAAGACTGAATGAGAGGATATAATGGATACAAATCAATAAACAATCAATCAGCACAAGATCGTTTCTCATCCAATCAGAATCTTTAGAGTGTAATCCATAATTACTGGTATTGACTGTGTTGTGAACATTCTGTCTTCAGAAGCAGACAGGGAAAAAAAGCAGACACGGAAATAGCAAAGCAATTTCCAGACAATGGGCCTCATTACAACCTTGCTGGCGGTAAACCCACCAGGACACCGGCAAAGGCTGTTACCGTTTCCGGCAATAGGTCTGACGGCATTACTGATGGATTACGAGTGCCGAAGGGACGGAGTAAATCCCCATTCATGGAGTCCCATAGCACTCAATGAGGGAATTTGCCGTGATTACTGGCACCAGCATTGCCGGTGCCGGTAATGAGGGTTTTGTTTGCCGGTAGGCCACCAGACTTACTGGTAAGCCAGGTGACCCACCGGCAAACCCGTAATTGGGCGGTCTGGTAAAGTGCCAGTATCTGCGAATACCGGCACTTTTTTGCCAGACCGCCCGACTTGGAATGAGGCCCAATATTTCTTTCAAAACGCCAATCTGAGAGGAGTATTTTTTTGCAGCATCATCCTATTGAACAAACAAAAGAGAAAACCAAAACATAGGAAAATGCTTTAGCTTCCTTTCAGAGAAATAGATTACTTTTACATGATCCCAAATGCATGCTCATGCGAAACCTGTTTCAGTTCAACTAAGTTTTCAACTTAGATGCTTAATTTATGAGGACAACCATGTTATTTCTATACAATAAAATACAACAATTTTTTAATTGAACACTCAGTTGGCTAGCTAATTTATTACCAAGTGTTAAAGTAACATGTTTTACGTTTACTTCACCATCAAAACACCAAAATATGTATTACTACTAGCACTGTGCGCTAATAGCCTTATAGACCTCTGGATGGGTCATTATCTCTTGGGATAATGACTCTTCCCCAATTTATGGCCCTTAGGTTCCCCTCAGGCCATAACTTGGTGGCAGGTCATTATCCGAGAGAATGACACCTCCAACAGTCTATAAGGCTATATTAATGTTAAGACTGAATGCTGCGAAGTGAGAATGCAGTAGCACAAGATGGCCACCTACATATAAACGAGGAAAGACCTGAGCCAAAGAAGGCAAAAAAACAGTAGAAAGGACATCAAGGCAGGAAGCAAGGTGGAGCAGGGCAAAAAGGACCTTAAAAGACTTGACACATCAGTAGGAATTGTTTAAGAAGCAACCTGCTGGCTCAAATGCCTGTGCCTTTCTAAATGCTTCTAGCTGATAGAGTCTCAGTTTGGGGTTGCCAAGAAATGTTCCAAGACACGCTTCACAGGCAGCACATGCACAGAAAGTCAGCCACAGGTCACAGCGCCTGTGTGTGAGTCATGACATGTAGTTGGCCCTTTTCGGTGCACTGCTGCATGCCGGAAATTCAGTGCTTTACTTCCTCCGTCAGTGTAGCAGCCATGAATGATCCATGGTTGGGGGAGGGAACCGCCTTGCGAGATGCAATTGCGGAATCCTCCACAAATGTGGGAAAAGTATCCCATCACGAAATAAGCTGCCACTGTGGTGGTGTCTAACACTATGAGCCCCCTCCGCCCCTGCTTCCAAGGGTGACACGGAAAGAAACACGGCACTAGATGAGGAGCATGTTAAGCTGGTTCCCATGGGTGATTGCAAGCAGCATAGGTCTTTCTGGGAAAGCTGCACTACAAGAGTCCACAGCTCCATTGAGGAATTTCAATCTCATAGCTCTCATATTCTGAATTGCCAGAGACTCATACTGGGGGTGGTCTAGGCTATTTGTGAAGGTGGTGGTCAGGTATCAAGCCTTTTATTAGGGATATATGGAAACTGTATGTATCTTCCAGGTGAGCGGCAATTGGAGATGAAAGGCTATGTTTCACAGGCACTTCAGAATCTGAAAAGGACCCAGAAAATAGAGGGGTGAGTTCGTAGGTAGATTTCTGGAGGACAACCATACCTTGTCTCCCACCTGAAGAGCCCACTCAGGTCTTCTTTTTTATCAGCTTGCATCTTTTGTAGTGCTTCAGTAGAATCCAGAGTTTCCTATACCAAGCCATCACCTGAAAAGGCTCACCTTGTGGTAATAGACTGGATAGTAAACAGTTTTGAACGTTGTCTGTAAAGGTAACAGTAGGGGCTAAATCATGTTGCTGAATAGATGGCGTTGTTGTAAGCAATTTCAGCCGTTTCCAGGTGTGCTTTCCAGTTGGAATCCAGGGTCCTGAAATATCAATGGAGATATTGCTCTAAAGTTTGTTTGGTTCTTTTGGTCTTTCCCTTGGCCTGTGGATGGTATCCAGAGCTCAAGTCCCTTTGTATCCCAGCATGAGCATGCAATGTGATGCGGAAATGGGAGATGAAGTGCATATATTGTGCAGCTCATATATCTTATGGAAAAGTCCTTTGGCCATCTCAGAGAATGGACAGTAGAGGGAAAACTGTACCTTCTTTTTTAAACAGTCCACTACCACTGTGATTCAGATAGAGTTGTTGAAAGGGCGAAAATCAAATTTACGGTCAGTGGCAATGATGTGCCAGGGATACAGTGAAGTTTCCACTGGGTGGAGCAGTCCAATGGCTTTTCATCTCTCTTACAGTCTTCCTTTACAGATTTGAACAGTGTAGGCGAGGCTGAAAGGAAATGTTGTGTACTGTGAGAAACCTGAGGGTATTCTCACTCCTATTCTCCCTGGATCCTGTGCGCAGGTGTCCAGGTATAGGCCATCACTTTTTTCAGACAAGCAAGGGAGGATCACCTGTGTGGAGGGTACTTGAGGACCAGGAGTGGGGGTCCCTTAGGCGAGGCATGGTATCCCCCTTTTCCTAGTAACAGCCCACCCAATCCTTCTCCAACCTTTATGGGTTATTGTAAACCAGCTTCCCTTGTTTTGTTTCAGTCATGCCATTCTAGTACTGGGACGAGGAAGAGACGGCTAGGAGTCATGCACATCAACATGTAACTACACCACTCTGGTACTGAGACGAGGAAGAGAGCCTCAAAGTAATACCACTACAAAGGCCAGGGATGTCTCACTAATAGGCCTAACTTTGGTCAGACAATTGCAAGTGAGGACTCAAACCTTGAGCTCATTCGCAAACCACAGATGTAGAAAAGGTGGGAAACCAAAAGAGTACAAAGAGGTAGAGAGAGGCAAGACACTGCTGGGAGCTGTTGGATGCAGAGCTGCCATGTGACAAGGATGGAAATACCAGGGATGCAGAAGCTGGCGGTCCGAACTGGGATGGCGTGAGTACAGGAGTTTTCTGGTGCAATTGCAAGGCAAGAGAAGGCGGCATACTGAAGGGCTGGCCTTCTAATAACGAAGCAGAGTGCTTGCTCTCACATGGCACTGCAAGAGTGTGGGAGTATCTCTGGGGCAGAGGAGGGAACCCAGGAGGCAATCAAGTCGAAGCAAGTCCAGTGCTAAATGCGGGGAGCCTGCAGAGAAAGCCAGTGAGTTTCAGAGGTCAGGAAACCCGTGTGAAACTGACAGCGAGCGCTGTGAAAAAAACAGTGATTGTGAAAGTGTACATTGTAATGGAGTAGTCGCTTAGGTCTGAAAGGAGCAGAACATGTTCTCGAAAGTCTCCATCTGAAACTGTTCATTGAATTAACAATCACATAAAGTGTTAAAGGAACCGCGCACTGTGAGAAAAGAGAAGGAGCAGTTCTGAAAGGTTCCAATCTGTGAAATAGACATTTCAATGGTGCCAACAAGAAGAAATCTCCATTGCTCAACTTTATAAATTATATAAACCTATTTAAACATCGAATTGAATCAAAATAAAGCAGATTTTTTTTCTAAATGCCTGACTAAATGCAAATCAACCAATGGAAGGAAAAAAACGGAAGTTTTGAACTATCTTGGTGAAGGAAACCCCAGTGCTTCTGGTGTGAACTATTTTGAACTTGGGGAAGGCAACTGCAGTACTTTTTTTATGAACTGCCTTAAACTTGGGAAAGGAACCCCAGGTTCTGATTTGAACTATTTCCCTTTTAGTTGATGAAGGACCATTTTGAGACTTTGTTATGAAACTATTTCACACTTGGGGAATAGGGCTGAAAGGAAGCTGCAAGCTGGAGGAAGCTCAGAACTTTGGGTTAAAACATGTTTTTTGTGGTTGGTCATATTCCTAGACATTGTACAGAATGAGTTATGAGGGCGTTATGAGGGCAAGTATAGGCTTGGAACACAGACAGATTCCGTGACTCAGACTTTCCTTAGTTTTCTTTAGGTAGGGATATTCCACCTCAGCATAGGGCAAGTTAGGCCTTACACCATCCTGACATTAAAATTAATATAAGTATTTGAGTTGAAATTTGAATCTGTTGTCTGTGTCCTTCTTCGTGATGCCTTCATAGTAAGCAGTAACAGAGGTTATAGATTCTTCTTTCTTTCTCTGGATAAGGAGTGTTACAAGGTATCAGCTCTAAAATGTCTGTTCCAGGTATGTATGTGATTAAAAAAAATTACACTGTGAGAAAAAGAATGCTCCCCAAGCATGACGGTGGTTCTGGCAGGGCAGGTTCGTCAGGTATTGCAGGTTTTAATGATCCTTCAAGATCTGTACTGTGTGGGTCCCGCCTAATAAGGGATGGCTCTATTATTCTAGCACTTCCTGAACAACTAATACTTCTTCCTCAATTTACTGCGCATTGGTGGTCACAAGGCATACACTCAAAGGAAGAAGAAGCAATGTGATGTTCCATTACAGTGTTGACATTCGTCTGACTGCTTGGTCTGAGGCATCTGTTTCCACCATAAAAGGCTTTCAATTGTCTCTGTGTTCTAATATAGGTGCTGTAGTGAAGGCTTACTTGGAGGATGTTAAGGCCCATTCAGCCCTCTCATTCCATCAACAGCTGTGTCTTCCCATAGTAAATGTGTGATGTCAGCTGTAAATTGAAAGAAGGTAGAGATAATTTGATGATAGACGTAGATAAAACCCATGAACCTTTGTGCAGCTTAGACATCAACTAGACTCTGGCAAGAAATAATGGCCTGTAATTTCCTGGTGTCCATGCATCACAGAATGGCCATCTGGTGAGGGCAGGATAGCCTGAGCTTTTCTGATTTATATTATATAAAATCATGCCAGTAATTCTGTTTCTGAAAGCGAGGACAGTGAATCAGACCCTCCTTTCATAAATGCTCCATGCCAAAGATTATAGTGGAAACATGTGCACTGAAACAATTGCCAGGAAACTGCTACTTTGATCTTCCTGCAGGAAAGGCAACACCTTCCTCCAGGGCACAGGAACTCTACACAGGAGATCTGCCAGGGGCCAGTACTTCAAAAGCAACACTAACATAACAAAGCCAAATTCATAGCAAGGTGCTGATCACTGAAGTCTCTTTGAAGATATCAAACATGGTAAGGTGAAGGAGTTAAAGTAGCCAAAGGAGAGGAAGGCTGGAAGAGGGGTTCCACCACCTTTCTTTCTGTAAGGACTCTCTGAAACTTTCTGTCTCCCCATTTCCTGCAAGACAAGGCACTCTTGGTCAAAACACTCTGTCAGTAGCAGAGGACACTTGTTACAATAGCCTGGATTAGACTCCTTACAGCAAGGCTTGCTTTGGGACAATTCCCTGTGACGTTGTGCCTTTATAGGTAGAAGGAATCCTCTCCTACTTTCATTGACATTTGGACCCCCAAGACAAGAGGAAGGATTTATTAGACCTCTGTTGGGGATACAGCCTATCCCAAAGTCTTCTGCCAGAGAGGTGAAGACAGAAGGCATCCAAGACAGTCTAACCATCCCCAGGGAACTGTGTGCTGACCTGCTGTGGACCAATGCCTTTCTGTTGGCTATCACACTGGAACCAGAATCCTTCACTGAAGGTGAAGGGCCCCATGTAGGTGCCAGTCATCTTGCTGGAGGGAAAGAACAGAACTGAAGGGCTCATCTTGTCCTAGAGGCCCGGATTTGGCCTCCCAGCAACTCAGAATTGCAGCAGCAGCTTGTACCCTGTTTTATCACCTCACGATGTCTGCAGGTAGATCTGAAGCAATTGGAGCTGCCACTGGGCACACAGTGCTACTTTTGGCACTTCGCCCCAATCTTTGAACCACATGCTCCCCTAGGAGCCATCCAGATGCTGGCTCGTGCATTTCCGAGGACAGCATCAATCAACTTGTTTGTCGGCTCAACTCCATAGAGGCACCATTTGCACCCCAACTCAACATGCTGAAAGCCATTGACTCTCCCGGCTGGAATGCTGACTTGACCCAGCAGAAGAATTCTTTCATCACTGACTCAACTTGCATCCTGAACTGTTGGAAGCCATTGACTCGACTGTCGCAAATGATGACTTGACCGAAAGGAGGCTCGCACATCAACCTCACTGAAAGCCGACTTGTCAGTGAGAGTGCATGACTCAAAATATATTGACTCAGCTGCATGCAATGCACCTAGAAGACCAGCTTAACCCCGTTGAGCACGGAAAGAGAGTAACTAAGGTATTTTGAAACAGTGGCATCATCCTGGTCCATTTTGAACAACCATTGTGACTTTTAAGCCCCCTTTATTTACCTTCCAAAGACATATCCTTGAACAATTCACAATGCTGATAATCTCTTACCTGAAAACCCCTGCTTATCAACCCAGAGTGCCTTTTCACACCAAAGTTCTGAATTCTCTGTGTTCCTTTTACAAGGGTGGGTTACTGTGTTTTTAATTAGTTGATAGCATCGATTCTTTTTATTAAAGCTCCTATACTTCTAGAAGCTTGATTGGACATTATTTTATTTTTATTCATTGCACTAAAGTTGCTTAGATACTTTCATTGTTTGCTACTGTTGTCAATGCAACACCCCCTCCCCCGAGGATACAGCCTACCCTTGTCCACATTACCAAAAGATGAGAAGGAGGTAAATCTGTCGAGCTGTACCTGTTTCATCTTAATGATTGGGATCACTGCTGATTTAGTGGTAATGTGTGGCTGAGTGAGTGGTTTAGCCAATAGCCAAGAGCAGTAGTCATTACGTCACACCAAGAGTATTCCCTGTTTGCTTATGATGTATATTAGATGCTTCTTCTGCAATTGGGCTAGGAGTCTGATGCATGCCTCACATGTTTTTCCATGGAGGGAGAAGACAATAATAGATTGCCCCAGATAGACCCATTAAGTCTGCACAGAGTTGAGTCCATTAAGTGCTGGAAAAAAGCTGTGGTCAAAGGGCATGATTCAGTATTAATAATGGCCTAGGGGGTTGGGGCGCCTGAATGCAGCCTTTCAATCATTTGCATTTTTGATACATAGATGGTGATATGCTCCATGAAGGTCCAATTTGATGACAAGAACTGAAGAATGCAGGGACGTCATGAGATCTCGGTTTAGGGGTATAAGTTAGCAGTCTTTCAGTGTGACTTCATTCAATTTCCGGTAATCTATACCGAGGCGAGGCATACCCTCCTTCATGGGCATAAAGAACAAGCGGCCCCCTACTGGAGATTGGGACAGGAGGATGTAACTCTACTCCAAACAATAATTCCAGTAGACTTGTAAAACTTGAATTGATGTTTTCTGATAATGAATAGTTTCAGCCATGTAGGATCAGTGTTCCTCCATTAGTCACATTTCAGATTTAACCATTTATGTGGCAGAAAGGGAATACTTTGTTGGATTATAGAGGACAAGGGAATTCTGTCACGACATCGACTTGGGTAGCTTCTAGTTTTTTGCAGAGGGGTACGGAATGGACTTGTAGAAATCCAATATAAATGTAGTTCCCTGAAGTACCAAAATCTAGCAGGGTGATGGCACTGATGCTGCTAAGCATGCAACTCTAGTGAATATGTACATTGTAAGGAAGGCATGGTTATGAGAAGTGTGACAGACACAAGGAGTACAATCTAAGGGTGTTTATTGAACAGTACATGGGTGAGAAAAATGCCTAATCTAAACCTAAATCAAGATGGGAGCAAGCTACGACCATCAAAATAAAGAAAACCCTGTCCTAGTGGTGTTGTGTCAAAACAAAATGGCCTATACTAATAAACCTATTGCCAAATCCTTACTCTATATAACAAAAGGGCGTGGGACAATGAAATGTATAACAAAAGAGTGTAATGCAAACTGGAATGTCCAGAAGGATTTCAGTAGTTCAGGACTGGTGAACTAATGCACTCTCTTCCCCATGATGTATCACAGGACAAGGCGGAACAGTGGCATGACTGAGTATCCCTTGACTCTATAGGCATCAGAAAGCAGTTTCTTTAGAAAAGGCATGATCCCTCTAATGAATGTATTTTACTTGGCATCACAAGACTTTTCCGAAGCTCTCTCCATGCGGGTTTCCCTTCTTCCACGGCTTTCGCGTGATATCCCTTTTTTTGGGTTCACCTTTGTCTTTACACCACTGTTCAGTCACTTTATCAAAATGCGGGATTCACTTTCCCTTGGTTTCACTTAGCATCTGTAAGGAAATCATGGTGGCAACAGTAAAGACAGACACAAGTGATCACAGTTGACGTTTTAAAAAAAAACTGTATAATGGGTGAGATAAACGCATAATATACACCTAAATCTAAGATGGGAGCAAGCTACAATCATCAAATAATAAGAAAGCAGTCCTAGTGGCGTCTTGTCACTTGTCTATAATAAAACAAAACTATTACCAACCCTTACAACTAAGTTACAAAAATAGTGTGGGATACTGTTCTCAAGAAACGAAAGATGTTTTCATCAAGTCAGGATGGAATGGCTGGGTCCCCCTTCCCCACGTGTTTAGCAGGGGTCAAGGCAGGACCTTTGAGCACAGCACACTCCCGGGCCTCGTCAGCACAAGTTTACAGGGGCCAAGTCTCTTTTCCTGCAAAAGTCTCTTGCCTTACCAAAAACAATAAACAATCAAAAGTTCCTTTGGCAATCTTTTCACGTTGGGCGACTGTTCTTCGCCTTGAATCCCCCTCAGCCGGGCTCTGATTCTTCTTGCAACATTAGCCTCCCTCAATTGGGTTCACTACAGCCTTTCACTCAAAAACATATCACTTAACAGTCTCAATATCCTTTTCATCAACTATCCATTGTGGACATCCCTCAGCCAAGCTCACACTTGTCGTCACAATGTTCACAGGTATATCACTATTTACCCTCAATTCGCAGGCATCCCTCCGTCACGTTCACACTTGCCACAGTTCACAAAATCTCTTAGGTTCTTCTCTTTACCTAAGCTCGTGTCTATGCCCCCAGTCAGGCTTTCCATAAAGCCCCCAGCCAGGCTTCACACATTTCTATTAATACCTGGTTCTCGGGTGGGTCACTGATTACCCTGATTTGTAGGCATCCCTCAGTCGTGTTCATATTTGCCAGTTTCACAGTTCACTCAGTTTGCAGGCATCCCTCTGTCGGGTTCACATTTGCCACATTCACAGTTCAATCTGTTTTCTCTCATGTGTCAAATACTTTCGAGTATAGGAGGGGTTTTGCTCGATCCTCCTAGGACCACTTTGACACTTTACACTAGTCTCTCCTAAGGCCTCTTGGTCTACGTAGTACCAACAAAACGAAACAACCCAAAAAGGCTTCAGTGAGAGTCCTTCAAATGAGCACCCCCGCTACGCCTGACCAGTCTGCTTCTGAATCTTTTACTAGGGTTTCTTTAAAGTTCATATTACACAAGTTCTTTGTTCAACAAGATTGCCACCTGCAACCTTGGGCCATGACAGTTCGGTTTCACTATATGTCTTCTCTGACTCACTGGCTATGCTGAACTATTGGAGTTTCTTGTCTCGGGAGTCAAGGATGGCACCACGGCGGCAAGCGCTTCTCCCTGCTTTGGCTATCAGCGCGAGAGGGCCCTGTGTACCGTTGACCCCTGTCACACCACATGCCAGCTGGACTTCCCGGTCTTATGATTTCCATTTTGGAGGCTTCACGGGTCTGAGTTGAAAAGGGCAAGGGCAATTTCCTACTCCTCGTCCCTCCAGGTCTCTCTGCCTTTCTCCTCCATTCAAACTGCCGGTCCGGAATAGCTGCTTCCTTGTGCGTTCGGCCTTGCTCGAAGTGTGCTTTCGTCCTCCGCCTTTTATCCCTGTGTGGAAGGGAAAGGGCTGTCAGGTGTGCATAGTTTTTGTCAATTCCCTGACTCTGCCAGACTCTTGTTTTGGGACATGTCAGGTGAACGTCTCTGGTATTACTCCCTTGTCTTTCAAAGTGTAAGAAAGTGTTTGTGTCGAAAAGTGGGGATTACAGTTTGGTAGGGTTTGTGAAATGAATAGGGGGGGGATTATGTGAACAGTACTGTTTTGTCAAAGTAGATTGAGAGTTAAGGAAATAATAATCAGAGGGACGTGGAGAAAAATGACTGGGAGTACTCGGGTAGGCAACAGGAAAACAGGGATCATGGGAGATTTCCCACGACATTGGGGTTTGGGTTATTAATGGGTTTTCCATAGGTGGAGGGTTTTTTGGCTTCTGGTAAGGGAGATTCATCAGGTGGGAGGGCGGTTGATCTGAAACAGCCTACAAAAGCCTCAGGGGCTTCGTCCTCCTCATCTTCTCCCTTGATGTAATAGCGCATCTCACCTAGGGAATTCCCCCGAGCATAACCCCAGGCTCCCCTACCCAGTTGATCCTCCCTTGCTTGTCCACCCACGGGGTTGGGATCTGAGAGCAGCAGATCTTCCCAGGTCACCTGAATAAGGGAGTGTCGACATCTACTTGGGAGAATACCCTCAAGTTTCTCACACCTCCCTCCATCAGGTTCACTGTAGCCTTTAAATCACAGTTCAGTTAACTTCACCAATTCTACTAGCTTATAGCATTCAGGAACTCCTAATATCTTTTTAAACAAATATTTGGTTCACTTTTGCCGGTTCACTCAGGACCCCCTCCTTTGGGGTCAGACCTTCCTCTACAGGCAGATCTGGCTTCCCTCGATCAGGCGCAAGCCTTCACACCACCAGCATTACACTTATTACTTTGCAATCTTTCAGGCTTTCAGGTACTTGCCAGTTCGATACAGAGACTTCCGATAGGAGATCACGTCTCGCCGGGCCACTCTGTTATATTGTAGCAAGTATGTTTACTTTTCATGATCAAGATTCTCCTTCCTGGGGCTGCCGTCCTACACGCAACCCCCAATACTGGATACAGTTCACAGGTTTATACCGGCCTCCTTTCCCGAGGCCTTCTGGTATCTGCATTTCATAATTAGCATCACAGAGCTAATCATTCCTCAGGTTATTTTGTCAAAGACTTTCGACTGTACGGGGGATAAGGGCTTGTACCCTTGACTTTACCCTTGTATGATAACTTTGACTATTCGCCTCCTTTCTCAGTTATTTTCTTTCACGGCTTCTTTCACACACACAATCTCGGCATTCTTCATTCTTGCTACAATGTGCTTTTGCTCGCTGTTTCTCGACAACCCAACAAGCACTTTAAAAGTTAATGTCCTTTTCATTTATCAACACAAGCCGGTCTCCCTTTAACTCCCAGGGAGCGGCTGATACAGTTTATCAAGACCTTGTGTTCAGTCAAGGCTTTTGGCCCAGCGCGGCTAGCCTCCTTTCAAGTCCTCACGCCGCACATGAAGGAGGTACTGCCGTGACCTTCTGCAGTAGTAGGGAGTTGCCCCTTTGGGATTCTGCTGCAACTTTCCTCTTGCAGCTGGTAGGACCACAGCCTTTCATTTGCCTCCTGGTCCCGTCTGCTCAGCTTCCATAGTCGCGTCACCTTCCCAGGATTTCCTGCCCTTCCGTTCTGCTGGTCTCGCTCACTTCGGTTGCCCTTTTTTCACCTTGCTCTCTGGGTTCTCTCATGCTCTGCCTTTTATCCCAGTGGGGAAAGGTAACAGGATTCAGGTGCCCATCATTAAGGTTAAGTGCCTTACTCTGCCTGACCCCGATGTAGGGACATGTCAAACGGACTTATTGTGTGTGAGTCTGTCTTACCCTGAAGCATTTTGTCCGTGCTGCAGAGTGTGTGTAGAAAAGGGGTGGAGAGATAATGTTCCCAGATAGTACATGCAATGAGGGTGTTCTACAGGAAAATGGTTACATGGATACTGCATCTCTAATCCAGTGCCCCACGCCCAATCCCCAGGGACCCCTCATCCAGGTAATCCTCCTCTCAGGTGGCCAGGGAAAGGCAGATGCTTCCTGATCCTGACCCTGGGGGCGGTGTTAGCCAGGAGCATCACCAAGGAGGAGAAGGGCCCCAGACAAACAGGAGGACTTAATGGGATGAGACGCAGTATTTGTCTACCTTCAGGAAGGGAATATCTTAAATGCCAGTACATATAATGGCATGTTGTCAAAGAGAACGGGTGCTCCCTAAAGTTAATTATTACAATGTGAGTGAAGACAATTATAACTAGTCATGTATTAAAAGTGAGAAAAGCTCTTACAAAAACTTTAACACTCCCTGTGAGTCTCAGAAAAAGCTTGCAGAGAAGTCTGTAAAAACGACCAATCTGAAACTAGAATCATCTCAATCATCTTTAAAACCAAATATATCTTTTTATCCTTGTGATACTCCTTTGAGGAATATGCTTAAGGAGAAAAGGGAACTTGGTGGGGAAAATATTATTGAGAAAACTGACTTTTGTTCTACGGACTTCAAGTCCAAGAATACCCAGAGTACTGGGACAAAGAAGAGGGCTGCAGGGTCACAATGTTGCAAAGTGCAGCCCATTAAGATTAATGACCCACACCTGAGGATAGATGAGAGTAATAAAAGACCCCCTCAGGTGCAGCCCATTAGACCAGGCGGAAGAAATCAAGGCAGCTGAAGCAGCAGCAGCAGGAGAGAAGTAGTAGTAGTGGGTGGAAGAGTGTTGCATTCTTCTTGAAGCAGCAGAAGAAATCATGATAGAGACAGGACCCTGGGCCCAGAGTGGCAAGAGAAGATGATGCAGGTTCTGAGTGGGTTTTGTGGGCTTGAGATTTCAGCTGCAGCGGAAAGCGCATCCGTTTGTTACTTTCTCTGAAGTGAAACATTCAGAGGTGGCAGGCGATCACCGGACGCTGGGGAGACTTCAACTGCAGACGTTGCACAGGAGAAAGCGCATCTGGGTGTAACTTTCCACAAAGTACAGCGCCCAGCGGTGGCAGATGAGCAACGGATCGCTGGGGCAGCCACAAGGGCTCTGAGATGCAGGAAGCCATGCAGGAGAGGTTGCCGAATCACATTGGAGAAGTGAAGTGAACCAGACGAGCTGGGAGTAGCGAGGTACATGGACGCGCACAATCCCGGTGAGCTCACTGTTGAACTGTGACTCTAGAGCACTCTCTGATTACTTGTTGCCTGAATCAAGACTCCCTATTGAATACTGAGATAATGTAAAACAAAGTTCTGATTATGACATATACCAAGCTGATGTAAACCAAAGCAGTTGACAGATAGAGACCCCAAAGATCCCACCTGAAGCGGGTGATTGCTATACAGTGGGTGATAATAGCAGTCAACCAGTCAAAGGGGCACTATCTCAAGACGAGAATCCAAACCATCATTGCCAAAGATAGCTTAACAAAACTGAGGGTATGAAGAATATTGGCCGGACGCAGAGAATGTCTTAATCCCAGGAATTGGGAGACGGAGAGGGTTTTAATGCGCATGCAAACGGGTGCCTATCCTGATATCCTGCAGTAAAGAAGGAATAATATTTATAAAACATGCAGACAGAGGAACAGGAGATTATAAGGAGTTTATATAAATCTTCTTGTAGTGGGGATTTGTGAATTTATTCAGACTTTGCAGCTTGCAGTTGCACAATGAATTTTAAGTAACTGGTAAATTCTGGTTTTGCAGGATTGGGGTTTGACAGAGGAATAATGAGGTCACTTGCGAACATGTAGTGCGGTTTTATACAATACAGATGAAGAAATATGTGACCGTTGGATAGGATAAGAGATTTGAGTCATTTTCACTAAGTGTTATGTCAAAAGGAGGTGGGAGGGGGGAGGGATACATGCCATGTTATTTTTGACTATATTGTTTATATTGATGACCCACCATTTGGCTCATGGTTTTGTTAATGCTAAAAAACAAAATTCAATGCATCAAAGGAGGACAATACTACAGACGCTCCCGGAATCTAAGGGGAATGGAGTTGAAGCTACAACAATTAATATTGGAGCAAGATGATGTAATAATACATTGAATCCAGAATGTTGATACATGGGTTATATAAATAAAGATTTTTTTAAAAAGAGTTCTGCAAGGAACAGATGTAATCTTGCCCACTGCATTTGCATTAAAGTCGCGCAAAGGGGTTTGGCCATTTGCTTGGGCCAGCAATAAAGATGGGGCCTGAGGCCATGGTGTCCGGTGTTCAATTGTTTTCTCACGGTGGAACTAGAGGCTATATGTGCTGGAGTGGTAGTCACATAGATTAGAATGACTTAAGTGGAGCTAGTAAACTAGGGGCAGATGAGATAGTAATCGGTAGTTCAAAGGGATCCTATTTGCTCAGCTTTTCCTCATGTTGCTAAGATATCTGTGCAGTCCATGTGCAATCACACTTAAGGTTAAAAGCCCTTAAACCAGTTGCTGCTATTAATGAATTATGTGTGTATGTGAAAGTTTTATGTCATGATGTCACGACCTACCACAGACCAATCCCCACCAAAGGTGGACTTCGAATGTAATTTGAAGATCGTAGTAAAGATCGTCGCTCACCAATGAGAAGGGAAGAAATACAAAAAGATGGAACTTCTTTGTATATGTTTTGTCCAATCATGTGTGAGGGGTGGGTTGTAATAAAGTATCTGGGAGTGTTTCAACTGTTGCAAAAATGTATAAAATGTATCAAATGATGTGGTTTGTTGAGACTTGAGTTAGTTTGGTTCCGTGGCGCCATCTAACAGCTCCCTGGACAGTTGTACAATAAACGTTCTTAACGTACAAAACACGCACTCGTTCTGCAGGTGTGTGACCTGGTTTGGGCTGAGGTAATTGGGGGACCGCCCCAACAAATTTGGTGACTATGAAGGGACCTCAGGCTTTCCGGGAAGTTTGGGGTCTCCTGTCTGCAACACTCGGCTGTGGCACCTCACTGCACGGTGAAAGGGTGTCCCGCAGATACCACATGAGAGCGCTTTGGGTCAAGTGAGTGTACTTTCGCGGTAAAGCAAGGAAGGAAAGATGGTTGTTTCATTTTTGATTTAAGGGCTTTGGTAAGGGTAGACTTGGAATACGGGAGTGTGGAATTAGTAGAAGTTGCAGGTATTGGAAAAGTGAATGTTTTCACAGAGTGATTGAATTGTTCTGTATAAGTTCCTTGTATATATTTTTTACCTAGTTTGTTATTTTAGAGGTGTGAGGTGGTGTCCTACCCAGCACACCCACTGTGGGGGTTGCCCTGATAGTTTGCTTGTCTGGTTGGTTGGAGCCCTCACCTAAAGGTGGGGTGGCATCTTATGGTATGTCCAGGCGTAGATACCTTTCTGAAGTAGATCCTTGGCATTCTTCACTGTGTATTGGCTGTGCAGGCAGAGCCCTCACCTCTATTTTCTTGGTTAGTCAAAGTAGTAACGGGGTAACTTCCTGCACTGAGTAAAAGACGGTTTTGTAGTAGTGAAGGCTGTACTAGTATATGAAGGAAGTGTGAGCAACGTTTACTTTACTTTACTTTTAAAATGTATATTGCGCTAACCATGGACCCGTAGGCATGAGGGCACAACAACAGAAAAAGACCAACAACAAATCAGAATCCTAAGTTAAAAAAACATGTAATGATCACGCCAAATGATTAAACAAAAAGAAGAGTTTTGAGTTTCTTTTTGAAAACTTCTGTAGACTTTATGCTCCTAAGTTCAGGGGGCAGGCTATTCCATGCTCTAGGGGCTGCATACTCAAATGCACCCTTTGTGGCTTTGATAGTCCTACATCTCGGAAGAGTCATCTGGTCCGTACTGCTGGATCTCAGTGTTCTGGTATGACTTTTTTCTTTAAACAGGTCCCGAAGATAAGTGGGCATCTTGCGCTGTCGACATTTCTGTACAATTACCAAAATATGGAACAAGAACCTCGACTCCACAGGGAGCCAATGCATAGAGCGTCCAGCCTCAGAAATATGGTCTCTCCAGGCATTTCCCAATACAACATGTACTGCACTGTTCTGTATTACCTGCAGCCGGTTAATCTTGGCTTTATTGATGCCATACAATAAACTGCAATAATCAATTTTAGCACCTATAGCAGCCTGTGCGATGGTCTCAGCATTCACCTGAGAAATAAAAGGACAAAGATGGGCTGAGAGCCTGATATAATAAGCTGAGGAAGACACCAGGCTACCCACATGAGCCTTCATATTTAGGTGGTGTTCAAAATGACGCCCTGCATCTTTACCTTCTTTAGGGCCACAATTCTTGTATCCTCGATTAGAAAACTCTCATACGCTGGACCCAGTTTCCTAACCAGGTTCGGAGTGCCAACGATCAAAAGCTCTGTTTTATCTCTATTCAGAGCCAGAGCGTTTTGAACTATCCAGCCCTTTATAAGAGAATATATTTTATTCAAGAGCCCTTCATCAACATCATGTATACCAGTGATAGGGGTGATAAACTGCATATCCTCAGCATAATTCGTGAATACTAACCCGTTTTGCTCTAAAAGAGCAAAGAAGGGTACTGTAAATATGTTACAGAGGCAGGGTGAAATACATGACTCCTGAGGGACACTAAATGTCAAAGTCATAGGCAAAGCCTCTGCCTCCTCACAATAGACTCTACAATCCTGATTACTAAAAAACAACACAACCCATTGAGACGCTGCAAACGAGAAATTGATGA
The DNA here is from genome assembly GCF_040938575.1 of Ambystoma mexicanum. NCBI lineage: Eukaryota > Metazoa > Chordata > Amphibia > Caudata > Ambystomatidae > Ambystoma > Ambystoma mexicanum. The sequence goes on from NC_090931.1 coordinate 778,840,498, forward strand.
CATCCCTCAACCTGGTGAGCATAATGGAATGGTCCACCAGGTCAAAGGCTACTGAAAATCAAACAGCATCAAGATGGATGCCTCTCCGTTGTCCACACTTTCCAGCAGTCTAGCTTTAAGTTCAAGCAGTGTGGTTTCAGTCCCAAATCCCGGCCTGAAACCCGATTGATGATCATTAAGAATGGGGAACTTATTAAGATGTTCCGAAATCTGGACATATGCCACTAGATCCAACATTTTTAGTAGGGAACGGGTATTTGTAATAGGTCTGTAGTTTAGGGGCATGTCCACAGAAAGAACTAGCTTTTTGAGAATGGGAGTAATCCCTGCATTTTTTTGTCCCTGAGGCCCTAAGTTCTTACGAAAGCAGGCATTAACAAAATTATAAATGGCATCCAATAAAATAGCGGAGCAGGTTTTAATGATAACAGCCGAGCACGAATTGCCTTTGCATTTAGTATATTTTAATTGATCCGCAATGCTTGAAAGTTCTTGAATTGTAATATCAGTAAAACTACATTCTGGAATGGGAGGGCATCTGACGAAGTACACTTTGGCTTCATCAACTGAAACCTTAGATTGACTCTCTCTTTTAGAGGCAATATCCGCCTTAGTTCTGCACAATTTGCCCTGCATGGCTTCCTGGATGGCTGAACACCAGCCAGCATCCTTAACAACAGTGCCAGAATCCTGTATGTGAGGCATTTCCTGCTCTTTTAGGATTTTAAAAAAGCTCCTTCACGTCAGATTGGGCCGTCAGAATTCTCCCAGTGAAGGTATTTTTTTTAGCCACAACAATAGCTGATTTATATGCTTTGGCTGCTCCTTTTCATGCAGCCAGGGTCGACGGAGAGTTGTTAGCTTTCCACTCATAGAAAAGCTTAAGACTAGACGCTTTAAGACTCTTAAGGTCTGGGGAGAACCAAGAGTTATTGTTTGATACTTCCTTTCGAAGTCTCTTTTTTAGAGGTGCCAACGTTTCAGATACACTATCAAATGGATATAGGAGAAGATTTGAAATCTCTTCAGCTGACTCTAAGTAAGAGAGGTTACCAACAACTGAACCCAGCAATGGTTCAATGCGCTCCATTGGTAGGTTCTTCAAGTTTCTAACTAAAGATACCTGCGTATGTATTCCCTTATTGTTCACAGGAAATTCTGATAAGTTGCTGTATTGAAAAGCATTACGCTGCTCCTATGCTAGAGTGGGGGAGATATCTCAGAGGGTTTTTGTTAAAATGCTGTCTTTTGTGTTAGAGTGAGAAGTAGAATTAAAAGAAAGTAGATGAGCGAGTTAATGCAGTATAAATGAGTATGGTGAGTAAGTGTGGGGAATGACTAAGAAACTGGCTAGTGGTGAAAAGGGGGATTCTTTGGGTATACACGTTCTGTGCTTGGGGGACATTGTTTGTGCCACGGGTTAGGCTTCGTATTGCTTTTTGTGAAGTAATTTTGGATAAATTGGGGTGGAATATGGAGACTCAGTTGAATCATTTGTGCCAGGTGTTGTCCGGCTATAAGGCAAACATTCTAAAGTGCCATATGGAATGGTTGCGTAAGGGTAAAATGATCATTTCTTGGCCTATCCAGGGAAACTATGATATGCGGCTATTAGAGAACCTACATACCTTTTTGACTACCAGGCACAAGGGTTTGAAACTGGAGAAAAGGCTAAACATCTTGAAATTATGGGGGATGTATAAAAAAGGCAGGATGGATCATAATGTTAAAATCGTGGAAGAGGGGCTGAAAAAGGAGGGTGCAGGAATTCCTTTTGCACCGCCCCATATAGGTGCTATCCTTTGTCGCCTGCGTAGGAGTATATAGACACTGAGTTTGAACCTCCATTTTCCCCTGCGGCTACTCCAGTGGTTGCGAGACGGACACGGGTAGCGCCTCCATCAGTTACGATTTATAAGAACTGGCATCTTGAAGAGAGTGGAAGGGTAACCCTGTAAATTGTTAGGGCTGCAGAGAGGTTGTGAACCGAGAGCGGGAAGGGAAAAACGCCATGACTGCTAAATTAGTAGACAGATTAAGGAATGAGAGCATGAGGCCAGTAGCTAGAAGTGTGGATGAAGGGTCAAGAATAAGGGATATCAGGTATTTTCCTGCTAGGACAGAGGATAGGTTACGAAGAGTGGTAGAGATGCAAGAGCAGAAAAATATGAAAGAAGCACTGAGGCTAGCGGTGGAAGAGATAGTGCGACTACGGTGGCAAAGAGATGAAGAGCGGGAAGTAGGGAGAAGACAGGGAAGAGATGTAGACAAAGGAATGTGGAGGCATGGGCAGATTCTTGTGAGATTGGATAAATCGGTTATCAAAATGGTTACGGTGGATATGGTGGATAGGGATGCTGCCCCAGGTACAGGGATTGAGCACAGAGGATGGGAGACACCACCCTAGGGTATGCTGAGTATGCCTCTGTGTCTGTAGAATTGTCAGGAGATGTGGTAATCGGAGCAGGAGTTGAAGAGGGTGAGGAATGGGATGTCGAGCAGGGAGAACAGGGCATAGTAGCCCTACCTCCCGCTCCAGTAGCAGTGATAGAAAGCACACTATATAGTCAAAGGACATGCCAGGGTACTCGCATGGCCATAGCAAGTAGTAGGGGAGAGATGGGGGAAGCACAGTAAAACCAGGTGTAACTCATTTCTGATATGCCAGAAGGGCCAAGGAAGGGTGTATTATATGCCATGGTCACACATGAACCGGACTAACCTGATGAAGACACTCCCTTTGCTCACTCTAGGGGCAGGGAGGTGGATATATGCATTGGAGAAACATACCGCCTGTGTCACATTGTCCATAGGGGATATGAAAAGCCTATTTGCAGCTCTGATGATGGAGCAGCCTTTAATAATTATAGCGCACAGGTCTGGGGGGCCCTGGAAATTATGTATTCGGATCTGGATACACCGGAGATTAATTTGATGGTAACGAAAACAATGAAATTGGAGGATGATCCTGCCGCACACATCCAGTTAATTCAGGAGATGTGGAGGGCAGAGACTGGAGCAGGGAGGGACCAAAGCGTGGCAATTTGTTACCACATGCTAAAGAAGGGACTCTATAAGAAAGTCCAGCATGATTTAGATAAGGTGGTAGGAATGGAGGCCAAGTGTTGGCTGGAGATTCAAGAACACATTTTGCATTTTTGTAAAAGAAGGCAAGAAAAAGAAATGCAGAGTTTAGAGCAGGCACAAAAAGCAGATGCTAAGTATGTGCAAAGGAAATTGGCGAAGATTTGTTTGGAAGGAGCACTAATTGCAAATTCTATGGAGGCACAGCAGGGGCAATTGGGACAACAGGGACAGGGTGAAGCGGGTGTGACATGGGTGGAAAGACGGGTATGCTCCTGGTCAAAGGCAAATGAGAGGGATTCCAAGGGGCAGGGGAGGATCTTCACAGGGAAGTGGGTCTTTTGGCAGGTTTGGAGGAATGGGTCCTCGGTTTAATGGGCCAATGGGAAATAATTGTGGAAGGTTTTATGGGATTCAGTGTTCGTTGTCTTGAAGGTTGAGACACATGTCATAAGATTGTCATGACCGGCCACAGTATTTTAACATGCGAGCTCAGCAGATGCAATTCCTGACCCTGCCGTATGACCCAGGCTCTGTGCAATCAGAGCAGGTACAGGTTGAACAGAACCCAGCAATTGGTTCTGCACAGACCCATGGGATCCCACCAACCATGCAGGCACAAACATTGGTGCAGACATGGGACAAGAATCTTTACCCCAAGGATCGGTCACTCGCTATACTGTAGCAAGTATGTTTGTAGGGCGTCCTTTTTCGTTCCCCGGTGCTAATATGTACCAGGAGTAGGACAGCCGACACGGGTCTCTGATGTGTCCAGTCCTGTCCGTTACCAATGATCTGGAAGAGGAACCCCGGATAGGTGTGCAGGTAGGTGATTGAACGTTCTTATTCATGGTCGACACAGGGGCTACGAAATCTTACATTAAGGAAGGTGAGTTCCCCTTGTCAGGCAAAACGATGGACACACAGGAATTCTCTGGGGATATCCTGTTGGTTCCTTATACTGAAGATCTTCGTATTAAGGTAGGTACTCAACATTTTTCTGACCCTTTGTTGTATTGTACAGACACCCCAGCAAATCTTTTGGGAAGAGACCTCATGAGCAACCTACAGATGTTGATTGTTTTTACGAAGGAAGTTATAGTATGCCCGAGTCCAGGTTTGTATCCGGAAAGAGAAGCAGCGAATTTGCATGCTTATTGTAGCGACAGCGCGAGCGCGACTACGGGGGACCCAATACATTTAGCATTGTTTCTTTATGGGGTGATGGTTTTGTTGAGTTGGGTCCTGGGATCAGAAATCAGACATGGTGGGTACCGATGGAGTTTTTATTTTGGCCTGATGTGCCACAGGACGTAACACCAGGCACTATAGTTACAATTCTCTTCGAGCTGGTGTTGATCAAGAAGAACAGGGTGGTTCTCTCAGACACAGATGAGGTAGGCAGAGTGTGGTGCACAGTGCTGTGCATCAATTCAACTTCATCACTAAGGGACGTGTCCGATGAGCAATTGTTCAAAGACACCGAAGACACAGGGGAGAGGATCTTCGAAATTGGGGTGCCTTGCCAGATATCGATACAGCAAAGGGAAGTACTACAGACCATGCTCATTGTTTGAAGACATCACCATATTGGAAGGAGATTTTGGGAGAGGTGCTGGGCCATATGTGGACCAGCAATCCTGATAATGTGGAGCTGCTAAAAAGTGTTGGAGCAGTCCGGATACAATTGAACCCTAGTGCGATATTACCATGGGTTAAGCAGTACCCCATATGTGATCACTCAGCAATGATCCCCCAATAATCCTGGCCTGGGACCCTTCTCATGTGACCAGTGAAGGGCAGACACTTCCTGATCCCAGCCCAGGAGTGGCAGGACTGAAGACACCTTCACCGAGGAGGGGTGTGTGTTCAGAGGAGTCCCCAAGCATTCAAAGCCCTGCCGCACACAAAGGGAGCAAGACAGAAGCGGTGTGTGTCACCGAGCATTCTGATCCCTTGCACGAACAAAGGCAGGGATTGTATCCACGTAGAATTACTTGCGTATGACTGAAAGTTATATGAAGTCGACTGTTGATTGTCAGATATCATATGATATGATATGATATGGTATTTATAATGTGCCTATACACATGTATTTCAAGGCGCGACGAGGCAAGCGACGGGGAACAAAGGGAGGACAGACATTGATCATACTAGGCCATGGTTTCATTCAGATCGCGCAAGTGCATGGGATGGGGTAAGAGGGAAAGTGGGGGGAAGGGACAGTGCAGTACATGGGAATAGAATAATAACAACAGTAAAAGTAACGGCCAGCAGGTGGCAAGTGCAAAGGTGAGTGCAGACATCAGGTGTCAAGTGCTGGTAGTGGGACTGTAGGGACACAGAAACAGTCACCAAGTGGGGGGGTTGCCAGGCAGGCAGTGCTGGTGTATGTGACTGGCGGGGAGGGGCCTGGGCCCGGGATCAGAGGGTGGCCAGGTAAGCAGTGCAGATTCAGTTTCAGCTAGGAGGCCAGCAGGGGAGAGGAGGAGAAAAGGCAGAAGCAAAGAGAAAGGTTTTGAAGTGCTTCCAGAACCGGTGATGGTTCCCATGTTTAAGGGAGGCTGTGCCAGAGGGAAGCCCCAACCAAAGAGAGAGATTTACCACTAGCTCATTGCTTGGAGAAGCGATTGACCCTGAGGGAGTTGGAGGAGGATGAGCAAAGAGCTTGAGAAGGAAGATATTTAGGAAGAGAGAGTTGAAGGTATTGAGGCCCCAGGCCCCAGAAGGCCTTGTGGACAATGCCCGTATGGCATTGAATCAATGAGAAGCATGAAAAGTAGCATTTGCGTATAATTGAAGAGCTTTCATTTCACTTGCGTTAGAGTAAAATGCTTTGAAACACATCAATTAAATAGCAGAACCTCTGAAAACAGATGAAAGACTGTTCACGTGTGCCCAAAAGCGATTCTAAGGTGAAGCTTAACCTAAGAATCAATTGAGAAGCAGTTGAAACCAATGTGACACTGAAGTCAAGTGACTGAACATTATTAACTTTGAGTTCAGGGAACAAGCATTGCCCAAACCAAGAGGGAAAAAACATTACCCAAAGCCAAGAGTGAATTAAGTAATTCCCAAAACCATAGAGTGGTGCAAGCATTGTCCAAGGCCAAGATAGATACAAACCTTGCTGAGACAAGAGTGTGTCAAGCATTGTCTAAAGCCAAAAGAGAATAACAACATGCCATACAAGATACTTTGGTTGGCAGGAAGCAAAGGGGTGAATGCAAGGTTATGAAAAGGGGAAGCTTGTCGATGGTGATTGTTCCCTAAAGTTTGGTGTAACTCACATGTAGTTGTCAGTAGATTTGAAACTTCAGAAGCCAGCTGAATGTGGAACACTGCGGGGCAGGCGAGCAGACCCACACAGTGAATACTTGCAGAAGATAACCTGGTATGAAAGTCACCAAGCTAGAAGCAGTGATGCTATGAAGTCATCCGGACAAAGACATAAACTGTGGTATTTAATACTGTTGTAAAGAGAGATTTAATAAGTGCTATCAAGAAGCTGTGTTTCTTTGACCTTGCCAGAAGTTGTATTTTTTTTAAATCTGACAAGGAACTATAATTCTTCTTTAACATTTCTAAGTTATGGCAAAGCATCATGACCCACAAACTCATTGGGCCTCATTACGACCCAGGCGGTAAGTTACCGCCTGAGTCGTACCCTTACCACCATGGTGTAAACTACGTTATCACCATGGTGGATGGCGGATTTACCGCCCCATTCCAAGGTGAGTGGGGCAGTAAATCCCCATTTCCCATTTTACCCTTCCCCATTCCCATTTTTGCCCCATAGGGCATAATGGGAATGGGGAAAGGCGCTAATTACGCCACTGTAAATTACGGGTGCGTAATTAGCACCAAGGTCGCTTTGCGGCATGGGTTTTAACGCCTGCAAAAAGCAGGCGTTAAAATCACCATCCCGCAAAGGGACCTTGGAATCAGGCGTTAAGGGTCGGCGCCGTTTACGGCGCCATAAACCCCTTAACGCCTGGGATCCTAATGAGGGCCATTGATGCTATTCGAAAAAGTAGAAATAATTATTTAAGGAAGAAGAAGAAATCGTTCTGTTGATTGAACATAGTTTAATGGAACTTTCTTTTGACAAAGTGAAGGAGTCAAGAACTGAGTTGGAACTTTGTTGCGAACCCAGATTTCCTTGTTTCTTTATGTTGAACGTTGCAACTGAACCTAGCTTGAAACCTTGGGAAGCTGAGCTCATCCAGGTTATAAAGAGAGACGGTGAGTATATGAGAAATATCATTGTTGATGTTTGTTGTGAATTGCCATATATTTTCTTGTGTATTTTATGCTTAAGTGTGAGGGACGGATGTTCTTTGTTTCCTCTAGTTCTTGATAGGCAGGGAATCCTCGTCAGAGTAGGGATAGTGAGGCATTTCATGAACTTTATGATTTAATAAAATGGCATATTTTGAGAAATAATCAAAAGTTGTCTGCCTCACATTTCTGACCCCTCAAGTATGGTATCAGCAGTGGGATCGGAATCAATTGATATACATTGAGGAAACCTCATGTTTGAGAAACTTAACAAGAGAGCCTCTGCCCCACTATAGCAACAGAACAATCAATTGGTTTTGATATCTATAGTAGGAGGGGAGAGTTGATTCAACCAGGGGAAAGAGCTTTGGTCCTCACACATTTGATTCTTATTCCCCCTAAGGCTACTTATGTCCCCCTTGCCTCTAAATCAGGAATAGCTTGGCGATATTGTCTATACAGGAGATGTTAAAGTGTTGATGCAAAATAACGGTGAGAAGGCATACCCAATTAAAGTTGGGGAGAGCATAGCACAAGGTATACTGGAACGTGCTGTGTTCCCAAAGCCAGAGGCTGATCTTGACCCCAAAATCCCAGTGCACATAGAAAGAGAAGAAGAAATTATTACTGATTTAGCTTTGGCCCAGCATAATGATCCTTTACTGGCAGAACCCTTTAACCAGGTAAAAATTGAGGAAGAAGGAAGGAAGAAAAGTGGTCCATTCTTTTCTCCAAAAGAATGGGTTGTTATATAGAGGAGATGCAGAAACCATTGGGTAAACCTAGAACACAGATTGTGATCCCTAGGAGTCATATGGAATTGGCCCATGCTCATCTGACTGAGGGACATTTAGTAATAACTAAATTCCTAGATCAAATTGTGAACAAATTCTATTGGCCAAGTATTTATGCTGATATTATGAAATTCATAGGCACATGTGAATTGTGTCAGAAGGCCAGTAATAAAATGCCACCTCCCGCTCCTTTACAACCCTTGCCTATTATTGATGTTCCTTTTTCCCGAATTGTGATGGACATAGTAGGACCATTAGAAACATCGAAATTGGGTAATAAGTACATCTTGCTCATTCTAGATTATGCAACCCGGTACCCTAAAGCCTTTCCCTTAAGGAATAGTACTTCTCAGCAGATTTTGAAGCATCTACTTCAATTTCTCCCCCAAATTGGGTTTCCAAAATACATTCTGACTGATCAAGCTTCTACTTTTATGAGTAAGCTCATGGCTGTGGTAAAAGATAATCTACACATTAAAACTCTAAGAACTTCCATTTATAATCCACAGACTGATGGATTGGTGGAAAGGTTCAACCAAACTTTGAAACATATTCTGAAGAAATGGGTTGAGGCAGATGGAAAGAATTGAGATGTTATGATACCGTGGGCCTGGTTTGCCATTCGAAAAACTCCCTAGTCATCTACTGGAGTATCACCCTTTCAGTTGTTGTATGGAAGAGAACCCCTGGATGTGTTAGATATGTTATGTGAAACCTGGGAAGAAGTGGAAAGGGCCACTATTCCATTGTCCCAAACAGCCCAACGATTGAAAGAACATATGACCACAGTATGAAATATAGTCCACTTAATATGGCTAAAGCTCAGGAACATCAGAATTAATGTTATGATACAAAGGTGGTAATGAGATATTTTTTCATAGTTCAAAGGGTATTGGTTCATCTTCCCTCATATGACAATAAGATGCTATCTAGGTGGCATGGGCCGCATGAAGTACTTGATCAGATGGGACCATATAATTATAAGATATAACAACCTGATCGGAAAATAAAAATCCACATTCATCATGTCAATCAAGAGTGGAAGGAACATTCAGAGAAAGAGACACCTATTAAGCGCAATAGCCTCTTATCAGAAGTAAATGAGTCTAATCAGTTAATCTCCCTTGAGGTATCACAAAATCATAAGCACGATCTGTTAGACCCGTTACAATTTCCTGAAGTGTTAGGCCTGAGCCAGGAAGTGTCAGGATCTAAGATTAGAAACATTGGAATCGCTGGCGGTTCCGGCGGTGAGCGGTCGAGGCTCACCCGAACATGGCACCGGAGCTTATATAATCTGGCTCCGCCCACTTCTCGGCGCGTTGTATCTGTTGTTTCACTCTCTCAACGCTCCGACTTTTGGATTATCGCCATCCCGTGTAGTACTCTTCTAGTTTTTATTCCCCTTGTTCTTTCCCTGTATCTCTTTTCCTCTACCTTTACTGTTGTCTTCGTGCTCGCTAACTTTCTACTTTTTGTTCGAGGTTGCCGCCGCTAATTCTGGTACGGTGCCTCTCTGCTTCCCTGTTCTTCCCTCGCTCTAACTTTCAATCTACCTTTTTTCTCAACGACACTGCTGCCTGCTCTACATCCTTACTCCGGCCGCGAGGGTGCTTCTTCGCACTGTGCTCCGCGTCCGTGAACAGGAGCTTCCCAGCTGGTCTCGCTATCGGCTGTTCTCTCAGCCCTTCTGTCTGGTGTTTTCTTTCTTTAACGGGCGCGGAGGCGCTGCGCTTCGCCGCTTCTGCGTTCCCTTGAGCCCCTGTTGCTAATCCTACCTTCCTGCCTTCTCGGCATGCTGCCTTCCGGCGGGGTTGTTCCTTTCCGCTCCGCTGTGGTGGTTCAGCGCTGCTTCTGACTACTTGGGGCATTCCTGCTTTCCTCTCCCTGACTTGGCACAGTAGTCCCTTCCTGCTGCATCTAACTCCTGTGTATCTTTTCTTTACTATACCTTCCCTTACCTACCTTTCTCCCAGGGTCTGATACCCTTCCACTCCGTATCTTGGCATTTGCTTCTTGGATTCCTGCCTTCAGCTACACTGAGTACGTTATCATACCTGGTATCTTGGAACTGCAACCTAAAGATCTGTACCATCTAAAGGACCTGTCTTCTGAACCCATCTACGGAGTAGGGTTTTTTCTGCCTTCAGGCTTTTTCCCTAGAGCTGAGGCTGGCCCCCTGGGGTTCCCCGGTGACAGTTCCACTCCTCTGTCAAAGTGGCCTCCGGAGGGGCCAGACCTTACCTTCACGAAAAGAAGACCAGCACACCGAAAGGCAAGGGGCCAAGGTCTAAGGAGAAGCCCGGCAAGATTGAGACGGACCCTTGCGAACTTACCTCGGAGGAGTCAGGTGAGGAGAAAGGGGAGGTGGACTCGGATCTTGACAGTATACAACGCCCGAACCCTAACATGGCCTCCTTGGAACAATACCAAGAACTGGTGGCGGCAATGCAGAACCTCACAGTCGAAGTCCAGGCTTTGAGGACAGAGAACATAGCACTCCGACAGCAGGTAGTCCTACATAGAGACGACCGTGGAGATCTACCAGCGATGCCCCTTTCCTTTGGCAAATACGACGGTCATCCGGGAGGAATGAAGGAATTCCTTGATGCCTGTGGTGTATGTTTTGCCTTCCGTACCCATGCCTATGAATCGGCAAGATCTAGGGTTGGATTCATCATTGCCAATCTCACAGGAAATGCTCTGGCCTGGGCCACTCCTCTTGTGGCCAGAAACGACCCTTCCTTGATTGATTATGATCGTTTCGTAGAGAGCTTCAAGGAACGATTTGACAGACCTGAGGTGTTCTACTCCTCTTTAGAAGCTATCCTGGATGTCAAACAAGGGAACACAGTCGTCCAGAGACTAGCGGCTAAGGCAGATTGGCCTGATTCAGCCCAACAAACAATATTCCGGAGAGGACTCCACGACAAGCTCAAGGACGAGTTAGCTTGTGTAGCCCGACCAGTATCTTGCCAAGAACTGATGACCTTGTCGTTACAGATCGAGTTCCGGCTAACAGAAAGGCGGCAAGAAAGAAGACGATTCAGGAGCAATCCACCGTCTATCAGTCTACCGACCCCCTCTCCTGCAACCCGGACCAACGTCTCATCTGAAGAACCCATGCAAGTCGGAACTACCCGGGGACCCCTTACACCGGAAGAGCGTAAACGAAGAAGAGAGACCGGGTTATGCATGTATTGTGGTTCCGCCAAACACTTATTGAGAAACTGTCCGGAAGTACCACCCCGGAGGAAGGAAAACTTCAACCCCCGATCTACAGCAAGGGAAGTCTCGGGGTAAGTGCCAAGTACCCTTGCAACCACTCAAGACCAATGAACAACCCTGAGGAAAACAGCCTGATGGTGTTCCAGGTCAGGTTATGGTTATCACCTTCGAGTCCCATTGAGGTACTTGCCATGCTGGACTGTGGAGCTGCAGGTAACTTCATGGATGCGAACTGGGCTAGAGAACACCACGTATCTACCAAACCTAAGACGACTCCCATTCCGGTAGAGGGCGTTGACGGTAGACCTTTGTCATCCGGACCTATCACCACAGAATCAATACCACTAAGGATGGAGATGAGCCATCACTCGGAATATCTGGTCTTCGATCAGATCAGAGCGGCCCATTTCCCTCTGGTCATAGGTATTCCGTGGCTAAGGAAACACAATCCCCACATCGATTGGAAGGCCAATAGAGTGAGCTTCAACTCACTCTTTTGTAAGTCAACTTGTATGGACAGCATGGTTTCCTCCACTCACCCCGAAGCAGAACCACTTCCTACACAGAGTCCAACAATCATAGCCTCGGTTCCACCTCAATATCTCGAGTTCTCTGAGGTATTCATAGACATCCAACCACGTGATCTTCCTCCCCACAGACCAGAAGACTGCGGCATCGACATAGTACCAGAAGCAGTGATCCCATTCGGGCGGATGTACCCTTTATCACTCCCAGAAAGGAAGGTCCTGCGAGAATATCTGGACTCCAATCTCCAAAACGGGCTCATTCAAGAGTCGAGATCAGCCTGTGGAGCCTCCTTATTCTTCATACCAAAGAAAGACAGTGCTGAACTGCGTCCATGTATCGACTACAGAGGGCTGAATAAGGTGACGATCAGAGACCGGTATCCCATGCCATTGATCCGAGACATCTTGGAGGCGGTGCAAGGAGCCGTATATTTTACCAAACTGGATTTAAGAGGCGCCTACCATCTCCTAAGAATAAGAAAAGGTGACGAGTGGAAAACCGCGTTCCGCACTCCTTTCGGGTTATTCGAATACCGGGTTATGCCGTTCGGCCTGGTCAACGCCCCAGCCATCTTTCAGAGGTATATGGACAAGGTGTTTGCAGACATGTTGTTTGTCTCGGTTGTGGTGTATCTGGACGATATCCTGGTATACTCTCGGTCATTAACCGAACACAGGTCACTGGTGAGGAAGGTACTCCAACGTCTTCTTGAACACCAGCTTTTGGTGAAACCGGCAAAAATGTAAATTCCAGACCACTTCTGTATCCTACCTGGGATTCATTTTATCCGGCGAAGGCATAGAGATGGACCCAACTAAGGTCAAGGCCATCATGGAGTGGAGAGAACCCAGCACTATCAAAGAGCTACAAAGCTTCTTAGGATTAGCCAACTTTTATAGAAGATTTATACCCACCTTTTCCAACCTAGTGCTTCCTCCCACATCCCTGCTCAAGAAGGGAGTCAAGTTTGCCTTTGGGGATGAACAAAAGAGAGCTATTCAGACCCTTAAGGAATGTTTCTCCTCCGCTCCCATTATGGTACAGCCGGACCAGACCATACCATACATCCTGGAGACGGATGCTTCGATAGGAGCAGTAGGTGCCATCCTATTACAGAAGACAGCTGATAGCTACGAACACCCGGTGGCGTATTTCTCGAAGACCCTCACCAGTAGTGAACAGAACTACTCCGTCTTGGAGAGAGAACTCTTAGCCATCAAGTTAGCCTGCCAAGAATGGCGGCATCTCTTACAGGGCGCAACCCATCCCTTCGTGATCAGAACTGACCACCGCAATCTCCGAGTTCTACAACAAATGGAGTGCACCAATGCCCGGCATGCTCGGTGGGGATATTTCTTCCTACAGTTCGACTTCATAATAACCTACATCCCAGGCACAGAAAACAAAAAGGCAGACGCCTTATCACGAAGTATCGGGGACAGTTCAGGAATCTACAATGGACATGACCGCCTTTTTCCCAATCTCAAAGTCTTAGCCTCCACTGTCTCCTTTTTCCGAGATCTGATACCTCATTATCAGTCCGGTACAGAACTACCCGCCACGGTCATCCAAGGCAAGGATGGACTGTACTATCATGATAACGCCCTTTTCATTCCCACCAAGGATCTCCAGAAGCTTGTCCTTTCGTGGTGCCATGATACTCCCTTGTCGGGTCACCCCGGCATCAGAAAGACCTATGAACTCTTGGTGGCCTAAATTGAAGACTGATGTATATCAGTATGTTACCTCTTGCTCAATCTGTGCCTCTAACAAATACTGAACTGGTAAACCGCTCGGACTCCTACAACAACATTCCCTACCGTCACGACCATGGGAACATATATCTACGGATTTCATCGTCGATCTTCCCCCTTCTGAGGGTATGACAGTGGTTATGGTCACAATAGATTCATTCAGCAAACTGGCCCATTTTTCAGCCTTTAAACAAATACCCTCTGCTTCTGAGACTGCTGAAAAATTTCTCCGAGACATAGTTCGTCTACACGGTCTACCCCAGACCATTGTATCTGACCGAGGACCTCAGTTCACCTCCAAATTCTGGGCTTCACTTTGCCAAACCCTGGGTATTAACAGAGCCCTTTCTTCGGGATACCACCCTCAGAGTAACGGACAAACCGAGAGGTTAAACGCGGGCCTGGAGCAGTACTTGAGGTGTTTCTGCAGTACACAACAAGAGAGATGGTACTGTTTCCTTTCCCAAGCTGAGTTCGCTTACAATAATACCCTGCATACCACTATCCAAATGAGTCCTTTTTTGTGCACTTATGGTTTCCATCCCCAACATCTACCCGGGTTTGGCTCCCTAGCCACTAAGATTCCGGCTTTGGACTGCGTTTTACAGGAACTTCAGGAGGTTCATGAACTCGCCAAGAAGGCACACCAACTCAGCCAACAATCACAGAAGAGATGGGCAGATAGGAGTAGGGCTTCCAATCCTACATGGGGACCAGGACAACTAGTCTGGTTATCAACCAGATTTCTTCCTAGTTGGGTTCATGCTGGAAAATTCTCCCCCCATTATCTTGGACCGTTTTCCGTTCTCCAACAGGTCAACCCGGTTGCCTTTCGGCTCAAACTTCCTGACTATCTCAAAAGGGTTCACCCGGTGTTTCACGTCTCCTTGCTCAAGGAATACAAGGTAGACCCGTTCCTTAGACCCATCCGCAAGAGTCGAGCCCAGGTACATTCTGTTCCAGAAGAATACGAAGTGGCATACCTGGTGGACTCCAGATACCACAGAGGTTGGCTCCAATACCTGGTTCACTGGAAAGGCTATCCCGTGGAGGAGAGGTCTTGGGAACCGGTAAGCCATGTTTATGCCCCTAGGCTCTTAAGAAGATTTCATCGCCTTCACCCGGGCAAGCCGGGGGGTACCCCGAGAGGAAGGGGGTATACTGTCAGGATCCAAGATTGGAAACATTGGAATCGCTGGCGGTTCCGGCGGTGAGCGGTCGAGTCCTCACCCAACATGGCACCGGAGCTTATATAATCTGGCTCCGCCCACTTCTCGGCGCGTTGTATCTGTTGTTTCACTCTCTCAACGCTCCGACTTTTGGATTATCGCCATCCCGTGTATTACTCTTCCAGTCTTTATTCCCCTTGTTCCTTCCCTGTATCTCTTTTCCTCTACCTTTACTGTTGTCTTCGTGCTCGATAACTTTCTACTTTTTGTTTGAGGTTGCCGCCGCTAATTCTGGTACGGTGCCTCTCTGCTTCCCTGTTCTTCCCTCGCTCAAACTTTCAATCTACCTTTTTTCTTAACGCCACTGCTGCCTGGTCTACATCCTTAATCCGGCCGCGAGGGTGCTTCTTCGCACTGTGCTCCGCATCCGTGAACAGGAGCTTCCCAGCTGGTCTCGCTATCGGCTGTTCTCTTAGCCCTTCTGTCTGGTGTTTTCTTTCTTTAACGGGCGCGGAGGCGCTGCGCTTCGCCGCTTCTGCGTTCCCTTGAGCCCCTGTTGCTAATCCTACCTTCCTGCCTTCTCGGCGTGCTGCCCTCCGGAGGGGTTGTTCCTTTCCACTCCGCCGTGGTGGTTCAGCGCTGCTTCTGACTACTTGGGGCATTCCTGCTTTCCTCTCCCTGACTTGGCACAGTAGTCCCTTCCTGTTGCATCTAACTCCTGTGTATCTTTTCTTAACTATACCTTCCCTTACCTACCTTTCTCCCAGGATCTGATACCCTTCCACTCCGTATTTTGGCATTTGCTTCTTGGATTCCTGCCTTCAGCTACACTGAGTACGTCATCATACCTGGTATCTTGGAACTGCAACCTAAAGATCTTTACCATCTAAAGGACCTGTCTTCTGAACCCATCTACGGACTAGAGTTTTTTCTGCCTTTGGGCTTTTTCCCTAGAGCTGAGGCTGGCCCCTGGGGTTCCCCGGTGACAGGTCCACTCCTCTGTCAAGGTGGCCTCCGGAGGGGCCAGACCTTACCTTCACGAAAAGAAGACCAGAACACCAAAAGGCAAGGGGCCAAGGGCTAAGGAGAAGATCGGCAAGATTGAGACGGGCCCTTGCGAACTTACCTCGGAGGAGTCAGGTGAGGAGAAAGGGGAGGTGGACTCGGATCTTGACAGGAAGAGTGAAGGAGTGTACCATAATATACGTACTCCTCCAGGGTATATAGTCCACGCGCCAAAATACCTATAGGATCCCTGAAAGCAGAAAACAAATCATTCAGGAAGAGGTAGAGACTATGTTGAAGGCCGACATTATTAAACCATCCCAAAGTCCTTAGTCTTCTCCTATTATTTTGGTTGTCAAGCCTGACGACTCGGTATAGATTTCAGAAAAGATAAAGATGTGTGCCAGTTTGATAGATACCCCATGCTCAGAATAGATGACCTAATTGATAAATTGGGGGATGCCAAGTATCTTTCTACCATCAACCTAACTAAAGGTTATTGGCAAATACCTGTCAATCCAACTGACAAGCCCAGGGCTGCTTTTTCCACCGCACTTGGGTTATTCCAATTTAAAGTCCTGCCTTTTGGGTTACATGGGGCCCCTGCTACTTCTCAAAGATTAATGGATAAAGTGTTGCGACCTTTGTCATCTTTTTGTCGGGCTTACATTGATGATATCATCATATATATTAAGATTTGGCCTGAAAATATGTCACACCTATTCCAGGTCACTAGAGCTTTGAGAAAAGCAGGCCTTACAACCAACCCAAAGAAATGCCATTTGGCTAGATCTGCATGGTTAGGATTCTTTGTAGGGAATCGGTTAGTTTTTTTTTCTTTTTTTTTAAATGTATTTATTGTGCACTAGCCAATTTGACATTTCAACAGTAATAAAAGAAAGAAAAAAAGCAATATACAAACCAACAAAAATTAACATATTCTAAATACATTTCAACAATAATGAAAGAGAGAAAAAAAAACAATATACAATCCAACAAAAATTTACATATTCTAAATACAAAAGCAATAAACATCCTAATTAAGAGAAAAAAAGAGAAAAAAAAACAAAAAGAAAACAGAAATTTGAATCACTAATAACAATTCAATCTAAAACTAACTTCAGTTCCCTTAAACACCTTCCAACCTCAAATGATAAGCCCGACTCATTTCCAGAAGATAGTCTTGCCCAAAACTCATCGGAATTAATATGACTCGTCATAAACAAATCTATTAAAATAGCCAGCCCTAATACTCCAGGTCCCAGAGCAACTAGATAACAAATGCTTAATAGTCTGGAGATCGTTACAGGGACACCTATCACAGATAGGTGAAATCCCTCCTTCCTTATCTCTAATAGCTAGTAATTCTAAGGTAGGAAGTAAATTTAAACGAAATCTCAAAAAAATTGACCTGAACCGAGGATTAGGGGACTTCTTTAAATAAGTCTGCAAGGTTGAAAGACGTTTATCTAGTACTGTCAAGGAAGATGATCTTTTCGTTTTTTGCATATCATCAATAGTGTCTATCCAATCATTCAATTTCATTTTTTCTTTCACTTTTAAAGGGTTCTGTAAAAGGAATTCAGCGTCAGAGTCACAGCCAGACAACAGTTCTAAACATTCTTGCCCCAATCTACATAAGAGGACATTGTTCCCTAGTTGGTACTCTATAGCAATTTCCTCAAAGAAGGAATTATTTGGAGGATCTAAGATTAGTCTGTAAAGAGTCATCCACTTCCATTCTAGCCATGATCTAAGTGATGAAAGACCAAGTTCATAGCGCAAACTAACAATTGTAACACAATCTGGCAGACCTAAAGTACGTTTCCAGATCCTAGACTCAATTACATCCCAATCTATCTCCAAAGCTAAATTGCTATAATCCAATCCATAAAGAATTATGGGAACTACCTTCCCTATGTAGAATCTTATAAGTGGGAGAATAGAAAATTTGCCGAACTTAGAATTGATTTTTTTCATCTGAGCACATCATTTCACTACTTTTAGATCAATAAATGACACCAAATTACTCTTTGTAGGAAAAGATCTTAAAACAACTCTACCGGAGACTGATCCAACTTCCAAACAAAGTTCTTTACTATTTTGTTTGGTCTCTTGAATATTAAGATCTTAGATTTTAAAGGATTAATATTTAGTTTATTGCTCCTTGCATAGGATTCTAGGGCGGTTAGCAGACGTTGTAGGCCCACTTGGGAGTAATCCAGGACTACTATATCATCCGCATAAGCTAACCAATTTATTTTAGAATTGCCGATATATGGAGATATTAAACCAATATCATTCAACCAATTGGTTAGATCCACCATAAAGAGAATGAAAAGCAAAGGAGCAAGTAAACAACCTTGTCTTACCCCTCTAGTTATCCTAATAGGATTAGAGAGTAAACCCGATCTACCTAATCTGACCCGCATGTAGTTATTATTATGCAGCTCTCTCAGTATAGAAAGTAAACCAGGAGGAATTCCCCAGGCATCAAGTTTTTTTCCAAAGTAAATTCCTATCGACCAAATCAAAAGCCTGGGAAAGGTCAATCCAGGCTCCAAAAAGGGTAAGGCCACCCTTTGTAAATGACTTTACAGCCAAACAATTTAAAACAAGCCCATTCAATGAAGTAGATAGACCCTTCCTGAAACCAGATTGCTGCTTTGGGATAATACCCTTTGTTTTAACCCAGGCTTCCAATTCCCCTAGGATGATGCCCGAAAAGATTTTACTATCTGCATCTAACAAAGAGATAGGACGATAGTTAGCAGCCAAAGACCTATCACCCTTTTTGTAGATAGGAATGACTATGGACTGTTTCCAGGAGTCTGGGAATCTCTTCTGTATGATGATATTATCAAAGAGTATTTTTAAGACCTTCGCCCAGGTTATTGAGTCCATTTTCAAAATTGAATTACTCAGACCATTCGGACCTGATGCTCTATAGGCTGAAGATTTCTTAATTAACAATTCTAGGTCCTGGACATCGAAATCTAAATCCCAATTAGATGTTAGAAACTTCATCCCACACTCTGGAGCCTCAGAATCATAAACCTTAGTAAAATGATCGAGCCACGCCCCCTCCTGAACTACTGAGTCCTGTTTCTGATGGTGAGCTACCTCATTCATTCCCACCATTGACCAGAAGTTACGAGAATTCCTGTGGGAGAGAGCAGAGAGCATTCTCTCAACATCCTGCTGTAACACCAGATGCTTGTGGGCACAAAGCCAATTCCTATAGTTGTTCTTTAGCTTAGCTGCTTCTGCCCTATAAGCTTCCATACATAAACCCGAATTCTTTAGGATAGATCTTTGATACCTCATCTTAAGCTTTTGAGTACTGATTTGACCATTAAAAGAATGTTTATGGATCTTATGGGGTTTCTGTGAGGCAAACTCCACTGGAGTCACATCAGATAAAAAATTCATAAAGAGCCCTGGCATGCACAACTTAGATAATTGCTGAAACGGTAGAACACTCACCCTATTTCTCAGGTCCTCATTTAATAGTTGACCCCATTGTTGGAAACTTTCTAATTACATTCCCAGCCTTATTAGTGAGGAGCTCTTGACCATAGCGGGGGACCTCCAGAGCACACTCATAGAATAGGGCCACCTTCAACATAGCGTGGTCATCATTATTACCATCCCCGACATTCAAACTATGACAACTCTCAAAAATATTTCTCGATGCAAAGAGATAATCAATCGTAGAGAAGGAGGAGCCTCTATGCCAGGTAGCTGAATTTGGAATGTCCCCCTGATGTTACCATTCAGCATAGAGAGATTCCAATCCTTCATAAACTCTGACCGTATTTTACCATTACTAGATTTCTGTTTAAGCTTTCCCGACCTAGGGTCCACTGTAGAGATACTTTGAGAATTTAGATCCCCGGCAATAAGGATGTCATCTGTCGGGAATCGTGAGGAGCAATCCACTAAACCATCAGACAGTGCATGCAGAAACTCTAATAGCGGACAGGCCTCATGATTCCAATATAAATTTACCACTGTCCAATTAGAGCAATCTGAGGCAGATCTTCTTGACAGTCTCACTATTAGAATCCCCTGGAAACAGTTTGCAATGATAACAGAGGATT
Organism: Ambystoma mexicanum; assembly: GCF_040938575.1. Taxonomy (NCBI): domain Eukaryota; kingdom Metazoa; phylum Chordata; class Amphibia; order Caudata; family Ambystomatidae; genus Ambystoma; species Ambystoma mexicanum. The sequence goes on from NC_090931.1 coordinate 778,860,444, forward strand.
TAAAAACTTCATTACTAGAGGCCACCAAAAGACCCCCACTTGGTCTACCTGCCCCCGAGCCCACGGCCAACTGTTGTAGAGTAGAAAAACCATCTATACCCACCATACAAGTTAACCATGTTTCTTGAAAAAGAATTAAATCAAAAGATTCAAAAATATCAGACTTTCTGGGCTCCTCAGAGAAGGAGGCATAACCTCTAGTATTCCATGATAAAACATTAATCTGGGTTACCCCTAAAGCTTCGGTTGGGTCATCCCCATTTTAAGAAATACTTGTGAAATAACTTCAGGGAGCAAATCCATCACATTCAATTGAATAACTGCAGGAACTGCCTCAATTGTAGCTCCCCTTACTTTCTCTAGATTCACTGTCTGACGTAAATGGGCAGAAGCGGGTGCCGGACAAGATAGAGAGAGCTTCAGACCCCTCTGGTTCCAAGCCACCTCTTCACCCATAATTATGTCTAAACCCAGCCTAGACTTCAAGTCTACTGCAGCCGTATTCGTATTTGGGCTTAACGGAAAACTCACAGCCTCAATTGATGAAAAGTACTTCAAAGCAGGAATTGACTTCATTTCTGAAAGAATTGCAGATCGATTTAAAGGTGAGTCGTTCCTTATAGATGGAATGAGCCTTGACAAAAAGATTCTCAAATCAGGATTCGGCTTATACAGATTATTGTCTGACTTCTGAAATCCTGAAGAAATATTACCCGTCCTCGGAGGAGCTCCGAATCCTTCCGGAATTACAGGACCAGTAACAGGCAGTAGTCCAATCTGAAAATGGTCTATAGGACCAGCCGGCCTATGAGAATCAGAGCAATCTGGTGAACAGTTAGTAACATCAGTAGTCTTAGTCTGAGATTTTTCAGTATTAACTGACACAACCTTAGAACAAGAACTTAAGGCCAGCCTCTCCGATTTTTTCAAAAAGATAGGAGCAATTTTCACCAGAGGGATAGGTGGAGTCCTTTTCAGTTTTGCTAGCAGAAAGATAGGAGCAATTTTCTTAGATTTTTCTAGAGAATCAATTTGACTTCCCACCGTTGATTTCCCAACAGGCACTACACTTTCGGACACAGTCTGCACTTTTTGGACTTTCAAAATAGAGACTTTCTTCCCCTTTTTAAAATCAGTGGGTCTTACAATCAGATCCTTTTTAGATTTATCCAGGATCTTTAATCCTTCTTTTAATTTACATAGATGTTGATTAGTATCAGAGACAATCTGTCTTTTTTCTATTTACACTGTTTCTTGGGAGGAGAGATGGTATCATCCACCACTATCGCCCTTCTTTTTCTTTTCTTTTTGGATTTTCCATTCAGTTTCTTACACCGTTGTACTACCGAATCTACTTCAGTCGAAGAGATATTTATTTGGGAACCCCCCCACCAAAGCCATAGGTTGGATATCAGGGTCCGCTAGTGCGGCTAATCTCAAAAACTCCTCCATTACAGAGACAGAGAGAGGAGTATCATCCAAAGTGGTCTCAGGTAGAATGGGGGCAAGGGTAACTGAGGGACAGTCCTGACTCCGTAGGTCATAACGTTCAGCTTTTTCTAGTAGAGTCACAGACACCTTTTTTAAGTCCCCACAAAGATCAGTCAAGTGATCCATTTTACGGGCTTGGTCCTTTACTTCTTTGTGAAGATCACTCAGAAATCCACCCAATGAATCATGAACGGCTGATTTTAGAGCCACCATAGTTATTTCATTTACTTCCAAGTCCTTCGTAATCTCTAATAGGATGCCCGTATGTTGGTAAACCTCAGTTTTCAAGTTTTCGAAGACCTTAACCAGGGAGGATAGTACAAAATTTAGGGCCATGATAGTAGGAGGCACAAGCTCTTCAGGAGTGTTCTCAACATCATCAACTGGCCTCTCATGAGCAGATGAAACGTTTGATAAATCATGAGGCTTCCTTTGGGGCCTCTCTAAATCCAGTTGCGAGGTCCCCCCCATACAGGAGGCCGAGACCACCGCTTCCAGCTCCAACATATCATCATCTCTCGGCTCCTCAAAATCATCACAAGGATGAACCAAGTGCGCTTCTGGGTGAACTACGCCCTCCCCAAGAACCAATAGAGGGAGCGAAGGATTAGGCAAACATGGCTCTATTGTTGGAACAAGATGGTTTGCTATCACCTTCTTCATGGTGGACGTCCTCAGGGTAAAATCCAAATTGTCTTGGAAGAGGGCACAGATGGGATGATTCAAAGGCGTTGATTCGCCCTCCTTTTCCCCCATCTGCAAAGATGAGTCCTGAAAACCCGAGCCAGTAGGGGACTGATTAGGGGAATGGGTTAGTACAGTCCAAACCTGCCAAAGCTGATGCTGTAATGAAAACATTACCTCCAGAAACAAAAAAAGAATTACAAGCTTTTTTGGGACTTGTTGGTTAGTATCAATGGTTTCTTCAAAATTGATCTTCTATCTCTGCCCCTCTTACTGATGAACTTAACAATGTAGCTCCACAAAAACTTAGAATGTCAGACAGAATATCAGAAATGTTTTGATAAGTTAAAACATATATTCTGTAATGAGTCTGTTCTGAAAGTGTCAGATTTCAATAGATGCTTTATTTTACAAACTGGTGCCTCACATATCGGTCTTGGGGCAGCATTGTCTCAACTCTGTGATGGTATAGAACATCTATTCCTCTATATCAGTAGAAAACTGTTTGATTGCGGAAAAAAACGATGCCACACTAGAGTTGGAGTCCCTTGCCATCAAATGATCTGAGATGATAGGTTATTTATAACACGCTTAATACCCAGAGGTTTCTAAGCAAGGACCCGGGGATCGAACCTGTGTTGCTCCATGTTGTCTTGCTTCCAAGATGAGCATGTTGCCGCTGAGCTATCCTCCCGAGACTAATGGGCTATAACATAATTGAAGCACTATTTAAGGGGCAGAAAGTTTATGTTGCTTACCGATCTTGCTCCTGTTAAATGGTTAAGTTTGAGAAAAAATACCAAAGCTACAGTCATGCGCTGGTTTTTAGACTTACAGCCTTATTGTTTCTCGGTGGAACATTGGAAAGGAAAGAAATAAGGTAATGTTGATTTCCTTTCCCGATTTCCCCTAGAGGCTGAGAAAACCAGCGACATTAGGGGAAGGGTATGTCATGAATCAACAATGATTCTCCCCAAAAACCTAGCATGGGACCCTTCTCATGTGGCCTGGGAAGGACAGACGTTTCCTGTTCCGGAACCTGGGGGTGATGTGCTGCAGGAGGATCCCATGTGGGTGGGGGAACAGGTGAGGAGGACTGGGACACCCCCTTATTTAATTTTCCATGCAATTGCACACTTCTAATGGCTTACTGCCAAGTAAAAGAAATGCAATGACCCAATTCAGTCAGTTGGGACTACAAGTCCCATAATCCCCTAAACAAGGGGGCTAGGAAAGACGCTGGGACTTTGACCCAGCAGATTTCAGCTGCCTGTCCCAGGAGGTTCCTGTTTCCTGAGAATCCGAAGTGCAGAGGTTGTGCAGCGGAAGGCGTGAAGGAAAACTGCTTTCCCACATGTGAACCTGATTGCAGACTTTGCGCAGAAGGAAAGTGTGTCGAAGACTGTGGCTGGAGAGTGTTATGCAGCTGAGGGTCCCAGGAGCGAGAGGAATTCCTTGACTGCACGGCGGGACTGAAGACACCTTCACCTAGGCGGGGTGTGGGTCCAGAGGAGGCCCGAAGCAGTCCAAGTCCTGCTGCATGCGAGGGGAGCAAGACAGAAGCCGGTGAGTGTTACCGAGCGTTCTGATCCTTGCATGAACAAAGGCAGGCAACTGTAAACACGTCGAATCACTTGTGTACGAGTGAAAATTATATGAAGCCGACTGTTGATTGTCGACAATGGGAAAGATGAAAAGTAGCACTTGTGTATAATTGAAGAGCTTTCATTTCACTCACGTGAGAGTAAAATGCTTTGAAATCCGTTAATAAAATACCAGAACCTTGAAAACAGATGAAAAACTGGACACATGTGCACAAAAGCTATATAAGGTGAAGAATAACATAAAAATCAATTGTGAAGCAGCTGAAACCAATTTGACACTGATGTTAAGTGACTGAACCTTATTCATTGTGAGTTCAGGGAACACTCAAAAGACTTACATAGAAACTGGAGGGAATTTTTATACATTGACCCCACCAAAAAGTACCTCCTCAACAATACATTTTGATACAGCTAAGGTGTTTGGGTGGTCCCTTGCCTTTTCCAGTTCACACTAGTTGACCATTGGATATCACTCTTAATATTCTTTGAGTATCACTACTTGGAATACCAATATCTTCCATTGTTTAGTGAACACATGTCTCTTTTTAATAAAGAACTTTTGTAGAAAACTATCTATCTTTTATTAGTCTTAAAAAATCATATATGTATTTTGGTACATTATTATTTGTTTGTTTGTTTTATTTACTTATACAGCGTGCCGAACCCAGGGATATCTGGCCGAATTGCTTGAGAACAACATGGTTACTTAATACATACAATATGAGTTATGCTTACTAAACAGGTAATATACAAGAAGCATAAAAATAATACAATATGGTACAACATGGTAAGATAATGCATACAATATGAGTTATGCTTACTAAATAGGTAATATACAGGAAGCACAGGAGTAATAAAATATAAGCAGATAGGAGAATGTGCAGGAATGTACAAAAATAGAGAATATACAAGAATGTGCAGCAACAGTGATGACAGGTAATATACAAGAATGTACAGCAACAGTAATAACAGGTAATATACAAGAATGTACAGGAGAGATGCAGAATGGTAGTAGTGTCCGGAGATACTGAGTTGGCTTGTGAGGCTAGCCAAGATTTTACTTTGTGTCGGAAGGAGAGGAACATACTATCTAATCTGAGAGCCAGCGGTAGTGTGTTCCAAGCTTTGGCTGCGAGCACAGGGAAGCTGGATCCTCCTACTTTGGATAACCTGAATTTGGGAATGTTGAGGCTGTGTGTGTAGGTGGTTCTAGTCGGTCTGGCGGATGAATTCCTGGAAAATGTATCAGTCAGATACTTAGGGGCCGAGTTGTTGAGGCATTTATGGGTGATCATGAGAGTTCTAAATGTGATTCTGTCTTGGATGGGGAGCCAGTTCGTGTTGCGTCTGATTTGTGAGATGTGATGGGACCGTGGAATGTTAATGGCAGAGCGGAGGGCATTGTTCTGCAGTATTTGCAGCTTGTGGAGGTTTCCTTGACTAGTGCCTAGATAGAGGGTGTTGCAATAGTCCTGTTTGGTCAGTATCAGGACTCTTGTGATGGTGATGCAGCTATTTGTGGATAGAAAGGGTCAGCAGGCATTATTAGTTTTGAGGTGTAGGCTGATGAGGAGGAGGTGGCGTTGACTTGTCTTTGTAGGGTTAGGGCTGGATCAAGATAAAAACCTAAGGTTTTGGCTTCATTGTCCACTTTGATGAGTTTGCTGTCAATGTTGAAGGCGGTGTAGTTGGGGCCGAGTTTGGTGAGTCTCAGTTTTGATCCGATGAGTAATAACTCAGTTCTCTTGTCATTGAGACATAAACCATGCATAGCCATCCAGGACTGGATGTTACTGTAGATGTTATTTAGAAGAGTGTAGTCTGTTTGATAGTCGCCTGAGAGTGTGATGAGAATTTGCGTATCGTCGACTTAGTTGGTATATGATACGCCAAGATTGTCTTGTAGGTCAAGTAGGAGCTTTGTAAATATGTTGTATAAGGTGGGTGAGACACAGGAGCCTTGTGGGACTCTGCATGAGATGGGGGCTGGGTCGGCTGAAGCAGTGGGGGAGAAGACCCTCATGGATATGTCCGAGAGGAAGGAGTTGACCCAGGCTGCCTCTTTGTTGGAAAAGGCGGCTGCTGTGATTAGATGATTGTTTAGGATCTTGTGGTCGACGAGATCGAAAGCTGCCGATAGGTCCAGTAAGAGGAGTAAGGCAGGTTTTCTGTTGTCTCTTGCCTCATCCATTTGGATTTTCAAATCCAAAAGGGCTGTTTCTGTCCAGTGTCTAGGGCGAAAGCCGGATTGCCTGAGGCCCAGGAGGTTTTGGACTCAAGGTGGTTCTGGATTTGGATATAGGCTGCTTTATCCAAGATTTTTAAAAGGAATGGCACAGTGGTTAATGGTTGGTAGTTAGTTGGGATGTTAGGGTCGAGGTTTCAGCTCTGCCGAGAACCATTTATTCAGATGAGCGCGAGGTTTGGCTTTCCTAAGTTTAAGGGGGGCTAGCAGGTCAAGGGCCTTGAGGAGATTTTGATTGTAGGTTTCTACCATTTTGGAAGGATCTAGATCGGGGGGCAGCTATTGCATGGTGAGGGGTTTCAGTAGAAGTAGTAAGCTGTCTAAGGAGATGAGTCGGTTATTTCTGGTTAGGGCTGGAGGGGCTTGGGTGTCCTTAGGTGAGGCTTGTTTGGAATCGTGAATTTCAAACATAATGATATTGTGGTCGGACCAGGCGCAAGGCGAGTTTGAGGGGATTTTGGTATTGCAGTTGAGCTCAGCAATCCAATCTAGGATTCTGCCTTTACTGTTTGTCGGATCAGAGATGCGTAGAGAGAGGCTTAGTTCTGTAATGGTGTTTTGTATGGTTAGGCCATTAGAGTCTGTTTTGTCGCATAGGCCAAGATTTAGATCACCAAGAAGTAGGATTTGTGATCCCGGTTTGGTGTTTTGTGTAAGGAGGCTGTTTAGGTCTTCTTCAAATGAGGAGAGTGGGCTGGGGGGCCTATATAGAATGTGGATGAGCAGGGTGCGCTCTGGTGAAAGGCGATGCTTTACGGACAGTAGTTCCCCGGAAAGGGTTGGTGAAGAGTTACTGACTCTAATAGCCAGTGAGTTTTCAGCTATGATGGCTACTCCACCATTATGTTTACAAGATTAAGTTGATTGGTTTTACAGTGCATGTATAATGCTAGTCTGTGCTTTTCTTTAAACAATAGAAAACCTCTATCTTTTTTTCCCTATATCTCGAAGAGAACCATTAAGCAATACAAAATATTAAATATTCAAATGTTTATGCTACAAATACATCGTCTCTGTTGATCATTCGCTACATTCAACCCAACATGTTTCATTCCTCTTCATCACTTTACTCAGACTTTATATATTGGAAATTCCTCACGGGTATGCACTCCACCATCAATCATTACTCTTTTCTGCTCTGCTGTTGTTTTCATAGCAGAGTACAAGTTATTTCTGTTCTGTTCGTCATAGTATGATCTATGCCATTAGTCATGTGTTTGCCTCAACTTTCTGCCGACAGTCTTCCTCTTGTTTATCAGAGGTTTAGATTATCATGTTGCCTCCATTGGCAATTTGTTTTACATTGCATTTTCATTATGCTTTTATGTCATTCATCTGATTCACTCGTTCTGTTATCATGTATTCATTGATCACGAGGAGTCAAAGCTGTCAAGTTTTCTACTTCTTTGTAATCTAGTGCTACTTGTTACCACTTGTCTAGGCGCTTGTTTCGTTATTGCATCCATGTGTTCTCTGGCATCTAGAGTTGAGCTCCCAAGGTTCAAAACCTTCTTGTTTGTAATCAAACGTGATTATTTATTTGTTATCTTTGGCGCTCATTTCTTTATCTTTCACTTCTACCAAATATGCTCCTCGCTCACTCGCGTCTTACTTCTGCGTTGTCGGATTTTCAGGGAACAAGCATTGCCCAACCCAAAAGTGAAACAAGCATTATCGAAAGCCAATAGTGAATTAAGTAATTCCCAAAGCCAAAGAGTGCTGCAAGCATTGCCCAAGGCCAAGAGAGATACAAACCTTGTTGAGCCAAGAGTGGGTCAAGCATTGTATAAAGCCAAAAGAAACTAACAACACAGCATACAGTTCAGATGGAAGCAAAGGGGAGAATGCAAGGCTATGAAAATGGGAAGCTTGTTGATGGGGATTATTTCCTAAAGGTTGGTGTAACTCACATTGCCAAAGCCACAAGGAGGAAGGTAGAATTATATCCGTAAGGGCATTTTTGTTGTTGATGCGGCAGAAAGACAAGAATGGCAAAGAGGTTGCCCTTCTGAAAGGTGAAAGTTCAGAGGAAGAGTTTCTTGCCTACATGAAGGAATTAAGGAGTACTAACGTGAATGTTGTCTTTTCTGGAAGTTGCTACGCATCACAAAGTTGTAAACTATTGAAGCTATAGTAGAACATTTGTTTGTCAGTAGACTTGAAACTTCAGAAGCCCAGCTGAATGTGGAGCACTGTGGGGCAGGGGAATAGACCTTCATGGTGAATACTTGCAGAAGATAACCTGGTATGAAAGTCACCCAGGTAGAATCAGTGTTGCTATGAAGTCATCCTGACAAAAACATAAACTGTGCTATATAATACTGTCTGTTGTAAAGAGAGATTTAAGAAGTGCTACCAAAAAGCTGTGTTTCTTTGACCTTTCCAGAAGTTGTGTTTGTTTTGAATGTGACAAGGAACTGTCTTCTTCTTTGACAATTCTAAGTTGTGGAAAGGATTCCTGACCCAGAACCTCATGGATGCTATTTGATGAAGTAGAAATCATTTTTTAAGGAAAAAGAAGAAATCTTTCTGTTGATTGAACATTGTTTAACAAAGCTTTCTTTTGGCAAAGTGAAGGAGTAAAGAACTGAGTTGGAACTTTGACGCTAGCCAGGATTTCCTGGTTTCTTTATATTGAACATTGGAACTGAACCTAGCTTGAAACTTCGGGAAGGGGCGCTTACCCAGATTATAAAGAGAGACTGTGAATATATGAGAAATATCATTGTTGATGTTTGTGAATTGCCATATATTTTCTTTTGTATTTTATGCTTAAGTGTGAGGGGCAGATATACGTTGTTGGAGTGTTTCCTTTAGTTGTTGATAGGCAGGGAACTCCTCATCAGAGTAGGGATAGTGAGGCGTTTGATGAACTTTATGATTTAGTAAAATGGCACATTTTGAGAAATCCTCCAAAAGGTGTCTGCCTCACATTTCTGACCCCTCACAAATGTCTAGGGAAGGGAGGCGAGCAAAGGGATTTATGAGAATATTATAGCGTTTTTAAAGCTAGGCATAATACAACCTTCTGTGTCCCCATACAATACGGCCATCTACTCTGTGGAGAAAGCAAAGGGGTTCAGTGGAGGATGGTTCAGGATTTGCACCCCTTCAATAATATTGTTGAGGCAGAATTTTCCATGGTTCCAAATCCTGACACCATTCTCTGTAACAGCCTTACTGGGTTGACCCACTTCACTGTGATTAGTTGAAAAAATAGATGTTTCTCTGTTACCTTACACCCTGATTCTCAGTACCTCAAAGCGTTTACGTATCCTGGTCAGAGTTTTGAGCACACAAGGTTACCCAGGGGATCTCAGATTGTCTTTAATAGGGTGGTTCAAATGGATCTGGGGAATTGACATGTGCCCAGTACTGTAATTCAGTACGTGGATGATCTATTAGTCTGTAGCACTTCAGAGGAGCAGTGTCGGGGAGTCTCAATAATGCTCCTCATACTGCTGGCAGAGAAGGGTATGAAGTGGACAAAGAAAAATTGCAGTACTGCCTGACAGAGGTAGCATATTTGGGGCAAGTAATACCACCTGCAGGAAGGAAGGTAATGCCGTAGAGAGTCGCTGCAAGTCCAAATATGCCTCAGCCAGTCACAGTGAAAAAGATGTAGCAGTTGTTGGGGCTATGTAACTATTGTAGATCATGGATCTTTGATTACTCTAGTTACGTGAGGCCCTTACTGCAGGGGCTTAAAGAAATGCAGAAGATGGACGGTCCGATAGAGTGGTCTGAGGAAATGGGGACTTGCTTTCAGAAACTCAAGGCTGCGATCAGCAATGCTCCGGTCTTGGTGACCCCAAATTACAAGAAACCATTTCCTTTGTTTTCACATTGAAATGGCAGGTGATGACAGCGGCCCTGACCCAGCAGGCATTGTTATGCCACAAACCTTTAGTGTATTCCTAGACCCAGTGATGCAGGGTCTGTTATCTTGTGAGCAAGCTTTAGCTGCAGCGGCTTTTTTGCGATTAAAATGTCTTCGACCATTATTATGGTTTGCCCAGTGACATTGTACGTCTTTGTGATTTAAAAAAATTCTAAGTCAACGTTAACGGCCCAGAGAGTGCCAGGGTATGAAGTCATTTTATCAAATGCATTGATACATCCCGTGCATGGTTACCTAGTCAATCCTGTGACATTTGTAGCTGAACCAGTGAAACCTGAGGATATTGTCCATGATTGGGCCACGTACAAGGGAGAAGAGAAAGAGAGGGTGAATGTGAAAGAGGACGCCATGGAGGGAGATGAGGTACTTTTTGTTGACAGGTCTTCAACCATCAACCAGGACAGGGGTGAGAGGCATACGGGTGCAGCTGTTGTGGGCTTTGTTCGTGGAATACTGGTGCAGACTGAAGAGACGGTTGACTTCACATTACTCCATGAACGCATAGAACTGGTGGCATTTATAGAATGAGTAAGTGCAACCTATATTTAACTGTGTAACCAGTATGTAATTTGTGTAACCTATGTAAATTTAAGAAATGCACCCAGATGCCGCAGTGCTTGGTGCACTTTACAAATAAATAAAATACAAAATGCAAATACAAATATGGGTGCAGAAGGAGGAGACTAACGCAGGTGGCATGGTGATTGCTATAGACTTTTATTTGTCAAGAAAATAAAGAGAAAACCTAACTTTCCCTATCTCTAAGAGGGGTTTCCAAGCTTCAACTAAACCACTATGGATTCTATCAGAATGTCAGTGTAAATCAATAGTCCACCGTCCTGTGTCAAAAATTCAAATTCTGTAAATTTAAAACTAAACTAGAGATGTGGGGGTGCTGTTCGGCAGCCAACGAAATGGCTGCATGTTCTTAAGCTCTGCAGCTTGCCACACCTTCTACAAGGATGCAGACCTGCAATCCTGGCCGTCTGACCCAAAAATTATCACCGAAGCTGCCGGAACTGGTGGGGCATGCTCGGTCCAAATCTGGGGCCAGTAGACTCTTCTGAAGCCCCCCCCCCAATGGACTGAACTGCTCTTGCCACTGGGAGGAAAGCATGAGGCGGTTGACCCCCAAAGAGTTGCAGAGGAGCAGCTGTATATATCTGCAGGAGACCCTGCCCCTTACCTCCCCTGTATTGGAGACATGAGACAGTGCCTTGTCTGACACCAGATATCGTACCAATACTGCAGTGAGTTTTTGGAAGGAAATACCCATTGAGACAACCCTATCGAATGTACTCCCGGAGTGATGACAACCTGCAGGAGGAACTCCCTGAAGGAATATGAGAACGAGCTAAGCACATGAACTAATGACGTCTTAAGAAAGTGTGCACGGCGTCCCGAGATATTGACCGAAGACAATATATGGATCCTAGAGGACGAATGACGAAGTAAAGAATCGAGTGAACTGACAATGTGGAAAGTAAGAAGATTACACGTTAACAAGGTGCTACAGAAAACAAAAGTTCAATAAATGTACAGACGGTGAAATGCAAGTCATCATAGAGGCTAGCTATGAGTATTAAATAGAGTATTAAATAGAATGCAGGCGGAGCCGCCATTGTACAGAAACTGGCCATTGGTTTCATGAATTAAATAAACCAGAAACCATGAAGGAGGAATGGAAAAGCTGTGTCGCAGCAGAATAGCAGGCTCATGGAACTGCATGGCGAGGCTGCCTGGCCTGAAGTCAAGATCGTAGAAATCGAGGTCAGCTATCTACTCTAAAGAAGAACAAGTGTGCGGAGGATGAATCTTCTCATGTTAAGGTGCAAGAAAGAAGACAAGGAATGCCAAGTTTTCATTCATTTAAGGTATTCAAAAGATGCAGAACAGACCAGATTGTGGTCTCCTGTCAAGTGAGCCAAGGATGGAAATAGAGCTTGACTTGGAGTTCCAGTCACAATAGCAAGTGCCCTCTCTCCCATGCATTTCCAAAGATAAGAATGCTCTACAAGGCCAAGTACAAAGAAAATGTAATGGCAGAAGGCATGGGTGATGAGCGATGCTGTGCTAATTGGCTGGTGAGGTAGCTTCATGTCCTATCTCCCTGCACCCGGGTCTGGGCTTAGTTGCTGCTAAATGAAACAAATGTTCCAGATATGGCACAAGCGTGCCACCCAATTGAATGAGTCCATATAACGAAGGACCTTATAGCTTGTAAGACCAATGAGAAACTGTGTACCTAATGTTTCTAAAGTGACATGTTTTAAGAGGTAGGCATAAGTTGTCCACCAGAGAAAGGACAGCCAATAACAATCCTAGCTCCTATATAAGTGTATAACTTGATGTTTCCCTTAACCAATCCTGACCCTTGATTGGTTTTTCACTATTGCCATGTAGTATGACGTCACTCTGACGCATAATTGAGTATTTGAATTGCATTTTTTGTGGAGATCATTGAGAGACAGAGCGTACGTCTGTTGATGTTCGTTGTAACCTCAGTGTTTTAGATAATTGTTAATAAAACAGTAACTTGCTATCTTCTTGTGTTTGTCCGGTTATTTGGACTCAGAATTATTCTGGTGTAATACCATCCATTACATATGCACGTTCTAAAGGGCCATAAACTCACGTGATAGCATTGCAGATGGTTTCAGATATAAACTAGTTCAACTTCAGAGTTTCTGACAATCGGGCATCCTCCACCATTAGCTGGAAGATCATAGAGGTCCGTCTTTGAAGAAATACCTGCTCGGTTTCCACAGGCGCTCCACGGACGGAAGGGGAAGTGGTCAGATTGGAGGAGGAGTGGATACCGAAGGCCACCAAGTTGATTAATGGATGTAAGTAGACTAAGGGAAATGGCAATATGAAGGGGTGGGATTGTTATATTTGTTGGTAATGGGAAAAGTTTAGGTAGATAAAGGAACGCCCAAGTAATCCTATTTCAAGGGAAGTAGAAGAAGAAGTTTCAAATTCCAATCAGAATATTAAAAGAGAGAATACACACATTCATGACCTGTATAGGGTAATATAATTAGAGGCAGGGAAGTCTACCTCTTACTATAAATAGGTTATAGAAAAAGGGAAGGTGATCACAAGGGGTATTTATGTGTATAGGGTTATTGCTTTAAGTATCATTTGTTGTGTGAAGCTTTTAGAAGTAAGAAATAGTAAAGAGCAAAAGTGATGTTGTTTTGCATCAAGGTGTAATAAACGATTGACGCCAATCAGAAGACGGATAGGTTGCTGAAACTGAAGATGATTCAGCTGCGATTGATGGTGCTTGCTCATATTTGTTGTTTTGAAACTAAAAGTGGTACTTTGATATAGAAAGAGATTTTATTAACGATCTGGTAAGTATCAACAGTTGAGAGCAACTTGTCATTATGGAGGACACTCCTCTCATGCACCTTTATAAAACACTGCCAAGGCATGCGCCCAAGTTCAAACAGTACAGCACAGAATGGGTAAAGGCTAAAGCTGATACAGCTTTTATGCCATGGCCACAAGGAGGATCATTGTCAAAAGCAGTATTACAACACATAACTACATATATGCACACTGCGTACATAGGGAAGAAATTAGAGAAAAGAC